>NW_025111133.1:600000-1200000 GCF_015476425.1 Leptopilina heterotoma | reverse complement strand
ATTATTTTTAAACAAAATTTCAATAAAATTTCACGAACAAATAAAATTATTGTAAAGATGTAAAAGGTTGTTTTTGTTGAGAATCCACAAATAAAATTATTTATCTAAAATTTTAATAAATCCTTGGAAAAAATTCAATTATTTTTTTAAATAACAAAATTTTTGAATAAATTCAATTACTTTCTAAAATTTTAATAAATCCTTTGAAACAATTCAGTAATATTTATAAATAGTAAAATTCTTTGCAAAACTTCATTTGTATTCAAAAAAAAATTCCAGGAGAAAATTGAATTTTTTTCTTATTTCATTTAAAAATTTTTCAAAAGAATTCAATTATTTTCTAAAATTTTAATAAAATTCAAATAATTAAATGTTTAATTTCAATTATTTACAAACACCATTATTTTAAAAACTTGAAAGAAATTCTTCATGAAATTCAATTATCTTCAAAATCTTTTATTAAAATTATTAAAGAAACTCCATTATTTAAAAAAAATTCAAAGAAATTCTTCAAAAAGAATTTAACTATAATTTTCAAAAATTTGAACAAAATTCTTCACGAGTATTCAATTATTTTCCTAAATAATAAAGTTCTTCTTCAAAATTCAATTATTTTCAAAAATTTTCCTCATTTCAATAATTTTTTAATATCTCTTTTATATTTTAATAAAACTACCCAAAAGAAATCAATATTATTTAAAAAAAAAGTTTTAATAAAATTGTGCGCAAACATTTAATTTATTTTCATAAATAATAAAACTCATCGCAGAATTTTAATTAGCTATTTTTTATACAATTTTAATCGAATTCCTTGAAAAATGTAACTATTCTTAAAATTTTTTATTAAAATTCGTCAAAAGAATTCAATTATTTAAAAATTTGGTAATAAAATTCGCTTTATAAGAATTATATTTCAAGAAACTTTCAATTATTCAGTAAGTAATTTACTTTTGTATTTAAATAATTGAATTCTCGTAGAAAAAAAATTGAGTAAATTTATTAATAAAAATTGCTTTGAAAATGAATTTTAGTTTAAATTTTAAATAATAATTGAATATGAAAATAATTTTTGAAGAAGTTAGAATAACAGTATTCTTAAAATATAAAATGATTTTATCACTGGGCGATATTTAATTATTATAAAACATGAAGAAATCGATCACTTCGAGTCGAAGACTCCGAAGACTCGGAGTGATCGATTTCTTCATGTTTTTTAACAATATTTTTAAAGTTGTTTAATTTCAAAAAGGTTTAAATTTGAATGTTTTGAAGAATTTTAATTCTTACTGAAAAATAATAATTAAATATTTATTTTAAAAAGAAGTTATTGATGTTTTTGAATAATTTTGCAATCAAAGAAATTCGCGAATAAATGTAACAGAACATTTTTTTTTGAGTAAAATGTTTTCCTTTATTTTCCTAAAAATTCAAAAGTTTTCATTTTCGATTAAAATCTTTGTAATTGACAAATAGAATTTATAAACATTTTTTTTTTATTTTTAAAAAACTTTGAATTAAAAAACCGCTTTTTTTCGACAAAATGAAAATGAAAACTTAAAAAAAAATGAAGTTTTCCCCTGTTTAGAAAACTATAATTAATCCGAAAAACGAGACTTGCCTTTATGATTAAAAACTTGAATATTCTTGTCAGATTACAAGCGTTTATGCGAAACCTCGCAGTTTAGTGTATATATACATATATAGGTACACACTTCTGATGTGTGTAATAATTGTAGAAGCAAAATATATCCTAAACTTACAGCTCGAGAATTTAGACAAGTCTAGAGCGCGTATATGTGCCTTGTTGCCGGTCGTCGTTATTATATTATGAAGTTTAATTATCTCGGCACTGTTGCGAGTGGAACATCGCAGTTTCTGCTTCCTGAATCACGTATGTGTACAGTTCACGATTTCACTGAGAAAACTTATACACGCACGCGTGACTCTATTACACGTAGTGGAAAAAGTGCAAGAAAAAAAAATTACACAGAAAAAAAATAGAACCAAGAGAGAAACTATATTATATATAGGTAGTTGGGCATTGAAATATATATATATCGGAAAGAATACGCAAAAATATATTCGACACAATTTCGAAAAATTAAATTAATTTAATTAAATTAGAAAATTAAATATTTTCTACTACTATTGTTAGAAAATTCTATAATAATATTTTATAGGGAAAAGTTTTTAATTAAATTATAATTAAATGAAATCATTATTTTCTAGTGCGATGTTATTTAAATTTAAATGGAATTCACTTGAAATTATATTATTTTCCTTAATTGCAGCTACTCAATTTTAGGAAATATAATTATTTCGTTGGTGAATTAATTAATTTATTAATTATTAATTATTAAGTTTCATTTTTGTAATTAATTTACGAGTTTGTTATAAACTTCTTGCACTTCATTATCGAAATAAATTTATTCTTATTCTTATTTTATTAAAATTTCTAAAAATAATTTAAATATTTACATAATTACAATTGTATTGAAAACATTTTAACCCTAATACAGAATTATATCTCAATTTTTGAAAATATAATTGAATTGTTATAATGAATTTTATGAAAATTAATTCAAATTCATTCAAATTCATTCAAAAGAAAATAATTGAATTTTTCCAACGAATTTCAATTTTTAGAAAAATAATTGAATTCTTTAAAGAAATTTTATTAAAATTGTATTAATAATAATTGAATTCCTACGAAGAATTTGATTGTTTATGAAAGTAATAAAATTTTACAAAAAATTTTATTAAAATTTTTGAAAATAATTGAATTTTTGCAATTAATTTTATTAACATTTAAAAAAAATACCAGTAAAAAATTTTGTTGTTTATAAAAATAATTGAATTGTTTGGAAAAATTCCATTTAAAATTGTACTGATAATAATTGAATTCCAGCGAAAAATTTTATCGACATTTTTGAAAATAATTAAACTTTATAGAAGATTTTGTTATTTATTAAAATAATCGAATTTATGGGAAAAAGTTTGTAATTTATAAAAATAATTGAATTTTTGCGAAATATTTTATTGTTCATCAAAATAATTGAATTTCTAAAAAGATTTTGTTATTTATTAAAAATAATTGAATTTTTTCGAGAAATTGTATTAAAAATAATTGAATTCCTGGGGAAAATTTTATTATTTCTACTAATAATGGAATTTCTTGGAAGATTTTTATTGTTTATATGAAATTAATTGAATTTCTGAGAAGATTTTGTTATTTATTAAAATAATTGAATTCCAGGGAAAAAGTTTGTAATTTTTAAAAATAATTGAATTTTTTCAATGAATTTTATTAACATTTTTAAAAATAAATACCAGTAAAGAATTTTGTTGTTAATAAAAATAATTGAATTCTTCCAAAAAATTCCACTTAAAATTGTACATTTTTGAAAATAATTGAATTTCTTAGAAGATTTTGTTATTTATTAAAATAATTGAATTCCTGGGAAAAAGTTTGTAATTTTGAAAAATAATTGAATTTTTGCAATGAATTTTATTAATATTTTTAAAAATAAATACCAGTAAAGAATTTTGTTGTTAATAAAAATAATTGAATTCTTTCGAAAAATTCCATTTAACCTTCGCGCTACCGGATGGCCACCCAGGGTGGCCAAGCAATAAATAATGTTGTAAATCTGCTCGATTTTTGCATCAATCGAATCGCGATTTTAAGTCACTGAAAAAAATTTTATCTACTTTCGAAAAATAAAAAAAATAAATTTTTTTTTACATTTCTTCTTGTTTATTTATAACAATTAAAAAACTATGTTCAACACTACTGAAAAACGTTCGGATGTTATTTTGTATATTGCAAAAAAATAAAAATGAAATCATGAAAGTTTCACAATAAAATTGTTTTATGTCAATAAATACAACATATTTTGATGTTACAATGAATTTTTTATTTGTTTAAACAAATTATTGTTGTTATTTACCAACTTTTTACAGAATGCACTTAGAAAGTTGCAGTTTTTTTCTAATTTTGCAATTTATTAATCTTATATGATCACAAATATGTAAAGAGTAAAAATTAAATTATTATTTAAACAATTTTTAAACAAATTATTGTTGCTATTTACCAACTTTTTACAGAATACACCTAGAAAGTTGCAGTTTTTTCCTAATTTTGCAATTTACTAAACCTTATATGATTATAAATAAAAAAATCAAAATTGAATTGTTATTTAAACCATTTTTAAACAAATTAATAATTCGTTTATAAATTGTAATATGTAATAATATAAGGTTTAGTAAATTGCAAAATTAGTAAAAAACTGCAACTTTCTAGGTGTATTCTGTAAAAAGTTGGTAAATAGCAACAATAATTTGTTTTAAAATTGTTTAAATATTAATTCAATTTTTACTCTTTATTTGTGATCATATAAGATTTAGTAAATTGCAAAATTAGGAAAAAACTGCAACTTTCTAGGTGTTATGACGTTTCTTTTAATAATAAATTAAAAGTTATGCAAAATTTAATAAATCATTTTTCCCTTATTCGTCACAAATCATTTTCTATTGCCAACGTGATAGTCAGACGCCAGTTAATTTTATTATTAAAAATTAACAAAAATTAAAATTTATTCTCAATCAACAATTACCAACAAAAATAACAAATCTCACCATAATATCTCAAAGGAGATTCCGTCAGGAAAATAACCAAAAAGGGACACTTGGTCATTTGAGACACGACTCTTGTCAAACAGAAAATTATACTTACTAAATCTCAAGTCTAAATAATTACTAGACTATAATTCCTTGTTATTCTTTTGACAACCAAAACACAATTTCTTTTCTAACAAACCTTTATTAACAAACTATTAAATTCTCCACATAACACAAGTCAACTACATACAACGTCAATATTCCTTCGTACAATATACTCTTATACTTTTTATAAATCTCATAAGTACGTCTTATCTCATCAACATCCAAATCCAACTAACTCAAAAATGTGCTTTTGTCGTCTGCTACATTTTTCGCGATACGCCGATATACACTTGTCAAAAAGGGGAATTTACATTTCTCCCTACACATTAAAGTCAAAAGGACTAACGCGCTAAACCCAAAATCAAATAATTATTAATTGAATTTATAATAATAAAAAGAAAGTAAATAATGAACATATCATGACGAAACTACTTCGTCATAGTGTATTCTGTAAAAAGTTGGTAAATAACAACAATAATTTGTTTAAATAATTTTTTACTAATATTTATGATTCGTTTCAATAAATATTTTCTTTAATTTTTGATTTAATACTAAGTAACGTTAAAAAAAGAAAAGTTTTCAAAAATTTTCTAATCTCTTTGTTTATTTGAAAATTAAAGGTTTTTGCAATAACAAATTTTTTAAACAATTGCAATATGCATAAAACCTTTATTAAAATACAGCAATTGTATTAACACATAGTTATTTACAAAAAGTTTGATGAATTTTAATCGTTTTTGGAATATAAAAGTAAAAAAGCGTTTGGCCACCCCGGGTGGCCATCCGGTAGCCCGCGTATACAAAAATCTTTGGTAGCGCGAAGGTTAAAATATTGTACTGATAATAATTGAATTCCAGCGAAGAATTTAATGGACATTTTTGAAAATAATTGAATTTTTACGAAGAATTTTATTTAAATAAATTGTTTTTGAAATTAATTATTTTTAATACAATTTTTTTAAAATAAAATTCTAACAAGGATTTTATTTTATTTTAAAAAAATTTTTTTACATAAATTTATTAAAATTTAATGTATATAATTGAACCCCTGCGAATAATGTATTAAAATTGATTAATATAATTGAATTTTAGCGTTACAATAATTTGAAAAATCCGTTTTTCAAAAAACTTATTGAAAATTGAAATTTTTATAATTCAGTTTTTAAATTTTGTTCGTAAATATCCTTTTTGAGGAAGAAATAAATCGAATGTTTTTTTTTACTTTTTTTCTCTTCTTTTGAAGTTTTCTTATATTGAAAATAAAATCAATACGAATAGTTGGTAAGAAATTTATGAAACAATTCAGTTGAAATGTTAAATATTTCAAAGGAATTTGTGTATAAATTTCAAAATTTATCAGAGAGAGAGAGAGTGAATTTTGACAGAAATAATATTATTTTTTAACAGACACTACATTTTAATCTCCCGATATATGCTGAATAATGAATGTCAATTATTATTTAATTATGCAATTTGCTAATTGTCAATGGAAAATAATAATGTAATTACACGAATTAACTATATATAGAGAATATTATACCGCTCGTATATTAAATTTTATTTTATTGAAAATTCCATTTATCGAATTAATTTAAATAATAATTTATTATTTAGATATTAATAGTAATTATTATTTTAATTATTATCAAAATTCTATAATATTTAATATTTAATGTATTTAGAAAGCTATGAATTGAATATTAAAATTATTCCACAAAATACGTTCGATCGAATAAATAATAAAATTTCATTATTATATGGCACAATGGAAAGTGTATTTACCGAATTTTTTTTTTTTTTTTTTTTTTTTTGTAAATTAGGAAAAGAAATCCACGTAAAATCATATTTTACCCGAGGGAGTTTTCAAGACAGTCCTTTGCTTGACCTCATTTAAAATTTAAAGCTGGTTAGCCTCGCTTTTTTCTAAAAAAAGAAAAAAATCCACAACTTTTAAGAGCTGACGTCGTTTCATTAACCTAAATCGTTTTATTTTCACAATATTTTTAATTCTGATCAATTTTAAATTTTACATAATAGATGTAAAGTATCGATTCGAGACTACTTTGCGGAAAATTATTTTTATGTCGCAACTGCAAATACATTTACGGATAGTAACAATTTTTTAAATTAAATAAATTTTTTACCTTTAATCGTGATAAAAGAAATTTTAATTTCTTTATAAATATTATAATAAAAGGAAAAACTATTTAAAAAAAATAAAATTTTCTTTTTCCTTGTATTTTAGGTTCTATTTTAAATTTATTTCTTTCATATATATAGGCAACAAAAATAAAGGAATTGGCGACTCTAAATTGCAATCGAAAAGTCAGAAATGTATATATAACTGTACAGCCTTTGGAAATTCAAACTTTTCAACTGTCACAATTTCCATCTCAGTCCGATAAGAACTCTTGAAAAATTCTCATCTTTTCTTGTTTATTTTCATCGATTTTTCTTGAAATGCGCAAAGGCATATTTATATACCTAAGAAACTTCTGTGTGCCATTTTAAACATTGACAAATTTTTTTTTCTGTCTTTTTTGATAAAAACTATTAATGAATATTTTTAGAATTATTCGCAATTGTTAATTGTCATTACCATTTCGTTTCAATGCATTATTAATTGATTATTGTCTCTTAATTGGAAAATTTATTCTTCGTTAAATGTGTTTTATTTTTCATTTTGTGTTCGTTATGCAGTCGAATTAATAAAAAATTTTCAAAAATAAATAAATAAAATAAGAAAAATAAGAAAAATAAATAAAATAAAAACAAAATCAGTCTTAAAATCTATATTTATTTTTTTTTTAATTATAAAAAACAACGTCATTCTCATTAAAAAAATTTTATATAATTTTTGTAATTTGTACAATTTTAAATCTTTAAAAATTTTGAAAAATTTACAAATAATTGAAATTTTTTGAGAGATTCCATTAAAATTGTATTGAAAATATTTGAACCGTAATGAAGAATTTTACCCCAATTTTCGAAAATATAATTTAATTGTTAATTTTGTGAAAATTTTAGAAAAAATAATAATTTGAATTTTTGCAACGATATTTATTTTTTAGAAAAATAATTGAGTTCTTTCAAAAAATTTTATTGAAATTGTATTATAATAATAATTGAATTCCTACGAAGAATTTCATTGTTTATGGAAATAATTGAATTCCTGACAAGAATTTTATTACAATTTCTAAAAATAACTAAATTTTTTAAAAGAAATTAATTAAAATTGTATCGAAAATAATTGAATTTTATTAAAAAATTATATTAAAAATTGTTGCAATCCTAGGAAAAATTTTGTTGTTTCTAAAAATAATTGAACTTTTGCGAAGAATGTTATTGTTTTTAAAATAATTGAATTTCTAAGAATATTTTGTTATTTATTAAAATAATTGAATTCCTGGAAAAAATGTTATTGTTTTTAAAAATTATTGAATTTTTAATAAATTTTTGTTATTTATTAAAATCATTGAATTTCTTCCTGAAATTTTATTAAAAAATTGTATTGAAAATAATTGAAATCCTGGGAAAAAGTTTATTATTTCTAAAATTTATTAAACTTTTTGCGAAGAATGTTATTGTTTATGAAAATAATTAAATTCCTGACAAGAATTTTATTACAATTTCTAAAAATAACTAAATTTTGTCAAGAAAATAATTAAAATTTTCTCGAAAACAATTGAATTATTTTGAAGAATTTAAAATTAAAAAAAAATGTTTGAAATTAATTCAATTGCTTCGAGGAATATTATTAAAATTAAATTCTTGTATTTTAAAAATAATTGAATTGTTTCAAAGAATTTTATTATAACTTTTAAAAATATAATTGTATTGTTATCAAGAAATTTTTTTAAATTTTAGAAAATAACTAAATTTTTCCCCGACGAATTTTATTATTTATGAAAATAATTTAATTATTTTATGAAATTTTATTAAAATTGAGTAAATATCTATTATAATTTTCAATTCCTGACAAGATTTTTTTTAAACTTTCTGAAAATAATTATATTTTTTCGAGTAATTTAATGAAAATTGCATTGAAAATAATAATTGAATTGTAATGAAAGATTTTATCAAAATTTTTGCAAATAATTGAATTCTGTCGGGAAATGTTATTAAAATTGTATTGAATATAATTGAATTCTAATGAAAGATTTTATTAGAATTTCTAAAAATAATTGAATTCTTTTGGGAAATGTTATTAAACTTTTTATTGAAAATAATTGAATTCTAATGACAAATTTTATTAGAATTTGTAAAAATAATTGAATTCTAGTAAAGAATTACGTTAAAAATGTATGAAAATTTTTGAAAATAATTTATTTCTGTCGAGAAATGTTATTAAAAATTTGTCTTGGAAATAATTAAATTCTAATAAATAATTTTATTAAAATTTTCAAAATAATTGAATTCTGTCGAGAAATGTTATTAAAATTTTGTCTTTGAAAATATTTCAATTTTTAAATAAAGAATTTTATTAAAAATTTTTTTTAATAATTGAATTCCATCAAAGAATTATATAAAAAATTTAATTTTAAATATCTATGTTTGACTATTTTATTTAATAAATTTTTACGTATATATTTTTATTATTGTTTATAATTTGGCGAAATAAAAGTCTAATGAGAAAAAAAATTGCTCATTATTTCAGGACCACCTGGACCAAAAGGCTTACAAGGACCACCAGGGCATGATGGGAAGGCAGGAGAGCCTGGAGTTGTTGTCTACGATCGTCAATTGAGTAATGGCACCCGAGTTAATGAGCGTCTTATTGCGCCTTCCATTCCCAGTAAGTTATTTCATTAAAAATAATTTTCACATACTATAAATATTTCAAAAAATTTTTTTTACTATATTACACGTTTTATCGTTATAATTATATTTTTTATATTTTTATAATTTATAATTATATTTTTTTTATATTTTCGTTTTTTAATTAGTCGCCATTAATTAATTTCACATCCAGAAAGAGATATATTTGACTCAGAGACAACTAGACATTTTTATTTGTTTCAAATAATTTTCATTTAATTTATAACATTTTTTTCTGAGTGCAATAATTGTGCATGAGGAAAAAGTACATTTTACACTTCTATATTAATTTACAACTATAAATAAATTTTTATATGTCTATGAAATTTTATATTGCAATAAAGGATGGAAAAAAATTTTTCTGAATTTCATCATCCCTATTTTAATAAGTGATAGAAAAAATGATTGGCAGACATTCTAATTAAAAATATCCGCCTGTTATAACGAGCTTTTAGCGAAAAGAAGTCGATGTAATAAAAAAAATACCATTAAAATTTCGAGGTTATTAAAAAAGGAAATTAAATTTTTTTTTAAACGTTAGGGTATATAAATTATTTTTATTTTACTCTTTTTTTTTTTTTTTTGAAATTATTATAGTTATTGGGTCGTTATATATTTGTTACTTGAGTCCTCAGATTATTGGAGCGGCAGTCTTCATTCACTTTTTTAAAAAAGTTACTACCTCCCTTTTAATCTGAGTGTCCCATTAATCAAGTCCATTCCATTATATTTTTTATTCCCATGACAGTCTCGGGAGACAAATGATTTTCAATGTTTTGATTAAAATTCGCGAACAAAATATTTTTCCAAAGTTAAATAAATTATTTATTACTGGTTGTTATCTTCATTATAATTACTATTATCACTATTATTATTTTAATAAAAAAAAACTTTTTATATTTTATTAAATTATTACTGTTATTATTATTTATTACTATTACTATTATTATTACTATTTATATTTTTTTATTGTTATTATCATAGTTATTACTATTTTAATTTTTTTTATTGTTATCATAGTTATTACTATTTTTATTTTATTTTTTTATTGTTATTATTTATTATCCTTATTATTAAATTGTCTTTTTCCACTTTCGTGCTAATATTCTTTTTATAGTTTCCATGCAAAATATTTCAAGTATGTAATTATTATCCTTAATAATTAGATTACATATAATTAAAGGGGGGATAAAAAAAAGAACTCTAAACAAGTTTTTAACTTTAATGTAACTTGTTTGCGCAGTGAAGTTAAATGAAATTTCTGTGTATTTTAAACTTCCTCTTGAGTTTGTTACAAATAACGAGTGTAATGCTAGTTTTATAGTCAGGTGGAAAGTAAATTGTTCGTAACTAAATAGAGTCAATTCTCGAGTTGAAATACAAAAACAAGATTTTCCTCTTTGACAAAGAATTGTTATCAGAAGTTTTACATTTTACTACCTTAATTTCACACGCTTTTATTTTTGCAACAATCTTTCTTTTTTTTCTTTATTTATTATTATTTCTTTTTTTTATTTCATAAAATTCTTTGTGAAAAGTTGTTTTTTTTGGTAAAAATAAAAGTAAATTACGTTTCATTGCCTTCTATATTAAATGTTCCTTAATTATAGTCAGATGTTTGTAATTAAATGCCTTAATTATACTTTGCCATTTATGTTCCAATTACTGGAATAAATATCAATTTCGCCGTATTTTGCGTAATTTAAAATTAATGTTGCTTTTATTATAATTACTAACCTATAATAATATTAATTATAATTATTATTATAAAAATAAAAATAATATAATAATAATAATAATAATAATAATAATAATAATAACAATAATATTTTTAATAACAATCTTTCCAAAACAAAAATCCAATCCAAACAAAAAAACATCACAATATAATTTTTCCAAAATTTTACGCTAACAGATGAATTTTTTTTTTTTTTTAAAAAGATGATATTTTTGTTAAAAACATGTTAAAATTTTTGCAACATTTATAATATTGAACCTCAAATAAATTCTTGAGTAGAATTTTAATAAAATTTTTTAATACAAATTATTTCGATGAATTTCAATTCCATTGAAAATAAATAAATAATATTAAATTCTTGTAAATAATTTTAACAAAACTTTGAAAAATAATGTAATACTTTAAAATAATTTTATTAAAATTTTGAAGATATAATTAATGATTGCTAAGAAATTTATTAAAACATTTAAAAATAATGGAATTTTATCGACAAATTTTATTGAAATCATATTAAAAGTTATTGAAGTCTTGAGAAAAAATTTATCGGTTGTAAAAATAATTTAAAAAATACTTTTAGAGAAATTTTCTTAAAACTTTATTAAAAATAATTGAATTCGTTGAAAAAATTTTGTTATTTATGAAAATAATTGAATTCCTCGGAAAAATTGTATTCTTTCTAAAAATAATTGAACTTTTGCGAAGAATGTTATTGTTTATAAAAATAATTGAACTTCTAAGAACTTTTTGTTATTTAGTAAAATAATTGAATTTTTGGGAAATTTTATTAAAAAATTTCATAAAAAATAATTGAATTCTTTGGAAAAATTTTTTCATTTCTAAAAATAATTAAAACTTTAAAGGAGATTATTATTGTTCATGAAAATAATTGAATTTTCGCTCAGAATTTTATTATTTTTTATAAAAATAATTGAAGTCTTATAAATAATTTTATTGTTTATGAAAATAATCTCCCAAGTTTATAAAAAAACTTAGGAGGAATTTTATTAAAGTTTCGATAAAGTCAATTAAATCGTATTTACTTGAAATGTTGAATTTATTGGTTCAAATGTAATTTATTTGATTTGAATAAAAATTATTTGAGTGAAGTAAATATTTATTTTTGATAATTAGTCAAGTTTATTTGAACAAAATAAATTTTTTTATTTTTATTTCAGTGTATTATTATTTTGTTGAAAATTTCTTTGTTAATTTTTTTTCTTTTGTCTTTTTTTGTAAATAGAAATAATCTTTTTCTTTGTTTAGTAACAGAAAAATATTCATTGCAATTTTTTTTCAGTATTTGGACAGAAAACTTACTACACAGTTAACGAAGGAGAAAATGTTCGTTTAGAGTGCGGGGCCATTGGATTTCCAATACCGAACATTACATGGCACATGTCAAATGGACTAATTCTGAAAGGAATCTACAAATGTAAGTTGTTTCTTCTTTTCAAAACGATAATAAATAAAAAAAATTAGCGCAATAATACAATGAAAAATTTTGGAAAATTATAATTATAATAAATAATAATTTTCATTTGTATACAATTTATATTTATCATTGACAAATTATTAAAGAATTGGATATTTTTGTTTCATTTTTTTTAATTAATTATTTTGTTTACTCATTATTACTGCCTCATAGAGGTAGGATTGTATTTTATTTATTTAATGTTTCTACTTATTTATTCATATTTAATAATTATTAAATAATTTGTAATTACCTATTTTTTTATTTTTTTATTACATAGTTTCTAATTAGTTTCTATTTTATTAAATAGTTTCCAAATAGTTTCTATTTTATTAAATAGTTTCCAAATATTTTTCAATTATTTAATCAACAATCATTGATATTCTATCTATAGGAAAAAGAATATTAAGTAGAAAAGTCAATTTTCGGTCAGAAAAGTAAATTAAATGAAATTTCTAGAAATTTAAATTGTAATTTTTTTTGTACCAACATATTAATTGTTTTTGGTATAATTTTTACTTTTTTTTTGTTTTTTAAAAAATTTCCTTCGAATATTCCATTAAAAAATTGACATGGAATTTTAGTGGAATTTCCAGACGTTGCCTTTGTGGGTTTCACATATATATACACAGTGTTTAAGTTGAAGCCGAAATTTGAATGTTCACATTATTTTCCATGAGACTAATTATAAACCGCAAATGATGTTAACCAAAGTGTAGAGTTAAACGGGGCGCGTTGAATAAGCTAATACTGATCCTTGTTCTGTCTAACAGTCCATGAGCCTCTTCACCTGACTCACTACTGCTAATTGTTCGCGAGAATTCGAGAGCTTACAATTCTCTTCAATTTAGATTGTTCGATATATACGATTCTCTTGTAAATTTATTTTGGTTTTAGGAAAAAGCCAAAAATTCTCTATTTTTCTTTTTCCTCGAAAATTCTCCAAAAACTAATTAATAACTCATTTTCATTATTAGTCTGAGTTTAATTAAGGAGAATTAATTAAATTTTCAAAAATGCATAATAATTCTCAACGAACGAAATTCCTGATGTTTTAATGTAATTATAAAATTTGAGGAAAATTTTATTTTTGAGAAAATTTGTATATTCTTTTTTTTCTTATTCAACTTATTCAAAAAAATTCAATGAAAACAAATAATAAATAAAAAATGTTGAAAATTTGTAAATTATTTTTTAATAAACCGCAGGCTTCGCACTCATCTACTGAAACCTACTATTCTCAAAAATTTCAATCAAATTCTTTAAAACGATTCAATTATTTTCAAAACCACTTTTTTCACTACATTTTAAAATTAAATATCGAGTGCGAAGTCTGTAAACGATTAAATGTTACTTGAAATTACTTGAAATAAATTCTGAAAAAGAAATAAATAAATTTCGTTCATTTGAACGTTGGAAACTTTGGGAAACATTTATGGATAAAAAAAACTATTTGCGAAAAAGAACTTTTATACGTATAAACATATACATTGATAAGGCGGTAAATTGATTTAATTTTTTTGCTTGCATAACGTTTTTATAGACACAATGGTGGTTGGAAATCCTTTTACCATAACAACAGTCAGCCGAGAACATACAGGGGATTATATTTGTACTGCAAGCAATGGTATACCACCGAGTGCGAACCAAACGATCAAACTCCAAGTCCAATGTAAGTACATTATTATTATTTGGAGAAGACAATGAATTCTCATCATATTTCCGTTTGCATTCTATTTACACACTTCAGCATCAGGGTCGTTTTAATCCTTTTTCCATGAAATTGTGTATACGTATTTTTTTCTCTCTCTCTCTCTCTCTACCACTCGATGAGCTACTTTCAGAAGAAAGCTCTTTTTCATTTTAGTATGGTATATTGTAAATGCTACACTATACCTATAATAATAAAAACCTTTTAAAGCTTTTCAAATATACTAAGCCTCTTTGGAAATATGGGGATAAAATACCAAATATCAATAGATACATTTTTTTCATTCATTTATTTTTCATTTTTTGAATTTTTATTTACCTGTTCAATTGTTTTTTATTATTGGATGTGAAATGGTTATTTTTTAATATTTACAACAGTTGGGAAATTCTTTTTTTTTTTAAGTCCAATATTACCTACAAACCATTGTAAAATTGGAGAGTTGATAAAATTGATGATTGGATGAATATTGGTGCAATACTTCTTGCCAATACTGGCCCACGGTTGCCAAGTACGTTTATATACATTAAAAAAACAATATAAATTTAGTCAGTTTCAGTCTGACTCAAAAGTGTCATTATTATTCATAACTGAAAGATTGAAAATTTTTTTTTGTCTGACAGAATATTTATTTGAATTAGTAGAAAGATTTTTCGTCAATTCAAAGTAGAAGGTAATTATTTCTTTCTCTTTGCCTTCTTTTGTTATTTCTTAATTTCCCTGATATTAATGTTTAACGATAAAGTAAAATTAATAATTAACAATTTTATTAAAATGAGAGATGCAATTCAAAAAAGCGAGTCCAAAGAAGATTGTGTAATATAAAATTTATAAAGAAAAGGTAAAAGCCTTAATAATATATTATAAAAATTTGCAAATATAATTTATAATAATTAAAATTAATAAGTTGTATGTTCTATTCCGCGTCACCCAGGAGGTTGAACATGAGACGCGTTTTTGTGTGGTTCCCCACTGCACATTTTTTCTAATCCCAATTTTCTAACAAAATACTGAAAATTGATTTCTGATTTTTGAATTTTAACGCATTTTGAAGTGGTGACTAGATTAAAATGTAGAATAGGCCTAACTCCACTCCCCCCTTCATCCAGAGAAAATGTTCTACTGAATCGAATAATATTTATGGCAATTAAAATAAAATTATATATTTATCTCAGATCTTAAGCTCTGAAAGTAAATATATTTTTTCTCTGGATAAACACATTAAAAGCAAGGTCTTTGTTAATTAGTCAACTTTTGAGTCCGAGTCTATGATGTTAAAGAGAGTCAATCTACTTAATATTGTTTTTAATAGATTCTTTTCGTTTTGAATAAAAATAGTGAAATAAAATTAAGGTTTTTTATTAACAATTAATAATTCCTATTAATTAATTATTGATAATAATTAATTACTAATTAATAATAATAATTTATAAAAATTAATAATTAATTAATTACCAATGTAGTAATTATTAAATAAAATTTTTTTTTTAATTATACTTTGAATAGACTATGCATTGACTGAATAAAAAATTTTAACCATAAAACCTTGTTTTTAATATGAAGCATAAATATTTTATGCTTCGAGGGACCAGTGATATTACACCCAAGAAAGAGTTTTCATTAAAATAAATATATATTGAATTTCTTAATCATATTTTTCGAGAAATTTTTCACAAATATATAATTTGAGAAAGAAAATAATTATTTGACTTCTTTTAAATAATTTATAAAGAGAAAAGTTAGTGTAATTAAATAATCCAAATATTTGCTATAGAGAAAATAACTTTATCATAGAGATATTAAGTGAGAATTAAAAACATTTACTTAGTTGACAAGTAAAGTTTGAGATACATGTTTTAACTCTTTCTTGTGTTTAATAACACAACCTGAAACAAAAATTCTGAAACATAACATCTGAAATAAAAAAGTTAAAACAAAAAAACCTGAAACAGAAAATATCTGAAATAAAAAACAAAAAAAACCTGAAACAGAAAACATCTGAAATAAAAAACAAAAAAAAACCTGAAACAGAAAACATCTGAAATAAAAAACAAAAAAAAACCTGAAACAGAAAAAAATAACATAATATATAGAAACATTAAAACATGAAGCAGAATAAAGATAGTGACATGAAATGGAATAAACATTGTAACATTACATAAAAAAACATAGAAAAATGAAATAGAATAAAGATAGTAACATGAAATGGAATAATCATTGTAACATTACATAACAAAACATAAAAAATGAAATGGAATAAAGATTATAATATTACATAAAAAACATTGAAACATGAAGTAGAATAAAGATGTAATGATTAAAAAATGAAAATGAATAAACATTATAATATTATTACAAAAAAACATTGCAAACATGAAATAGAATAAAGATAATAACATGAAATGGAATAAACATTGTAACATTTCAAAAAAAACATGGCAAACATGAAATAGAATAAAAATAGTAACATGAAACGGAATAAACATTGTAACATTTAAAAAAAAACATTGCAAACATGAAATAGAATAAAGATAGTAACATGAAATAGAATAAAGATGGTAACATGAAATCGAATAAACATTGTAACATTACATAAAAAAACATAGAAAAATGAAATAAAATAAATAGTAAAGTGAAATGAAATAAACATTGTAACATTACATAAAAAACACAAAAAAATTAAATAGAATAAAGATAGTAAGATGAAATGGAATAAACATTGTAACATTACAAGAAACCAATACAAACATGATATATAAATTGAAAAGATAAAAACATTGAGAGATGAAATAAAATAAAGATTGTAACATTACTTAAAAAATATCATTTCATGTACCTCAAGAAGTAAATATTCTGAAACATAAAAAACATAATATTCAAAGGCATTAAAACATAACAGGACATAAAAAATACTTCCTCATAAGCAAGCAAAACATTAAAACATTTAAAAAATTTATACATTATAACTTACAACATTACATAAAAAACATAACATAAAACATGTTAGAAAAAATATTATAACATAATAATAGAATAAACTTATTGTACCTAAAAAAAAGTAGAAATCTGAAACTGAACAAAATGTTATTATATCTTCAAAGACTGAGCTGAAACAGAAAAAAATCACATAGCCCAATCGTTTTTTAGAAAGTTTGCTTTGCAAAGTTGCTGCAAACTTTCTGAAAAAAAATTTTTACTATGCGGAAAAATGTTATTAATAATTTGCAATAAAAATTATATTCGACACCGGATTACAAGTTTACATCAGAAAAATTAAAATTCTTTTGTCAACATTACTTTTGTAAAAACCGACCGCAAAAACCATCAAGTAACAATTTTTAATCCACGTAGGTTTGGTCCGCCATTTTGTATTTGTGAAAACCAGCGTCATATTCGTTCTTAGCGACTTCAAAAACCTTTGAGTAAACAATTTTTAAGCTTGTCAGTTAGTTTAAAATTTTTTTGTTATTAAAAAAACATTACATTCGTAATCAGTAACTTTAGAAACTCCCGAGTAACAATTTTCAAGCGTTTTATAGTTGATTTGAATTTTTTTGTCCGCATATTTGATCCGCAATTTTGTATTTTTTAAATATGTCATCAAATTCTTAATCAGCGTTCTTAAAAACCCCCAAGTAATAGTTTTAAAGAGAATTAAGTCAGTTTTTTCGTTCGCATTTTTGTATTCGCCATTTTTTATTTCTGAAAACCGATATCACATTTGTGATCACATGGCTTACGGAAGTGTTGTGTCAGAACACTGTCATTGCCAGCTTTTACTATAAAAAGAAAGCAAAATACTCTCAGAGCATTTTGACAACGGTGCCAGTACCGTCAGGATCTATCATGACCTTCTCCCCGTCAATAAACAAGGAGAATTTACCACGGTTGGGAACATATAATGGGATTAACTTACGGTGTAGCACAGCCACTCAGAGGCGCACCTACCATAGAAGGGTCAGATTTCCTTCGTTCATACCTTGCCGTTTTCGAAAGGCCCCAGAGTATTTACTTTATATTTCTTTTCTTATTGGTGGAAATATTGGTAAGTAAATGAAAATAGGTCATTATAGTGAGATTTCTGTCTCTCTTTTGTTACCCCCTTTTTTCTAATTTATTCTGTTCATATTTAATATTTCCCGAAAGTTAAAGTTTTTTTTATATTTTACGACGTTCGAAAATCTGTTCCACGAAAACTACGGTTGTTTTTATCATCCTAGATTTTTCCGCGAAAAACATTTAATTTTTACCGATTTTTGAAAAAAAGGCATGACATCCCCCTCCCTAGCGCTCACAGTTTTTATATAGAAAAATGAAAATTGGTATACATATGTATTTTCAAAAATAGATTACAGAAAAAATATATCGGACAAATTTGGAATTGATCTTAATAAGTGTTTTCATCGAAAAACTCGAAAATTTTAGAAAATAATGCATGTCCCCTCCCCCCCTGGTAACCACAGTTTTTTACGTAAAGACCTAAAAACTTTAACCCTTGCTGGTTCTCACAATTCTTAATCTGGCGGACTGGCGTTATACATTTATATTTTCACGTGTAGATTTCAAAAAAATATACAGCAAAAATTATTAAAATAAAATGAAAAATAAATTCAACTTTAATTAATTAAAAATAAAAAAAAAAACTAAAAATTTCAAAGAAAAAAATAAAAAATTCAAATTAAATAAATAAATCCAAATTGTTGAATTGGCCATTTTTTCGTTAAGAAATTCTGGGAAAATTCAAATTAATTAAATAAATAAACAAAAAAAATTTTAATTTTCAAATAAAAAAAAAGAAAAAAAATAATTACATTAAAATAAAATGAATTCAACTTGATTAAATAAAGAACAAAAAAAATTGAAAAAATTTCAAAGTAAAAAATAAAAAATTTAAATAAAATAAATAAATTCAAATTGTTGAAATGACAAATTTTGGCGTTAAAAAATTCTGGGAAAATTAAAATTAATTAAATAAATAAACAAAAAAAATTTTAATTTTTAAAGAAAAAATAAATAAAAAAAAATTAGTTTAAAATAAAATGAAAAATAGATTCAACTTTCATTAAATAAAGAACAAAAAAATAGAAAAAATTTAAAATTAAAAAAATTAAATTCAAATAAAAAATTAATTCAAATTGTTAAATTGACAATTTTTTCGTTAAAAAATTCTAGGAAAATTCAAATTAATTCAATAGATGAACAAAAAAAATTTAATTTTCAAAGAAAAAAAATAATTACATTAAAATAAAATGAAAGATAGATTCAACTTCATTAAATAAAGAACAAAAAAAATTAAAAAATTTTCAAATTAAAAAATTAAATTTAAATAAAATAAAAAATTAATTTCAAAAAAAATATAAATAAAGAAATAATAAAATTAAAATAAAATGTAAAATAGATTCAATTTCATTAAATAAAGACCAAAAAAAATTGAGAAAAAATTTTTAAAGTAAAAAAAAAATTTTAATTCAAATAAAGTAAAAAATTAATTCAAAATGTTGAATTGACAATTTTTTCCTAAAAAAAATTATGAGAAAATTCAAAAATTGCAATTAATTAAATAAAGAACAAAAGCAAAATTTTAATTTCAAAGAAAAATAAAAAAAAAATAATTGTATTTAAATAAAATGAAAAATAAATTTAAACTAATTAAAAGAAAAATTTAAAAATTTTGAAGTAATAAATCAATAAATTTAAATAAACATTAAATTATCAACATTTACTAGACTCACTCATACGATGTCATCTTTCGGCACAAAAAAAAATTACACTCACTCCTGTTATTAAAAGGATAAAATTATTTTAAATCAAATTCGAAAAAAAAATTTCCCTAAAACTAGCTAACACTCCCGAAAAAAATTGAAAGGACGCTACACTTGCCCGGCTCACGCAGTACTGAAAATTGAAAAAAATTTTAAAAATTGTCCCCCTCTCTCTATACTTTGCTGAGTTCAGTCGGGAAAATAGTGTAGACGGAGTAGGGACTGGTACGTGCCAGGCGCGGTGAGGAGGGGCGAGTCTACAATTTTCGAAATTTTCTCCCCTCTCTCCACTGAGTACAGCCGGGTCGTAAATGACGTCACAGGGACGGCGACTTCCGGGAATTGGAAGGGGATTCTCTTTCTCTCTCACTCTTATGGAGAAATTAAAAATTTTCAAAAATTGAAATTTTTTTTCTCTTCCTCTCTATTTTCCTTTCTATTTTTTCTTTTGACGAAAATAAAAAATTTTCTATAATTTAAATTTAAGAAAAAGAACATTTTAAATAAAATATTATAATTAAATTGAATAAATTTAATATTTTACATAATATTTTATCTAATAAAAAATTAGCTTTGATTTTTTTGAATTTAAAATATTCATTAATGAAATTATACTTTTTTCGAATATAGTAATTTTTGAAAAATAAAAATAGAAAAAATTATAATTTCATAATTGAGGCCTCGGATCGAAGAACTCGACCGCCGCGCGGTTGCAAGGGATAATACCAGTCAGGTACTTCTACCTGTCTGGCATGATCCCTTTCGACCGCGCGGTCGAATTTTTATTTTCAAAAGCAACAAAATATTTTGTAAACATTCAATTATATTTAAAAATGTTCTCGTCAAAATTTCAATTTTATTTTATTTATTTTTATTTATAAATAATAAAATTCTTCTCCAAAATTCATATTATTTTCAAAACTTTTTATAAAATTCTTGGAAAAATTTCTATTAATTTCAAAAATTGTCCCTCAATCCAATAATAATGATCCAGTAATAATTTTACAGCGATTCAATTATTCTCATAAATAATAAAACTCATCGCAGAATTTCAATTATTTTTAATTTAATTCCTCGAAAATTAAAATTATTTTTAAATATTTTATTAAAATTCGTCTAGAAAGAATTCAATTATTTAAAAATTTGTTTATAAATTTCTTTATGAGAATTCAATTTTGAGAAATATTCAATTATTTAATAATTATTTCTTTTAAACAAATGGTTTTGAAAATTCTCAAAGAACTTTTTAAAAATTTTGAAAAATAATTTATTTAAAAATTGTAGAATTTTGTCTGGAAATCAGGGAAAAGTCTGGGAAAAATAAAATAAAATTTTTAGGTTTCAAATTAAAATGTTTGGAAACATAAATTTTTCATACTTTTAACTAATAAAACTAACAATTCTGTAAAACTATTTTTTTTTTTGAAAAATTTTAATTCCAATTCTTTTCAAATTGTTTGATATTTTTATTTTCCAAAATATATTTAATTGAAGAATTTCCGAATAATGGAAATTTAATAATAAAATTGAATTTGAAACAAATAGATTTAAAAATTCTCAAAGAACTTTTCAAAAAATTGTTAAAAATTGGAGAATTAAAATTTTGAAAATAATTTTGGAAAAGTTAGTATTTTGGTTTAAGGAAAAAGTCAAAATTTTTTTTGGAAATTTGGGAAAATACAGAGAAAAGTAGGAAATTATTAAATATTAGTCGTATGACTTTGGAATTTTTAATAAGAGAAAAAAATCAAAAAGTATTTCTTGCAGCGGTAAAATTACAGAACTTTTTGAAAATGAAGTCTTAGAAAAATTGATGAAATCCGTATCAAACAATATGTATTATTATTCCTCCGTTCTATCATCCCTTTGAGCAAGAATCCTTTTGTTGAAATAGCGTTAGGAATATATATTCAACTGATTGCAACACAACTATGTGTTTCGACGACCATCGAGAAGAGAGAGAGAGAGAGAGAGAGAAAAGTTTGAAACAAAATTAACGACTACGACGACAGCGGCAAATGTATGTAGGGTGAATTCCAGTTGCCAACAAGTTGGTGGAGTTTTTCCAGCGAGTTTAGAAACCTTCATTGGTGAAAACGATGCGTCATTGTTCTCCACAGGCTCTAAGCCTGTCACGTGTATATTTCGCGAGCAATGATTCGTTGGCTGTCACCACAATAGCCACTGTTATCGGCGGCGACAGACACTCTACATTTTCACATTTACATTTCCCACGATATGAGCTTGCATTATCAACTTCTTGTTTTCATTCGTTTTACGCGCATATTTATCGAGCTCATACTCTCTCTCTCTTTCTCTCTGTAGCGCAATTGAAAAATAATAACAATCTACAAATTTACATTGTCATACCGCCAAAGGGAAAATTCAAATTTATGTGCATATTATTTCGTATTTTTTTTTTATAATTAAAATTTATTTTTAGTAATATACAAATTTTGTTTGAAAAGTATTTTCTCTTGTGAGAAAGAAAAATAAATTTTTTAGTGCCTAATAAAATTTTTTCAGTATGAAAAATATTTTCTCTTGTGAGAATAAGCAAAAGAAATTTTTTTAGCGAAAAATAGCAAAATTAGTAGTAGAAGTGATTTTAGTCAGACGAAACTTAAATTTTCACGAGAAAATAAGTAGTAGAAACACTTATAGTCAGACTTAACTTTTCATACTCTCGGATTAAGTAGTAGAAGGGATTTGCGTCAGACATGTGCCTAAAACACTTGGAATTATTAGAAAAAACATTTTTAAATGAACATCATGATTAAGTTTTTCAAGAAAATAGTACACAGTAAAAACGTTTTAGGCCAGAGATTCAGTTAAACAATCTTAAAATTGGTGATAGAAGCGATTTTAGTAGCAGATATCGTGTTCAAAAAACCTGAAATAAGTAGTAGAGCTATACTTTTGTTTTAGTCTCAAATCAGGTTTAAAAACATAAAATCAGTAGTATAAACGTGATAAGTCAGACATTGTGTTAAAAACATAAAATTAACAGTGGAACTGTTATCAGTCATCGATAGTGTTTAATAGTAAACTTTGAATCAGTTTGAAAAACTGCGAATCAGTAGAAGAAATGTTTTTAGTCAGACATCGTGATAAATAAACGAGAAATCTGTAGTGAAACTATTTTTAGTCTGTCATCGAGTTTAAAAAGCTTTTCTAATTATTAATTTTTTGAGAAAATAAGTAGTATAAACGTTTTTTGTCAGACATTGTATTTAAAAACCCGAAATTTAGTGGTAAGAACGATTTTAGTCAGCCAACGTTTTAAAAGAAACGGAAAATCAGTAGTATAAACGTTTTTAGTCAGTCATTGTGTTAAAAATTGAATCAGTAGAAAAAATATTTTTAGTCAGACGTAGTATATAAAATACTTCGAAAAAGTAGTAAAAATATTTTTGAATACACATCTTCTTTAAATTGAAAAAAAATAGTAGTAGAAAAGATTTTAGTCAGCCATCGTGATAAATAAACGAGAAATCAGTAGTGAAACTGTTTTTAGTCAGGCATCGAGTTTAAAAAGCTTGTATAATTTATACTTTTCTAGAAAATAAGTAGTATGAACCTTTTTTCGTCAAACATTGTATTTAAAAAAAGAAAATAAGTAGTATAAACGTTTTTAGTCAGACATCGTGTTTAAAAATCCGAAATTTAGTGGTAACAGCAATTTTAGTCAGCCATCTTTTAAAAAAACGGAAAATCAGTAGAAGTAATCTTTTTAGTCAGACATCGTGTTTAAAAAACGTAAAATTAGTAGTAGAAATTATTCTATTCAGACGTCGCCTTTAAAAAACCTTTATTCAGTAGTATAAACGTTTTTAGTCAGACATAAGTAGGGAAAACATTTTTAGATAGACTTTTTGTTTGAAACTTTAAATTCTTCAAAAAAAAAAGTAGTAGAAGTGTTTTTAGTCAGACATTGTTTTAAAAAAACAGTGAATCAGTGGTAGAAATATTTTTAGTCAGCCATCGTTTAAAAAAACAGTAAATCAGTAGTACAAATATTTTTAGTCAGCCAACAATTTAAAAAAAAGTAGTAAATCAGTAGTAGAATTGTTTTTAGTCAGACATCGTGTTTAAGAAACGTAAAATTAGTAGTAGAAATTATTTTATTCAGACGTCGACGTTAAAAAACCTTTATTCAGTAGTATAAACGTTTTTAGTCAGACATAAGTAGCATAAACATTTTTAACTATAGACTTTTTGTTTAAATTCTTTTAAAAAAAGTAGTAGAACTGTTTTTAGTCAGACATTGTGTTAAAAAAGAAGTTTTAAACAGTAGTAAAAACTTTGTTTAGTCAGACATCACTAATTTTATATTTTTTATACAGTCATGTTATGATTTGAAATCATGTAATGATTTGAAGTCATTTAAACATATAAAGCCATTAAAGACTTATATTAATTATGACACATTTTTTTTAAGAATATCAATAAATTGAGACAAAAAATAAATCAAAAGTGTTGCGAGGCAGTACTTTTAATTTATTTTTTTGTCTCAATTTGATATCTGCAGGAAAACTGAATAAAAAATTAAAATAATTAAAAAATATTAATTATTAATAATAAGAAATATTTCTTGTTACTTAAAATTGATACATCGGGGAGAGTACAAATATATATATATATATATATATATATATATATGTATATATTTATATTGTGTACCAGTTATAAATCCTTTTGAAGCCCTCAACGAGAACGAGTTTCTGCACCAGAGATGCGAGTCTCTTTCAGAGTGCTTATCAGATAAGCCCTTGTTATAGAAGCACCATAAAAAAAGAGCTTCGACTAATTTAAAAACGCTACCCATCTACTTGCTTCAATCGAACGAAGGAACGAACGATCGATCGATCTTTTCCGCAGGCGAAGAATAAGGTTCACATTATGTTAGACGAATCTTGTGTAGAAAATCGAGGATAATACGTAATATAAGATATTTCTGTCTTACATCAACAAAATTGAATTTTTCATCTTTTATGGATACATATATATTATATTGTATGTACTTCAATATCTATGAATATGGGAAAAAAACAAATTTTCCTTCAATAACTATATATGAAGCTATTTGAATGAAAATTGTCTATTAGGGGAAATCTTCTTCTTGAGTATATACTCTTATAAAAGTCAAAGAGCGTCAGTATGTTTTCGTTTCCTTTTACATTCGCTCTTCGTTTATTGGACATTTAAATATTCGTCTGAATGTACTGAAGTAAATTTATTTTATTCAAATAAGCGATTACTTGTCTATTACTCTCTAAATTTGAAGTAGTACAATTATTTTCTGGATTAGTGACTTACTTTTTGCTTTCGAATTAGTTTTCACTAATAAATTTTACAGTTGAAATTACTATTCATTAGTAAAATTTACTAATTCAAATTTCAAAAGCAAAAAGTAAGTCACTAATTCAAATGTATTATTTTTTGAGAAAACAAGTAGTATAAACGTTTTTTGTCAGACATTGTGTTTAAAAAACCGATATTTAGTGGTAAGAGCGATTTTAGTCAGCCACTGTTTCAAAAAAACGGAAAATCAGTAGTAGAAATGTTTTTAGTCAGACATAGTGTTTAAGAAACGTAAAATCAGTAGTAAAAATATTTTTCGATCCACATTTTGTTTAAATTCAAAAAAAAAGTAGTAGTAGAAATGATTTTAGTCGGCCATCGTGATAAAAAAACGAGAAATCTGTAGAGAAACTGATTTTAGATTAAAGAGTAAATTTAAACTGTATCGAATAAATATTTACTTGAATCATATAATTTTTATGTAAATCAATTAAATGATAATTTTACTCAAATAAATTTACTTCAAACACTTAAAATTATTGGCTCCCGAATAGAATCGTGTCACATGAGCTAGAAAATATTTAAAAAACGATTTTAGAAAAAGGCAAAAAAGAATAAATTGTATTAGTTTGTAAAATCAAACACTAGTACTAGAAAAATAATAAAAAGTAAAAAATAAAAATAAAATAAAAAAAATAATAAAAAATACATAGAAATAAAATAAAAAATAATAAAGGATAGAAATAAAATAAAAAAAAGTAATAAAAGATAAAAATCAAATAAAAATAAATTTTTTATTTTTTGTACAAATTTAAAAACTTTTTTTTACACAAAGAGAACGTGAATTAAAAATATAATAATAGATATTTATATTGAGGAATATCCCAATATATACATATATCATTTACATTCTAGTTACATCTGTAGGATAGAATTTTGAAGTGTAATACATGAAAATTCATTGTTGGCTGCTTTTCAACAAGTACGTTAATTTATTCATTGTAATTCAAACCCCAATGTGAATCACACGCAGACAGACGCGATTGTTTGCTCGGAAACTCATTTTCAATTAGTTAATTCCTAGTTAATTTCATCCAACCAGACGTTTAAATAAAATTAACATAATTTAAATTTCCCTTGGTTTCAAATAAAGTTGAAAAACAATAATACACTTTCTTTATATATACCAGAAAAAAAGGGATTTTTTTTGTTTAAATTTAATTCAATTTTATATATTCAATAGAATCGAATAATATACGCTTTGATATTAAATGCTAAAATTTATTTTTTACAAAAACAAATTTTTGATTAAAAAATCGCTATTCTTGATAGTGATTTCAAATTTTAATTTCTTTTCTATTATATTTTTATTTGTATTTATTATTTACTTATTGTATCAAAAATCAATTTTATTAGAAATAATTTTTATTCCTTTTCTATTTTTTATTTATTTGTATTTCTATTATTATTTGTATTTGTTACTTGTATTTATTATATTCCTTTTTCTGAAATTTTAACTACAGGGTTGCCACAGGTCAGAGAAGTCAGGGAATTCAGGAAAAATAGAATTTGTACAAAAACATTTAATTATTTTCATTAATAATAAAAATTTCACAGGAATTCAATTACTTACAAATTTTTTTATAAATTTCTTCGTATTTAAAAAACCTAAATTTAGTGGTAAGAGCGATTTTAGTCAGCCATCGTTTTAAGAAAACGGGAAATCAGTAGTATAAACGTTTTTAGTCAGACATTGTGTTAAAAACATAAAATCAACAGTAGAAATGTTATCAGTCGCATAGATATTGTTTAGTAAACTTAAAATTAGTTTGAAAAACTGTGAATCAGTAGAAGAAACGTTTTTAGTCAGACATAGTTACAAAACACTTGGAAAGAGTAGTAAAAATATTTTTGGACACACATCTTGTGTAAATTGAAAAAAATAGTAGTAGAAGCGATTTTAGTCGGACATTGTGGTAAATAAACGAGAAATCAGTAGTGATACTGTTTTTAGTCAGACATCGAATTTAAAAAGCGAATTTTATAATTTTCGAGAAAATAAGTCAGATGTCGTGTTTAAAAAACTGAAATCTAGTGATAAGAGCGATTATAGTCAGCCATAATTTAAAAAAACGTAAAATCAGTAGTAGAAATTATTCTAGTCAGACATCGTGTTTGAAAAACGTAAAATCAGACGAAGTTGAAGTCCACAACGTTTATCAACGAAAAAAATTTGTTTAATGCATTCAAGTATTATTTTTAATTTAATATTTAATTGTAAAGTAATTATTATCAAAATATAAACATCAATATTTTTTTTCTAAATATTTTTGTGTCAATATTGCTACGTTATTTTTAATTAATTTACTAAATAAACAATTTTTTTTCGTTGATCAACGTTGTGGACTTCAGCTTGGTAAAATCAGTAGTAGAAATGATTTTAGTCAGACATCGTGTTTAAAAAAGGTAAAATCAGTAGTAGAAATTATTCTAGTCAGACGGCGCCTTTAAAAAACCTTAAATCAGTAGTACAAACGTTTTTAGTCAGACATAAGTAAAAAAAAACATTTTTAGATAGACTTTTTGTTTAAATTCTTCAAAAAAAAAAGTAGTAGAACTGTTTTTAGTCAGACATTGTGTTAAAAAAAACTTTTACTCAGTAGTAGACACAATGTCTGACTTAAAACCACTTCTACTACTTTTTTTTGAAGAATTTAAACAAAAAGTCTATCTAAAAATGTTTTTACTACTAATTCTAAAAGTTTTATATACTATGTCTGACTAAAAACGTTTATACCACTGATTTAAGGTTTTTTAAATACGATGTCTGACTAAAAACACTTTTACTACTGATTTCATGTTTTTTTATTACAACAACTATGACGAAAAACGTCCCTAACACTAAATTAAGTTATTTAAAATACAATTTGTTTTCTAATACGTATATTTAATTAATGAATTTACGAATAATCGAAATATCGTAAAATTTAATTGTGTACACTGAAAAAAATTGATTTGATCCAAATAACTGATTTCTTGTCTATTATCAAATAAATATTTACTTCACTTAAATAATTTTATTTGAATCAAATAAATTTGTTTTCTAGTTTTTAAATATACATGTTTACATTTTTAGGAAAATATTTTAATGTGTATATAGAAAAAATTGTTTTATTTTAATGACTTTTTTAAATAATAAGAAAATGTTTGATTATGTTTTTAGTCGCTCCTTACATTCGAGTTCATTCCCAGACAATTCGAGTTCGAAATCAAAATACCGCTATGCTCGAGTGTGAAGTGGAAGCATTTCCGGAACCAGAAACATATTGGATACGAGATGATGGTCGACGGCTCGATTTATTGGAAAAGTATCGTTCCGAGGTCAATAGCAGACGAAACGGTTACAAGGTATTTCAGACAAATTTCTAAAAAAAAAGTTTTTGCAGAAAACACCATCAGAAAAAAGAGTTTTTCTTTCTTTAATTCTGCCTCCTCGTGAGGAAATTTTCTGTTTATTTTTTAATTCATCAATTTTTATATATTTAATTCAGTAATGAATTTTATATTATTTATTTAGTTGTGTACAAATCCTTTTGTACTGTAAATAAATAAATACCTAATAAATTAATAATTAAATAAAAAAAAGAAACACCTAATATTTATTAGAATTTTATTTTTTCCTATCAATCAATGAATCAAGAAATAATTACATTTATATTTATAATAAATTTATAATAAATTTATAGATAATTGCATACAATAGGTAGAATTTTGAGAAATGAAATAGATTCTTTTTTCTATTATTATTACAATTATATACGCAGAGTTGCGATAATTAGCCTTCGTAAATATTTTGTAAAGCTAATTTGATAATACTGTGAGAGATAAAATCGAATGATCGAATTAATGAGCTGAAATTGTTATTTAATCCCATTATCAGATGTCACAGAGGCACTTTACAATTTAATTACTAAACGATCATATACACTAATCATTTTGCATTCTCACAATTTCCTGTGCTATTTAAAACGCTGGAATTAATGCGGTTCATCTGTATGTGAACATATAATATTACAGAGGTTTATGTTAAATTCCTTTTCAGTTTATAATGAAGCTGCAAATCATAAAAGTCGTATCCATGGATCATGGTATTTATCATTGTGTTGCAAAGAACGTCATAGACACGACAAAAGGAACACTTATGGTCACAGGTTCGTTATTCATTTTTCTCCTTTTCTTTTACAATGTAACTCATTAAATTTCTCGAATTTACTAGATTTGTTTATATTTTTTGAATTTATAACAAAATTTTTATTAGAATAATATATAAAATTAGCAATTTAGTTAAATCTGCATTTTTTTATTTATTCATTTTATTTAAAATAAAAATTACTATTATATTTTTAATTACTATTAAAAATTACTATTACAGGGTTGCCACATTTCAGAGAAATCAGGGAATTCGGAAAAAAATTCAGGAAAAGTAAAATTGGTCAGCGAAATAAAAAAAAAGTCGGGGAATTTTATCAAAAGTAATGGAAAATATTAAATTTTTAGAATTCATAGAAAAATTCTGGATATTTTTGTGGCCAGCAAGCTTCATTGAAAATATTGAAAAGATTTAATTCTACTTGAATTTAGAAATTCAATTGATCTTCTGGTTATTCGAAATTAATTAATATTAACTTTGAAATCGTCACGAATTTTAATACGAAACGTTATAAATTTTTTTTTCAATTTTAAATAATTAAACTTTACAGAATATCAAATTGATAATGTATTTAAAAATAATTCCAAAAATTATATTAATTTGCTAAAAGTATCATTTACAATTTTTATAAATAATTAAATTTCAAAAGGTTTCAAAAAGAAATATTTGAATTTTAAATAACTTTAGTTAAAAATTCTAAAAAAGTTAGTTTTTGAAACATTTTTATTAATATTTTTTTTTTTTTTGTAAATTAGTAAAACTTTTTATTATTATATATTTAATTTGAAAATTTCTGAATAATCGAAATTTCGTAAAATTTAATTATAAATATGTGTTTTTCAAAATTATTTTTTGTGAACTTTCCATTATTTCTATGAATAATTGAATACTCAAAAATTATTAAAAATAATTGATTTAGAGAAGAATTTTAGTTAAAAATCCTAGAAAATAATTAAATGACAGAAGAGTTTATAATAGAATTTTCTAGAAATAATTCAAAAACGTTTCAAATTAAAATAAATAAAAATTAAAATTAAAAATTAAATTAAGCTAAACTAAAAACGTTTCAAATTAAATTTTTTGAAAATCGAACTTTATTTTTAACTCAAAATTTTGAATATTTTATTTTTTTGGTAAATTTTATGTTAAAATCTTTTGAAAATAGTTGAATTATTGAATATTTTATTGAAATTTTTTTTAATAATTTTAATTTTGGAAAATTAAATTGTAAACAAGTGGATTTAAGAAATAATTTTTGTTTTTTTTTTAATAATTGAATTCGTAAAGAATTTTCTCAAAATTTATTAAAATAATTGATTTAGGGATGAATTTTAGTTAAAAATTCTACAAAATAATAAAATGAAAGAAAAATTTATAACAGAAATTTCTGGAAGTAATTTAAAAAAGGTTTCAAATTGAATTTTCTAAAAATTCAACTTTATTTTTAATTCAAAATTCTGAATATATTTTTTTTTTTGGATATTTAATGTCAAAATCTTTTGAAAGTAGTTGAAATTTGGAATATTGAATTGAAAAATTCTCTAATAACAATTTCTATAATTCAAATTCAAATAAAATTGTAAACAAGTGGATTTAAGAATTATTTTTTGTGTTTTTTTTTAATAATTGATTTCGCAAAGAATTTTCTTAAAAATTTATTAAAAATAATTGATTTAGAGAAGAATTTTAGTTAAAAATTCGAGAGAATAATTGAATCGAAATCTTTAAAAAAAACTATTAATGTTTCGAATAATTTTCTAATTTAAGATATTCACAAATAATTATATTATAAACATTTTTCTATGTATATTAATAATTTTTTGAGTGAATCTTGAGTCAAAGAAAAAGTCAAAATTCTGTCTGGAGAAAAGAAAAAAACAAAATCCAATTTTTGTGGCAGCCCTAATTAGTGGAATTTTTGTTTAAAATTTGTTTCATGTCAATGAATAAAAAAAAGTGTAAAAAAAGTGCAAAAAGAGTATAAAAAAAGTTTTTAGTAAAAAATAGTGTAAAAAGAAGTTTTTAGTCAAGAAAAAAATTTTTTATGAAACTAAATAATCGAATTAACTAATATAGTTACTTATTATAATTAATGAATTAACTATTCCAAATTTACAGAGATCAGTATCTATTGGTTTAAATTTATTTCTATTATTTTCGTAATTCGCAATTAATTAAATTATATTATATTCAGAACTACATAATTGACCGCAAAAGGAATAATTTAGAAATTTTCAGTTACAATTAATTATTATTAATAGTTAATAATTAATAATTAGTGATAGATAATTATCAATTGTTAATTATACTTTTTTTCTTTCTTCTTTTTGGGGGGAGGAAATTCCACTCGATTAATTTAAATATTGACACTCCTGAATAAACGTTGATTAATTAAATTTGAATGATGAATGAATTTTTTTTTTCTAGGTGTCACGCAGAATATGGATGATTTGAGAAATACTCAGCAACAGCAGGCTTTCTTTGGCAAGCCTCCTCCACCGAGAATTGATCTCGATACTCATTGTTCACCGCAAATCAATTGTGATTCGTGTCCCAATGTAAAATGCTCTTTCAAAGACATTGTTCAACCTTTTAATAATATAACATTTAAAGTGCAATTGATTGCTTTTCCACCGAGATTAGCCGGTATGACAATTGAATTTTTTTCTCTCACATTACTTTTAACAATTTTTTAATTTACTCTACATTCTAGTTTACTAATATTCTTGAAAATTCAAAATCTACTAAAGATTAAAATAATTCACAAAGAATTAAAATAATTTATCGAAGGATTAATTTTTCAAAATTGTTACAAATTCTTTGGTTTTAATTTAGAGCAACTTTTTTGTCAAGGGAAAAATTAGTCTAAAAATTAATTATTTTATTCTTTTTCTAATGCAATGATTTTCATTCGAATTTAATCTGCGATGATTTTTAATACCTTGTTGTTTACTGTGAAAATAGTCCTGTTCAAATGAATGAAATTTATTTATTTCTTCTTGAAATTAAAATTTTATTACAATAATATTAAATCACGTGTAAAGAGAATAAATTATAAACTTTTTAAATGTTTAATTTCGATTTTTGCTTTTTATTGTGGGCAGTAATTTTTGAAAATAAAAAAGACAAAATATTTCTTTCATTTGAACGTTCAAAACTTGTCGATCGTTTGAAATTAATAGAATCTATTATTATTTGCATCCAGAGAAAAATTTTATTTAAACCAAATATAATTTATTTGAGTTGAATAAAATTATATTTGTCTCAGAGCCAAATAGGTTGTTTATTTGTTTTAAATAAAAATTTTCGTTTGACATAAATAACACTTTTATTTCAATTAAATAAATTTTTATTTAAACCGAAACAAATTTAAATATTAAATATTAAGAAAATATAAAATTAAAATATTAAATAAAAAATTAATAATTTTATTAGAGTCTGGTTGGATTTTGAGTCACTTTTTTCTGGGTGTCAGATTTGAAAAATTGAAAAAAAATAGTAGTGAAAAAGAATAATAATATTTTAACTTAAAATATTGAAATTTTAATTAAATATAGTAAGAAATTTAAACTTATTTAAATAAAATAAGAAATTAATGAATAATGAATAAATGAATAGTGAACTAATAAATAATTGTTTTTTAATAGAGGGAGTTCTGGATGCAGTTGGAAAGCCGGTATTTAAGGGCGAAATGGACGACATTTACGGAGCCTGGATGTATGACACACTTCCCAGATCTGAAGCAATTGCAGATAAATTATGGGTGACGAGGAGCAAATTTCGTTCGATTCTCTACGAATATAACAGCCGAGATGACTTCTCGAGTTCAATGAAAAGAGCCAAAGAAATAAGACTTTCACGACCTTTTCAAGTGAGCTAATTTATTTTTTTTTTTTATCCCTATTTCAAAATAATTTCCATGTGTATAGTATTTTTATTTCCCTTAAATATCTGTATTTGCCAAATTTTACAATTTCGCAAATTTTATTTTACATTACCAAATTTATTTTTAAATTTTATTTTTATTTTCCCATTCTTATCGCGCTTATACTTTATTTTACATTTTAATGTTCCACTTTATTTCACATTTCTATCTCGTATAAATTTTCTGTATTCATCCTTTTTTTCAATATCAGCAAAAATTGCATTGACAATTTTTTTTCTTTTTGTATTTATATGAAATAAAAATAAAACAGAGGGAAATTTTTTAAAAGTTTATATAGTTTACAGATTGTGATTATCAAGCTATTGTTCATATATATGTAAGATAATACATGTTATCGGTATTTTTTTTTTTTAAACTATTCCACACTTTATGTATGGGAAAAAAAACGATATTAGAAATTGTATATTGAAATTGCTTTCCTTTGTTGTTTCGATATATTATCGATTTTTTGCGAAAAGATATTAATCTGTATGTGACATTGTACATCGCACAATTTTTACCCTTAGGAATATTTATTTATTTTTTACGATCCTCCACACAAGCTCGTATATTTTTCTCGGGAACAAAAATCGAAGAGAAATTATAGATTTCTTTTTTTTTTAAATATTGTTTTTTAAAGAAAATAAATATCAATGCTTTTAGCTGGAAAATGGAGAAAAGAATGTTATGGATATTATTAGGAAAATTACGGTGGTATTGTTTGTTAGTTTTATTTTTATTACTGTTGTTCATGGAAATTTTAAATTAAATTGTTACTTTAGAAATATTTTTAAATTTTTTCAAAGGAAAATTATTTTTTTACCTTCGGAAAAATTTATTTTATTATATTTCATTATTTTTTTGTTATTTTTAATTTTATTAATATTAATTTAATATTTTTTTTATTAATAATATTAATAATATAAATTAATGTAAAAAATATTTTATTAATTATATGAACAATCGCTTGATAATCATGATCTGTAAATTATAGAAACTTTTTGAATTTCTTTTTTTATGAAAAATAATTATTACTTGGATCAATTTAATTTAAAATTTAATTTAATTTAAAATGGGTTCAATTGGATTTAAGTTCATTATTATTAAATTTTCTTATTGAAATGCATAACAATAGTAAAGTAAACAAATAGAAGAATATAATAAAAGACTAAAATTGTCGGAATTTTTTCCCAAAATGCACTATTTAAATTCAGGCAGTTTTGCGTTATCTTTTGCATGCAAAATTTGAGAATGATTTAATTTTCCCTAACTTGTATTAATTTAATCAGTTAATTTGTATTCTAATCAAAAATTTTAATTATTTTATTTTTTACGAAAAAAAGGATTTTATAAAAGAAATTCTCTTGATTTAAGAAAATTTGTATCATTTTTAATTAAGCTAACAATTTTCAAGTAATTATTTATGTTCCTCAAGTTCATAGTCTCAGGAATTACAGTGATTTTTTTCTTGAAAAATTAGATAAAAAGAGGGATTTTTATTTTTTAAAAGAAGATTCAGATTAAAAAAGGAAATTTTTCAAATTAAGTAACAAATTAATGTAAAGCTTCTTTTATAATTTTGATTCAATTCTTTAAAAATATTTAAATTTTGTGGAATTTAATTGTAAATAATTAAATTTGTTATAGAATTTCATGCAAGATTTTAAAAAAATTAAATTTTTAAAGAATTTAAATTTGTAGTAATAAATAACAAAATTTTTAATTTCTAAAATTCAATTTTTTGGCAATTATTAAATTGAAATACTTTGAAAATTTGATTTTTTTAAAATCTCTAATGAAAGTCCTTAAAGAATTTAATTGTTTTTAATTTAATTTCACAAAATTTCTATTTATTCAATAATTTCTCAAATGAACTTTTAATAATACTCTTTTAAATTATTTAAATATTACTTAAACGTTTATAATGAATAATTTTGAGGAAAAAATATTTTTCTATTTAAATTTTCATAAATTTTGGTATCAGAATTATTTACATAATTTTTTTGATCTGTAATTCAAAAAAAAAAAAGTTGTAAGCAAACAAATTTTATTGTTCGCATAATAAAAAATATTTTTTTCCATCAATTGACGATAATAAACGTTGTGAACTTCACCGTCCTGATTATTTTAATTTAATTTAAATTATTATTAAAATTTATTAATTAATAATCCTACAATTCATTAATTATTCACTCTTTTCTTGAAATGACGTTTTTATTAAAAAGAAAAATAAATAAATTTCACTACATGCTCAGCATAAATTCCGTGGTAAATTCACTAATATCATTTTGACGCATATTCGTTAATTGGAAATAATGGCTTAATTAAAGATACGAATCAGTACAATTTCGATAATTCACATTTAGAGTAAAAAAAATTCGAATTGTCAGTATTACTTAATCGAATTAATCAATTTAACTTTATGGAAATTGTCTTTAAATATTTAATACTAATATTGTATTTCTAACTATAATTTTAATTACAAATGTGTCTTTCATTGTGTAAAATTAATTAACATTATTTGGAATAATAATTACGATTTCATTAATTATTGTCACATTAAATTTACTATAATTAGATTAAATTAGTTATAATGAAATTAAATTGAATTTAAAGAAATTAAATGTATTATAATAAAAATTAAATTGATATATTAAATTGATAATGAAATTTAATTAATTCTAGTAAAATTAAATTTATTATAATGAAATTATAATTGCGTTAGAATTTTATTTTCCCGCATAAACAGCGCTTTTCACGTTTTTGTAATAAGGTAAACTCGGGTAAACTAATAATTAATTATTTAAATATTTAAGAGAGGAGAAATAATTCGAGATAAAGGTTTTTAATTAATTTTTGTTTAATATTTAAGAGAACGAAGGAAAGAATGAAGATTATAAGAGAGGGCACGAGAGTGCGGTATAAAAGCATGCTCATGAATGTTTATATATTACTTATCTGTTTGTTTGCGTGAACGTTCAAGATTACTCGTTGTGCACTTGTTGGTATTTTCTTCTTTTTTTCGTATTATTTTCACCGTATTTTATTCTCTCCCCCTTTCTCTCTCTCTCTTTCGACTTTTTTTATTTTCTTTAACGTTTTTCAACAACCGCATCGTACCGTAGAATATTTTCTGCTCGTTGATTATTATCGAGTGAAAAATAAACGAAAAAAAAATAGCCAGTCCTGTCGCGTATAATATGCTTTTGTATATTTTTTTGTGCTTAACACCTTTTCTTCTCACATGCGATTATATTGTAGGTTCATTTTTTTTTGCAAACAAAAAAAATTAATATTTTTATTTTTTAATATAATGTATGGAGAATATTATGAATAAATAGGAAAATAATGACAATTTTATTACACTTTGTATTATTTCTGTGAAAAATACGTTTCAAGTTTACTTTATCAACTCGAGCCTCAATTTCTCTTTCATTCTTTAGTTTACTTTTCATCAAGCACGAATTGAATATGGGATCAATAATTCTAGGTGAAAAATTCATATTCTGAAAATACTTCATTTGTCGAATTTCATTATATATAATCGTATTTTTGCGATCGTGTTTTGAATTAAATTACTGGATTTGAATTTTTTAAAGTAAATACTTTTAAATTAGTATTTTGTCTGACTGAAATTGTCTGCAATTTCTGCGCTGACAAAAGTGGAAATTTACATAACTGATAATATTTTTTTTTAACTAATGTATTTACCATGAAGGGAATTTTATATTTTTTTTTTATTATTATTTATTTATTATTTTTAAATTTAAATTATTATTATTTATTAATTTTTAAATTATTATTTTTTAAATTTAAATTATTTTTATTTATTATTTTTTTTATTATTAATATTTATTCTGACTGTAAATATTGTTTACTACTAATTTTAAGATACAATTATTGATTTACTAAAGTTTTGTCTGCCCGATTTTTTTTTATTTGGTTCAAAACAGGATCCAATGAAATAATATTTATTGTGTTAATTAATTCTAATTATTTTAATTAATTTCGACTTATTTTGCTTTTTTTAAGGGCAATGGTCACGTGGTCTACAATGGCTCGTTTTACTTCAATCCTGTCGATCGAGCGTCAATCGTAAGATTTGACATTATCCCTCATCTATCTCACACTGGACCAATGATGAGAGACAATGAAGTGTTTCTACCTGGTTTGGTTGTCAACACTAAGAATTATCTTTACACTCCGGATCACAATCACAATTATGTGGACTTTGACGTTGACGAGAATGGTACGAAATGATTTATTGATTATTTAAACAAAAAATAATAATCTATCTTCTTTAATAGTATTTCTGATATTTGTTCGCAGTTTGAAGTTAGTTGTTTTTGTTTGCTCCACATTTTTTTCTAATTATTTTTTTTTTACTTTTTTTTCACTTTTAAAAGTAATTAAAAATTTTAATTCAATTAAAACTTATTTAATTTTTTGTCAAATTTCAATTAACATTCTAAAACATAAAAATAGTTGTACTTATAAATAATTGTAGAAAAACTAATTTTAATTACCTGCAAAATACTGCAAATGTAAAAGTGTTATTTATTTTTAAGAAAATTTATAAATTATTTTATTTTACATAATTTTATGTTCATGAGTAATTTTTTTATAAATAAAAAAAAGCATTTTCGTCTAAAAAATGTTTTGAACTTTGTAACTATTATAATTTTGAGTCTGAAATAATTTAATTCTTGCCAAGAATTTCATTAAAATTTTTGAAAATCATTCAATTTCTTCGAGAAATTTATTTAAATTTGAATTAAAAATTATTGAATTCCTATAAAGAATTTTATCAAAATTTTGTAAAATAATTGAATTTTGATAAAAGAATATTATTAAAATTAAAATTTTGTAAAATAATTGAATTCTTCCGACAAATTTTGTTAAAATTGAATTGAAAGAATTCAATTGCTGCGAAGAATTTTATTATTAATAAAAATAATAGAAATTCTTGCCAAGAATTTTGTTGAAATTGTAAAAAATAATTCAATTTTTATGATAAATTATTTTGTTTATGAAAATAATTCAATTCTTGCGTAGAATTTATTTAAATTTATAGAAAATAATTGAATTCTTGCGAAGATTTTTATTATTTATCAGAAAAATGAAATTCCTTCAAGAAATTTTATAATAAAAATTGTATTAAAAATAATTGAATTCCTGAGATGAATTTTATTATTTATAAAAATTGAATTAATGATTAGAATTTTATTAAAATTTTAGAAAATAATTCGATTCTTTGGAGAAACTTTATTGAAAATATATTAAAAATAATTGAATTCCTGTGAAAAATTATATTCCTTATGAAAATAATAAAAAAATACTTTTTAGAAATTTTTTTAAAATCGTTTCGAAAATAATTGAATTCTTGCGAAAAATTTTGCTTTTTGTAAAAATAATTGAATTTTGGGAAAAAATTATATTATTTATAAAAATAATTGAATTTTCCTAGGAATTTTCTTCAAATTGTATTCAAAATAAAAGAATTTCTGGCAAAAAATTTATAATTTTTGAGAATAATTGAATTATTTCGAACAATTTTATTAAATTTGTCTTAGAATTTAAAAATAATTGAATTTCTGAGAATAATTCTATTATGTATGAATATAATTGAATTTTCGCTAAACATTTTTTAAAATCATTAGAAAATAATTGAAATCTTGCGATAAATTTTTTTGTTTAGAAAAAAATTGAATTCTTGTGAAGAATTTTATTAATATAAAATTATAGAAAGTAATTGAATTCTTTCAAGGAATTTAATTAAAATTATATTAAAAATATTTGAATTCCTGGTAGAATTTTCATTATGTTCAAAAACAATTGAATTATTTCGAACAACTTTATTTAATTTATTTATTGGAGTAAATATATTGTTTCCAGGTTTATGGGCCATTTATGGTTCACTTACAAATACGACAATTGTTGTGAAAGTCGATCCCATTGCCATGAAGCTTCAACAAATTTGGAATGTCACCGTTGATCATCATAAATTCGGAGAAATGTTTATTGCTCGCGGTGTTCTTTATGGAGTTCACAGTGTTACTGACGAAATCATGAAAATTCGGTACCTTTCTCTCTTTTCCTTATTTCATCTTAATTTCATATTTAATATTTAATTATAAAAAAATGAAAATTTCAAAAGAATAACAAAATAAAATGAACAATTTTCTCATAATATAATAAATTTAATAAATTAATTCCATCAATTATTATTTTTCTCAAAGAATTTTTTAATTTAAGACGAAAGATAATAAAATATGTTTTATAGTATTTAAAGAAATTTCTTTCGTGATTTTCCGTTTAAGGTCTTAATTTACTAAAGTGATTAAATTGCTTTGTTGTGGCGTTGAAAACTTTTAAATAAGAGGAAGTTGCACTGGTACTTCGTTAAAATAAAGTTCTTGACGTGCTGAAGAGTTAATTTCAGCTAATTAGTGAAGTTGATAATCAAAAGAAAATTAATATGTCTTTTTGAAGAAGAAAAAAAAAACACGGAGAAATAGAATTACGATCTTATTTTATTAGAATTAGAATTTTTTGATATTATTTACAAAAATTAATTAATTTACAAAAAATTAATTTACAATTTCTATATAAAATTATTTTTAATTAATATTTGAATTTCTCATTTGAATCTTATTCACTTTTTTTTCATTTATTATGTTCATATTTTAATTAATGTGGAAATTATAATTAATAGGTCAAATTTTTTTCTATTTCTCAGATTGGCTTTGGATTTATACAAAAAATTGCCACTCGACGTCAGTTTGTCGTTCACCAATCCCTACCACAAGACAACAATGATTGGATACAATTCCCGAACGAAGGTAAATTTTTTAATCTTCCTTTTTTATTTACAAACCTGAATTGAATAAAAAAGTTTAATATAAATAAATAGGTACTTTAAATACTTTCAAAAAAACATTTTAATTTTTTGATTCATGAGTCGGATTTTAAAGTAATTTTTTTAAAATGCCTTTTTTAAATTCTGAAATGTATAAAATTTAATAGACTGAAATAAAATGAAGCTCGATATTTTTACGTCAATAAAGTATTACAATTAATATCATTGAATGCTCAGTTATTTATGGAGATTTGTTTTTATTTATTTTTGTTTTTATTTTTTAAAATATTTTGTTAACGAGTCCTCGACCTTTATCATTTTTAGTATGAATTCAGCAATGTTGATTTAAATGATTATGATCGTTTGAATGGGTTTTGAAACGGCAGTACACATATCAATTAAATCAATTTCTGTCATGAAATATATATATAGCTTTTCTCTTTTTTTCTATCAGTTCAAGTGGGTCACTACTCGAATTATCGAGATAAATTGCTGAATGGCATTCAGTGTCAGATGGGGGAAAAAAATTCATTTTTCTCATAATAACATATTCAAAAGTAATTAATTTCATTGTCAGGTAATAATTTTCTCTTTTTTAAATGACAAAAATAGAAAGTGAGAAAAAAATGCAGGACCAAGAGAATTAGCGGAAGTCTTCATTTCAAATTCACAGGAATACTTTGTCCGAAGCTCATATTATCGCTTTGATTAAACTCTTAACTTGGGGAGGATTTGCATTTAGATGTGATTTCAGAAATTAAGTTGAAAAAAAAATTTTTTTTCTTGGTAGCACGAATGGCTTCGTTATAATTACAAAAAAAGGCAGAACTTGTTTCACTTTCATCGTAGGAAGTTATGAATTAAGAAATGAAATTTTCTTGCACCACCTTTGGAATATCTTTATAATTCCCGTTGCCGTGAAATTATTGCAGGGACTTTTTTCTCCCTTTAATATTTTTAATTAAATAACAAAAATAATAATGTAATAAAAATTCGATATAACAAAAATTATAAAGACGAACTATTTATAATTAGATTAATTAAAGAATAATAAGAAATTAATAATAAGAATTAATTAGTTTTAAATAGTTTATTTGTAGAAAATAATATTTTTACAAAGGAAAAAAAAATATTTTTGTCATAGGAAAATAAATTTTTAATTCAATTTTGTTTGATAATTAACAGGAATTATATACTTGGGACAAAGGGACTCAACTGGCATTTCCGGTGAAATATCAAGAACTCTATGGTAATTCAACTAAGGAAGAATATTAATATTGTACAAAATAAAAAATACTTTTTCGAGCAAAAAAAATTACTGATTATCGTATCTACTAAAAATTACATCATATCTTTGATCAAAGAAAATCAGGATTAGACTTTTAAAGTCTATTTAGATACAAAATGCCTTTTTTTCGAGATTCATTTTTAAAAACCCAGGATAATTAAGAAAAAAAATGAGAAAACAGAAAAATTAGAACTCAGGAAATTAAAATTCCTTAAACATTTTTATTAGTAACCTTTCATTTTTGACGATAATATTTTAACCATATTTTTACAACATTTTGACTATTTTGACGATAATTACTTGTAAATATTAGCAAAGAAAATAATTCCAAAGAGCATAAAGTTCCATTGAATTTTTGTTCAAATTATTAACAAAATGTTTTTTTATTCAAGACGAGTTTTCTTAATGTTACAAAAAAAAATAGAAATTAAAATGAGCATTTTTTGCTAAATATTTTCCTTCATTTTATTTTTTTTATTTACTGTTATTAATATATTTCTCGACAGATTTTATTATATCAATTCGTAATTTTTTACAATTTCTCATTAATTTATTTTCTATTTTAGTTTTGAATTATTTACAATTGACAAAATTGGGGAAAAAATTATTTCTTTTTATTAATAATGAATTATCGGGATTTTTAAGTTATATTGACAAAATTTTGTAAATTTTTAAAAGCGTATTTTTTGGGTCAAATTATTATTATTATTATTGATTATGCATTTATTGTGTTGGGGAATTAAAAATTATATTATACAAGAGTGTGAATAAATGAGGACCTCATATTCTTATATTAAAATGGAAAAAAATGTAATTTCATCGAATAAGTGTATACACATGAAAAAGAAAACAATATCAATGTACGTAATTGTAAATTTTTCAACTATATTAGAGTTTCACAATAATATGTATGTTTTTTAATAAAGAAACAACAAACAAGTGTGAAATATCAATTGAGTTTTCAAATTTATTTAAAGTATAAAATATAAAAGTTATTTTTCACATATTATTAATTTTTAACAAATTTATTTTTGTAAAAAAAAAATTTTCTTTTTAATTTATTATTTATAATAAACTTATCATTTTCATTGAAATTTAAAATATTTTATTTAAATGAATTTTATCTTTATTGTATTTGAATTAAAAAAACAAAAAACAAATGAAAATTATAGAAAACGATTTTTTTTAAATATGGCCTTGTCAGAAAAAATAAAAAAATTTACAGTTATTCACAAAAATATTTTGGCTAATTAGATTGTAATTAAAACAATTTTTTCTAAATTCCAGTATTTTTTTAGTTTTATCAATATTTATTGATTCTTCATCAACATTAAGGAAATGCTGAAAAAGAGAAAAATTTAATTAAATGCAAATAAGAAATAAAAAAAAAATGATTGAATATTGAAGACGAATTTTTAATTTAAAGTCAAAATTGAAAAAAAAAGAAAAATATGAACTCAGATTGCAAGGAGTCGACTATTTGGATCTCACATGCAGCCAAGGTAAGACTTTAATTATATTTTATTTAAAATTATTTAAAATTTTTATTCCTATATTGAAGATTAATATTTAAATTATAAAAAATAATTACTGTCAAATAATTGAATAATAATAAAAATAATTTGACAATAGTGAATTAATCGATGTGAGTGAAAAAAAATTTCTTTTAATAATTTAAATTATATCGATGAGAAAGTTATACGGACGAGTGTTTATAAAATTAAAATGTAAATTTCATGTTCACTTTGATATGTCATGTAAATTGCTATGATGTTCAGGGCAACGTCACCTCTCATATATAATGGAATACGAGAAATTACAGTGTTATGAGCATTAAGCATTTGCCACGTGCACATACTGATATGTATATACTGCACTATCTATCAAACTATTCAGTCCTTCTCTTGAATTCTGATAATCATCGGATATTAGCACCTCTTGTAATATTGCCAAACGGTTGCGAATATTGCATGAATTTCGAGATTTCCTGCAATCACATAACTAAAACTCAAAGTACACTTTCTATATTTTCATTCAAAATTTATCCTTTCATTTTCTAGAATCCCGATTGCTATTATCAGTCCAATTATAATTACTACAATTATTATTACAATTATTAATCAATATAATAATTACTTTATAATTAATAAAAAAAATAATTAGATATTAAATTATTCAAACGAAACAATTTTTTTTACAACCAGTATATAAATTTGGTATTTGGTATTCTTTTAGTGAATATTTTATCCGGAATTTTCTGAATATTTTTTATTAATTAATTTTCATAACTAAAATAGACAAAAAAGATTTTATTAAACATTGAAAAAAATACATGACATTAAACTGGAAAAAAAATTTTTTTCTTGCAAATAGGTTTTCTTGGGAGGATTTTTGATTGGCTATGCAATAAGAAAAGTTGCATTCTATAAGAGAAGAGAAATTGAGGATGAGGAGAAATGTAAAGAAACACAGGAGGAAAATTCTTCTGCAATTCACGGGAAGTATAGAGAAAGGCAATCGCATTATGAATATGATTCCATTTATGAAAGTCCATATGGCACATGAAAAAATATTACAGCAAACATCGAGACAATAAAATTAATTCATTCAAGTGAAATTTTGTTTTTGTAATAATTCAATATTTGCTCCTATTAATACGAATTCAATTTATTTCTATACGCAATATATTAAATTATTTATTTAATTATTTGTTTAACTATTCACTTAATTATTTATTCAATTATTTAGTCAATTATTTATTCAATTAATCCACAAGTTTTGATACGTTCAACTGAACGAAATATTTTTCATTAAAACCATTTTTATAAATTATTGATTGCAAGTCAAATATTTTTGACTAAAAATATTTTCATAAATTACTGATTGCAATGAAAATTAAAAACATAAATTTTACATTTTGAAACTTTATAATTAGTTTTTTTTCATATTGTCGCAGAATTATTGTAATGAAAATTTAATTTGAAGCAGAAATAAATAAGTTTCGTTCATTTGAACGTTTAACTGAACGAAATATTTTTTACTTAATATTTTCACAAATTACTGATTGGAATAAAAATTAAAATCATAAATTTTACCTTTACAAACTTTGTAATTAATTTTTTTTGACATTGACGCAAAATTATCAAAATAAATTTAACTTGAAGATGAAATAAATAAATTTCGTTCATTTGAACGTTTTTAAATTTGGAATCATTATTTGATTATTTATTTAAGTATTTAAATTATCTATTTGTTTATTAAATTTTAATTCTATGAAAATAATTTTATCTGAATTTTATGCAAAATGTTTTGTAACTGCAAATAAATTTTTTTTTTCATTCTTTTTCTTTTGTAACGGGTACTAACTCTCCATTAACTGCTTTTCATCAGAAAAACTGAAAGGAATCATTTGCGCACATGTCTTGACGCGACGAAAGAAGCGTTTTATCATTGTCAAATAAGACGAATTGTATTTTCCCCGGGACACTTTTAAAGGTGCAATTTTATCCGTGAAGTGACGTCGATGAATGCACGAGCTTCGTTGGTTTTCACATTAACGAATATTATGTATCGAAAATTCTATATATAATCTCGTAAATAATATACAATTATTTTATCGACGCTATATTTTTCCTAAATATATGATAAACTTTTCATTTTTTAAATTTATTTCCTTTTTTAATTAAATTTTCATTTCATTCATTTTTTTAAATAAATTATATAGAAAATATTTTTTTAAATTCTATACCAAATATTAAGAAATAACATTAGTGTCAGTAAAATTCAAAAATTTACGAAATAAAACTATTTACGATAATCATGTTGTACATTTTCGAAAAAGAAAAAAAAATAAAACAAATTATATTTTGTTTTTTGTAGCGACGTGCAATTTTACTCACGATCACTTTTGCGGACAATGGTTATTTTCACACAACGTGCTGCTGGGGTATAATACTCGGTGTATGAAATCGAGTTGTATTCGCTTTTAGAGTTTACGTTTACTGTTTATACTCGTGTTTACTTTCCGCTAACATTATTCCTTTACCATTTCAGTTATATTCGCACAGTGGTGAGATCCTGATGTCGCTTGAGTGAGTCCTGCGTAAACAGAATTACTAACGATCTTGAAATTCTGCTTTCGCAGTTCCATTTTGATACAATCACGATTCTGAAAAAGAAAATATAATTCGAAATTAATTTTTTTATATAATATGTTTTTATTAATATTGTTACTTAAAATATTAACTTTTTACGTCGAATAAAAAATTATTTGATCCAAATAATTCAAATCACGTTTTAAAAAATAATTCCTAGTTTCAAAATGTTTAACTTAAGTTTTTAATTTTCCTTTCAGTTCATAATTTTGAAAAATATTTTACGTAGAAAAAATCTTTCTTCATTTGAATATTCAGAATTTTTTGCATAAAAAAAATTGGAAATTAAATTTGTGGTTAATTTAATAGAAATTCTTGAAATTAAAATTCAAGATTTCAGAATAAATTACAGTCAGTTTAATTTCTAATTAATTTTATAAAAATGTAGAAAATGTAAAAAATGTAAAAAATCTCCCACTGAACAAAATGAAAAAAATTCAAGTTTCAGTGTAGAAAAAATTCGTCTTAGTCAGATGGAGAGTTTAAAATTTTTATTTTCAATTTATCTTCTTCGAAATTTTAATATTAAATAATTTTTAATTTACGGAAAATAAAATATACAATGCAATTTGTGCATGTGTGTTTAATTTTTGTTATGAGTAAAAGACATTGTCATATGGGAAAACTGCTTTTATGAATTTGCGATGCTGTGTATGCTAATAATTATTTACTCTGAAAACAAATCCAAGCTTGGCTCTCTCTGTCTCTGTATATATTATATTGTGACGAGAGGAATATTATGAGAAAACTTGAGTGCAAGAAAGATGAAAAAGTAAATGACGACAAAGTAAAATGTCACTGAGAGGATAAAAAAGAAAAATAAAGTTTGTTACTTTAAAAATGCCTCACATATTAACTCTCTCCTTGCTTTCAACTCACCACGATACTAACTTAGATTTATGGATTTTTCTCGAAAAAAAAAAATATGAACCAACAGCAATTCATTTTAATATTTTTTTAATTTCATAATTTATTTAATTTTCCTAATTTCATAATTTCATTAAACATAAATAAAAAAAAGTATAAAGAAATAAAGAACTAAAAAATAATCAAACAAATAAAAAAAAATTTTTATAAATAATAAATAATTAAGAAAAAAATTACCGAAATTTATAAATTTGACTAAAAAGAGTAAAGGAAAGAAAGAAAAATTTAAAGAATAAATAAATTATGCAGAAAATATATTTTTTTAATTCTAGAATAAAAAAAAGTACTAACTTTTCTCGTCACCTTTCATAATGAAAAATAAATTTCATTTCTCTCACGTACTGTTACTTGAAAAAAGTTTCCGCATTTTTTTCAGCAAATTTTAAACTTCTTTTCCATATAAAAAAGTTCACTGCTTCTTTGCCGTCATACATTATTTTTGATTCTCAATATAAAATAATAAATAAAGTGTCTTAAAAAATATGGTTCCGAAAAAAATTCACGATCTAATCACTATTTCTCCGTTACTGAAAAAACCTTTCTCAATATTTATTTATTTTTATTTATTTACTTTTAGTATTAAAAGTAAATAAAGCAACAAATTTTTTTCCCTTTTCTACTAATTACTTTTGTATAAACTCCAAAAAGAAGATTGTAAATCGAAAATAAAAATATAAAAGTTAAATACATTTTACCAAAGAGTGGAAAAAATATTCAACTTTTACTTCAGAGGGAACTTCCAGTTTTCTGACTCGAATGAACTGGAAAAATAAGTGAGCATTTCAAAATAAATTTTCCATCTGCCTTTGAAAGGAGTTCGCAATCTATCAAGTATATATGTATATTTTTTTATAATTTCTTTTTTTTCTATACAACAAAAGAAAAAGTTATCAAGGAATTTTGTTTTTTCAAATTTTTTTTTATTATTATTGAACCACGTGGAGTATATTTTTTTATATTTTTTTCATTTTTCTATTTTCATTGTTTGCACATTTCGAGTGGCACGATTATAGGCAGTGGTTTGAAGGAAACTGATGAAATAAAAATGAAAAATGTGTCAGTGAGAAGTGATAAAAAAAACAATAAAAAATTTTTTTTCCAATAAAACACATCAATAGAGTAAAAACAAATTTTTTACCGCGGAAAAAAATTTGAAAGAAAAATTTTAACCTTTTTTTTGTAAGTTCTGCACTGTTTTTCATTAATGAAAAAAATATGAATTTACAAAAGTATAGAATATTGATTTCAACGAATATTTGGTTTTGGAATTGTTTCAATAAATATCATGTTGACTTTTCCATATTATTGTTTCATTAAAATTCCCAGTGAGAAAAATAAACCGTCGAGTCAAAATTATTGACAAACATTTGTTTTACGTTTGCAGTTGAAAATTCGAATATAATAAAACAAAAGTTTTGAAAATATAAGAATTGTTATTTAGTAAATAAATGTATTTAATAAAGAATAATTTATTATTTTTAGCTCTGTTAAAACTTTGCCCATTTCTAAATAAATAAATAATTAATTATTGAATAATAATTATTGGTATTTATTTATAGTAATAATAAATTTATAGTAATAAAATTCATCTTGTTTAATTAATATTAAATATTGAAAGCACTTACTCGGGTGTTTCTTGAGATGTTCAATTTTAACGTTATATTGTCACGTTATTCCACTTGAGCGAGAGAAATTCAACCATCAGAAAAGAATCTGTTGTTGCAATTATATTTGTCGAATGTCGAAAGCCATCTTCAAACCCTTTTCATAAAAGTTTATTGGAACTATCCTTCCGACACAAAGATCAGTAATAGACTTGAAATCTAAGTTTGATGTATTTCTCTATTTTCGTTGAGACTTGAGAGTAAAAAATCAATCGTCTAACGATACTTGACATGGATTAATGTATCAAGTGCTGAGAAAGATTTTCAACACTTAATTCGAAAATTGAATTTCGAAATGGTCAAACGTAAACCAAAAAAGCCTTGCGATCATCTAAAATTAAACAAAATTTTTTTAATGACTAGATAATTTGAAAGCAAATTAAAACATTTTTTTATAAAAAAACAAATTTTTTTCTAAACTTTTTAAATTATCAAGATAATTTAAAAATTTTGATAATTTAAAAATATTGTCAGATGAACAAAATTGAACAATATTTTTAGTTAAAAATAACTTTTATTTCACTGATGGTTTTTTTTTGTACAATATTCTCTACATTCGATAATTTACTTTTAAATCAACTGCTAAATTACATGGTATTTTATATATGAAAAAATATGGAATGAAATTTTTATTCAATATTTACGATTTGTAATTACCATCGATGTTTTAATTTCCGTTCATTTTATGAGACTTCTTATAAAAAAATGTAAATTGAATATTTTAAACCGCGGGAATCAGAGTGATTTTTGGGTAATTTGATATTAGGTAAAAGGGTGAATTTTTTTAATTTAAAAAACAGATTTAATTTATAATTTATTTAATTTAAAAAAAGATGATTTTTCAAATTAAGTAAATAATAATTGTACAATAGCGTCAATTTAATTTTTAAGATTTTTTCCTTTCTCTCTTAATTGCAGGTTTTTTTAAGTCAAAAATTTCTGTTCAATTTTTTTCGTTAATTTATTGAGCTTTATTATTTATTTATTCATTGTTATTTGTTTAAAATTTCTTTTTTATATTTTATTTACTTTATAATAATATTTGACCTTATTTTTCATTTGAATATTTATTTATTTAATATTTATTATAATTATGTTTATTATTTATCTTGATATTTTTCCGTAATCTTCAATTTTTCTAAATTTTGAATCAAAATTTTGGTTAGAACTCTACTTTTCTTTTAAAATTCCATGAATTTTATTACAACCGGAGTAAATTTCAATAAAAATAGTAAAATTTACTTCGGACTTTGTAAAATTTCCTCTAAAAATATTAAAATTGACTGTTCAAATTTTTATTTCACGAATAACTTTACTATTTCCGAAGAAATTAAAAATTAGAAAAATTTGCTTTAGAAGTAGTAATATTTACTTTTGGAATAATAATATTGAATGAGAATAATTCTTTTATAATTGTATGATTTGTATGTTTTAAATTTGTTTAATTGAACAAAATTTATTTATTTATTCTTCAAATTAAATTTTTACAGCAATAATTTTGCGTCACTGTCAAAAAAATTAATTTCAAAATTTCTAAATTACTAAATTTTCTAAATTTCTAAACTTTGAGTTTTTAATTTTTATTACAACCAGTAAAAAATGAAAATATTCCTAATGAAAAATATTTCGTTCATTAGTGGATTTAATTTCGTTTGTAATTTAAACTTGCGGATCAAATAATTGTTAATAAAAAAACTGGATAGAAACAGCTTAAGTGAACGTTAATTAGAACATCGAGAGTGTATTCAATATTTATTATCAAAATTCAAATTGTATGTATATTGAAATAATCACCAGAATATTATATTTCATTCGATATTTAATATCAATAATATTACTAAATATTCAGTAAATGATAAATTTAATAATCGAAAAATCAACAATTTTTTGCAAAATTCGCTGTTTTCTTTTCCAACAAAAAAAGAAGTTTTCTCCTCTAATAAAAAAGAAGAAAAAAAAAGAAACGCAACTCTATCTTTTCACTCGTGAATATCAGTCTCAAATTGAAAACGCGAAGTTAGTAAGCTTCGTGAAAGTTCTATTTGGTCATATTACAGTGAAGCCGGAAAAAGGATACGTATTATAGATATAAACTGGTCTGTTGAATGCGAAAGAATTCGCAATGGCGAAAGCGGGATTATTTGCGATGTCTTCCTCAGGTATTGGAGGCGGAGTAGTTGTTGGTTCTCTGCTACTGCTTCTAAACGTCGTTGTGGTTGTTGTTGTAGTGGTCTGCGGTTGTTTTGTTGTTGCAAATGGTGGATAGCGTGTGGTTGACTCCGATGATCCGTAAGTTAGGGATGCAGCAGGTGGACCGTATGATTGTAATTGATTTTTGCTCGGATTAAACGATTGACCATGCGGTCGCCATCCCCGAGGTGCATACGGAGCCAAATTTCCCACTGCCACTCCAAGGAAAATGGTCAAAAGCAATTTCTGAAAACAAGATTAAAACGTTAAAAGATCGCCTCAAGATTTTATTACTTTTTACTTTTCTTTCACTTCTTCCACTTCTTTTACTTCAAAAAAAAAGAAAATTCTCTTTTTAAATCAAATTAAAAACAAAATTAAAATTTATATCAAAATTAATTTATATCAAATTAAAACTATTTTACTTAATTTTCCTTCGTCTTGTGAAAGCTTTGTTTAATTAACTCTTTTTTTTAATTTTAATCTTTTTAATATTTTTTCTAATTTTCTTCTATACGTGAAATTTTAAATTTGTTTCACAAACACGTGGAAAAGTGAGGAGATATTCGCTAATCATTTTGTTTTACCTGCATATTATATGATTTCACTCGACAGTCAAATTTTCACTGAACTTTGGAGAATGACTTGTCCCCTTTTATATAAACTCCTTTTGATTACTCTCTTGCATACGAAACGAGTATGAAACGATTTCATTTCATTCAACACAATTTTATTTTTGTTGTGAAACTTTTTGAGAACGTTAATTAAATCTCAATCCTTTGTAAAACTGTGATTTTGTTAAATGCGATTCGTTTCTTTCATTCAATGGGTCATAAACACAGATATATGATTCTTTTGTAATTTTCAAATAAATTGTATTTTATTTTCAATTTGTGTCTCGACAAATTATATTCTCGAAATATACATATTTTGAGGCAATCGTTGAAATTGAATAGAAATTAATTAGTTAATAATTGCTAAATTAATTAATCGTAAATTCAAATAAACTTATGTTAATAATAGAAAAAATTAGGAATAAACTCAATAATTAATTGAATTAATAAAAAAAGAATAAAATAAAATTGAAAATTTATGATTAATAATTTGTATTCCGCTATTTAAATGAAGGTTGATAGGAGGCTTATGTTTAGGACAGTGATACAGCAACCGCTTGTAACCAATGCAGATTCTGCTTCTGTAATGTGTTACGTGAGTGTAGCAAACGTGCCCGGAATTCGAAATTCAATGTCAGCAGTTTGCACTCTGCATTTAAAAATAATGTTCAGTATTTAAAAAATTCGTTATAAGACAAAAAAAACTAAAAGTCAATTGTATTTTAAATTTAACGATTTCGATTAAAACTTTTCTTTCAAAATTTGTCCCATGATTGTTAATAATTTCAACAACTGCATTTTTATCGATTGACATTTATAAACATGCATTTTCAACAATACAAAAATCAATAGAATTCAATCAAATATAAATTTTCTAAGTATTAAGATAAATATTTAATTGATTTAGGTTTTCAAGAATTCTCAAGAAATGATCAACTTATGATTCTCGATTCTCGAAAAAGTGATTTTACTATTTGTGAGTAAAATAAATTTACAATTATCGTAGAAAGGTAGAGGCGAGAATAGAAATCTACTTTACTTCCGCTCTGAAAGTTTCAAATGCCGGAAAGCTGAAAATTTACCAATTGAGCAATTTTCTATTATCAGGGTTCGAACCAGTGATATTATTTAAAAATACGGACTTTACGGACCAAAAATGAAAAATTACGGATCTATTACTGACGAAAAAATATACAATCAAAATTATTTTCATCATTTCAATTCAATAATTATTTTTAAGAATTTTTAACTAAAATTCTTCTTTAAATCAATTATTTTGAATAATTTTCGAAAAAGTTCTTTGAGAATTTTCAAATTCATTTGTTTAGATTATTCCAATTTACGAAATTTTAATTATTCGTAAATTCTTCAATTAAATATATTTTAGAAATTAAAAACTTCAAATAATATAAAAAAAAATTAAATTAAACTTTTTCAAAAAAATTAATTTCAAAATTCAATTAATTTTAAAAATTCACGCAACAATGCTTTTAATATTCAATTTTCTAAAATTCCAAATGAAATTCATTTTTAAATCATTTTTATTAGAAACTTCTACTAGAATTCAATTATTTAAATACAAAATAAATAATTTATTAAATTAATTGAATGTTTCTTAAAATTTAATTCTCATAAAGAATTTTATCAGCAAATTTTTAAATAATTAAATCCTTTTGACGAATTTTAATAAAATTTTTAAGAATAATTCCTTTTTTGGAGAAATTAGATTAAAATTGTATGGAAAATAATTGAAAAATTGAAAATTCTTTAAAAAGAATTTTCATATTTTTAAACGTAATTAAATTTCTGCGAAGAATTTTATTACTCTTGAAAATAATTGAATTTCTGCAATAATTTGTAATTTCTCCAAAATTCAATTTTTTTTAGTGTTTTTTACTAAAATTCTTCTATAAATCTATTATTTTTTAATAATTTTTGAAAAAGTTCTTGGAGAATTTTTCAATTCATTTGTTTGCAATTTAATTTTAAGTGAAATTCATTTTTAAATCAATATTTATTAGAAAATTCTACGAGAATTCAATTATTTAAATAGAAAAATAAATATTTTATTAAATAATTGAATGTTTCTTAAAATTGAATTTTTATAAAGAATTTTATTAACAAATTTTTTAAATAATTGAATTCTCTTGACAAATTTTAATAAATTTTTAAAAAATAATTTCGTTTTTCGAGAAATTTGATGAAAATTGTATTAAAAATAATTAAAATGCAAACAAAGAATTTTATTAAAATTTTTGAAAATAATTAAATTTCGGAGAAAAATTTTATTATGGATAATTAAAATTTAGAAGAGAATTTTGGTAAATTTTTGAATATAATTTTTATTATTTTATTAAAATAATTAAATGTTTTGCGTAGAATTTTATTACATTTTTTTTAAATAATTGAATTTTTTTGGAAAATTTTATTAATATACTAGATATTGAAAAGCATTATGAATTGAGGAAAATTTTTGGAAATAATTGAAATTTTGTCAAGAATTTAATTAAAATTTTTGAAAATAATTGAATTTTGGAGAGAATTTTTAAAAATTTTTTAACATAGGTAATTGAATTTCTGAGAAGAATTTTATTACTTTTGAAAATTATTGAATTTCTGCAATCGTTTGTAATTTCTCTAAAATTCTCCAAATTATATCGTACAATTTACGAACTTTTCGTCCTTTTTCTAACAAATTACGAACTTTACAGACCTTTTTTCAAAAAAACTGACTTTTACGGACCTAGTTCGAGCCCTGTTATTATTGAAAAAACAAATTCCGCTTAATGCTTAAATTAAAAAGAGCAATATACAATAAATTTGAGGAAAATTGTTTTTGTTTACTAAAATTAGTAAACAAAATACCTTTAATACACAGGGCCATCGTCAATATTATCTTCTTCTTCATCGTAACCTTCTCCATTATCAAAATAATTATTAACATAATCGGTTCCATCATCCATTTCCTCATCAATATCCTCCTCCTCATCTTCTATTATTTCATCTGGATCCTTCTCCTCCTTGTCCTCTTCTTCCTTAGTATCTTCCTCAACATCAGAATTATGACTAATTTCCTTCTTCTCGAGTTCCTTCAATTTCTCCTCAATGTTTATCTCTTTTCGCTTATTTGGAATAACAACACCACTATTCACTGATTTACGTTTCTTCGTCAATGGTTTTAATTCGACGGGCATTCTCGTCCAGTCGTATCTGGATTCGAAACTCGTGACCTTACTTAAATAGTGATCGGAATAACGATCAATATCCTTTTTAATAATAACTGGTTCGACATTATATGCGGATTCCTTCATGAATTCGGCAAAATCACGTTTCAATTCGAATAAATAACTGAATTCGTCAGTAATGTTAAATGTCACTGGTTTGTAAACTAGAGGTGGAAATTTTGGCGGTGGCTGTGCAACTTGCGGTGGTTGTTGTTCTTTACTAAGTCCCAATTGTTCATTGGAAATCGACATTGTCGGTTTACCTCGTCCTCGACCACGGCCCGCCATTGTAGCTTCTTTCTTTTATTCTATATAAAAAAAACTATCTGGAAAGAAGCAAAAATACTTAAATTCTATATTAGAGGAAGATTTATTATTATTTTTATTTATTATTAAAATCTTTACTTCGTTTACTTCTTAAAACAAATGGTGAGATTTGAATTAATGAAACTTGGGGAATTTATACAAGAAAAAGAATAATAAATTACCTATGCTTTTTGTGTCTGTTGATGTGATTTCTTCGCTGAATTTGCCTCTTCTTCCTCCTTGAGAAGTTTATTCAAATCATAAATCACTTTAACAACAAGTGAACACGAGTTACAAAGTGCTTCAGTTTCTCCTGCAAGCAAGTCGGCTTTGGTTATTGTAAAACGATCGCCACAAGGACATGGATACGTATATTGCTCTTCTTCGGGATCGTATTCAAAATCCTCAATTTCTACCTCGTCGTGATAGATTGTCATACTTGATTTCCTTGATTTATAACTTTAAAAATCGTATTTTTTTAGTTTTTTCGAAGAGAAAAAAGTGAGGTTAGAAAACCACGTGTCTAACGCGCACTTGACAAAAACGATAAAAAACGCAGTTAATTATCAACAGCGAAAACTTATTAAAGACATTTATTAAGAATTCTATTACCAGAGAATATTATTTATTGTATTTTTTAATCAAAATTGAAAAACATATTCTTTTTTATTGCAGAAAATTGATAATTACGAGATTTTTTTCTAGACACTTTTTAGAAATGAAAAGATTACCAACCTTGGGAAGTTAAAAATCCGAAGTAGGTTGGTATCCCTTATATGCAATATTCACAGTGTTCGCCATTGTTTGTTGACATTTGTAGAACTATTTGCTTTTGTATCTTATTATTTATGATTTAAATCATTTAAATTTAAACAATTTGAATTATTCTATAGATTTTTATTTGTGATTTTTATCAGACGTGAGTATAAAAAATACTTTTGAGAAACTTGTGTGGATTTCGACAATTTCTGTTTTTGTTGTAGATAAACGAAACACCGGTGAAATTTTGTTTACGTCAAAATATTGAAATTTCAATTTCAAATTAATAATTCATTGTAATTACATTGGTTGGAAGATTTTTGGGGTAGGGTTTAATATTTTCTATAGCTATCTAGTCGGATTATAAATATTCAATGTTTATAAATAAAAATCTAAATTAATAATCATTGTATTCCGGTAATCTGTTCGCAGTTTGAAGTTGTCGTTTTCTTTTCTGTTTCGTAAACTTTTTTAATAGTAATTTTTCTTTTTAAATATTTTCAATTTTAAAATTAATGTATTGAAAATAATCAAATTGTTGCAAAGAATTTTATTAAAAAATTTGATAAAAATAGAATTCCTTCGAAGAATTCTTTTATTCAGGAAAATAATTGAATTCTTTCGTGAAATTTTTTTTAGAAAATAATCGAATTCTTTTGAAAAATTTTATAACGAATTAAGAAAAAAATTGAATTCTTTCGTGAAATTTTGTTGAAAATAATTGAATTTTTGCAAAAAATTTTACCATTTAAAAAAATAATTTAATTGTTTCGAAGGATTTTATTAAAATTTTATTTAAAAATAATTGAATTTCTCCGAAGAATTTTATTATTAATGAAAATAATTGAATTCCTTTGAAGAATGTTATTATTTATGATAATAATTGAATTCTTGTGAAGAATTAAAAAAAAATTTTTGAAATTAATAAACAAGAATATAATTAATTAGTAAATTAGTTAATAATTGAATTTTTTTAAAGTTTGAATCTGAAATTATTAAGTTAATTAATATTTTTTGTTTATTTATTTCATAGTCAATTTTTGACGAGACATGTCTTTTTGTGTAGATAGACTTCCTTATAACCAAAATTAAATTATTATTTATTCATTATTTAAAATTGTTTGATAAAGACTGAAACCTTATAAATTATGCACGTAATATATATTTTTAAATATCGAATGTAATAAAAGAATGTATTTCTAGCGTAAAGATGAAACGGCGTAAGGAGGAAGAATGTGCCAATCCGCTCTTTTTACAATGGCTTTTGGAATGGAAAGAGGAGGCAGCGAAACAAAAGAAAGAACCACTTAAACAGTGTTTAGGAAAAGCTGCCAAGTCTCTCAAGGAGCATAAAGAAGTACTTTATACTGGAGAAGACTGTCGGAAATTAAAATACTTCGGTTCGGGCGTTTGTGCCATGATAACTAAGAGGTTGGATCAGCATATGGAGGGAAATGGAACTCCTAGGAAAATGAAGGTAATTTATAGTAAAAATATACAATTTTAATGGAAAACAATTTTAAGTAAAAAGAAAATAGTAACAAAAAAGAAGGCATTTGAAAAAAAAACAATCAGAAAAGTATAATTTAACAAATAATTCAAGAATGGTGCTCTTTTCAGTCACCAAGGACTTACGTACCCAAACCAGGAACAGGTGGTGAAGCTTTACTCACAACTTTGTATTTACAGTCAAAACTTCCAGGTTATAAAGGTAAATTTAAAAAATTGAGACAAAGGCAGTCAGAATTAATTCATTAAAATTTAGAGGATTTTTCCAGAAAGTAAATTCGTATTTTGTTTAATATTAGGTTACATGACAAAGGCAGAATTGCAACAAGAGGCACAGCCCATATGCGACACGTCATTATCAAAAGCTCAAGCTGGTACATTTTATACTGCTTGGAATTCAATGACAAAGCTTGTAAAAGAAGAACTCGTTGTATCCTGGAGCAAACCTTCCAGGTAAGTTAACATTTACATTTAAGTAAAAAGTACAAAAATATCAGAGAATTCTTTCCTCAATCTGTGTTAGACACCCTGAGCGTCAAAATTGTTAATATTTATAAAATGATAATTTTTTAAAGGTTCCGTATCAGTGCTAAAGGAGAAAAACTTGTCGAAGCCATGCAAAATTCAAAGAAAAATAATGGAAATGTCAACAATACGAGTTTCACAACTAGAGCTGATGTCACCCTTCTCGATAGTTCAGACGAAGATGAAGCGGTTCAAGTTCGACCGAAACCTCATTCATTGTCAAATTTTGCACTTGCTAATATTGACGATAATTTTCGAAGCATTCCGTCTACTTCAAAAGCACAAACGGAAAGACAGGAAAGACTCTATAATTTTGACAATGACAATTATTATGATCAGATAAAAAATATTCCGTCAACGTCAACAAAACAATCAAAAAGTCAGGAAAGACTCTATAATTTTGACAATGACAATTATTATGACCAGATAAAAAATATCCCGTCAACGTCCACGAAACAACCAGAATTTCAACAAAGATTTCCCTCTAATTTTACTGAAGAAAATTTTTTATCTAATGTGGAAAATATTCCGCCAACTTTGAAAAGTAGAGAAAATTTTCAAAAATTCGTTTTTGAACCTTATACGTTCGATATTTTGTTATTGGTCGACGTTCAAGAAACTAGCGGGTAAGATTACAAATATAAATTACAATTAACTTCTTCCACCTTTAATAAATTACAATTACAATATTTTTTATGGAAAATTTTTAATTAATATTGATTTTAGAAAAGCAAAACAAAAGGTTGATGAGACTTGTAAAGAATTAAGAGCCTTGGAGGTAAATTTCGAAGTACGACACTTGAAACTTGGAGATTTCTTGTGGATAGCCAGGTGTCGAAATACAAAACAAGAAGTTGTACTTCCGCATATTGTTGAGAGAAAGAGAATTGATGATTTGGCACAAAGTATAAAAGATGAAAGATATCGTGAACAAAAGGTAAAAAAAATCTCGATTGAATCATTTTCTTTTCTTTCTAAAACTAAATTTTATTTACAGTGGAGAATGAAGAACTCAGGAATTAAAAATCGTATTTACTTGATAGAAACTTATGCTAACAATGAACATACTGTTTTGGATAAAAAGGCTCTTTTTCAAGCCTCAGTTAGCACCATGATTCGTGATGGTTTCATTGTTCAATACACTGACAGTCATCAAGACTCAATGTCCTATTTGTCAATATTAACAAAAAGTTTGAGAAATAAGTATTCGGTATGAAAGAAAATTGTATATATGCTTTTTAATTTTGTTCCATATTCTATTTTGTTTTTATTTTCAGGGCAAGCAATTAATTTGTGTCGAGAAGGAAGACTTAGATTTTATCGATGTTACTAAAAAATCTGAACGAGTGATGGAATTTCAGAAATTTAATAAGGACAACGCAAAATCAAAGGTATTTTTTTGTAATTTCTTTCTCTATTTTTCTTTTGGGTTTTTTACTCAGGGCTCGAACTAGCTCTGTAAATTTTATTCAAGTCCGTAATAGTCAGTTTTTTTAAAAGAGGTCCGTAAAGTCCGTAAATTGATAGAAAAAGGGCGAAAAGTTCGTAAATTATACGATATAATTTGTAAAATTTTAGAAAAATTACAAATGTTACAAATGATTGCAGAAATTCAATTATTTGCAAAAGTAATAAAATTCTTCGCAGTAATTCAATTATTTTTAGAAATAATAAAATTTTCGTCAAAATTTCAATTATTTTTAGAAATAATAAAATTTCCGTCAAAATTTCAATTATTTTTAGAAATAATTAAATTCTCGTCAAAATTTCAATTATTTTTATAAATAGTAAAATTCTCCGTAATTCAATTATTTTCAAAAATTTTAATAAAATTCTACGCAAACATTTGATTGTTTTCATAAAAAATAAAATTCTTTTTAAGAATTCATTAATTTATATTTATAAATACCTAATTGAAAAATTTCAATTATTTTTAGTACCATTTTAATAACATTAGTAAAAATAATTGAATTATTCCTTTAAATTTTCATAAAATTCTTTAAAAAAATTCAAATATTTACAAAAATTTTATTAAAATCGTTCACAAGAATTCAATTATTTCCCTAAATAATAAAAATTTCACAGGAATTCAATTATTTACTAATTTTTTAAATAAATTTCTTCTAAATAATTCAATTATTTCCATAAATAATAAAAATTTCACAGGAATTCAATTACTTCCTAATTTTTAAAATAAATTTCTTCTAAATAATTCAATTATTTTCATAAATAATAAAATTTTTACAGTGAATCAATTATTTTCGTAAATAAAATTCTTTTTAGGAATTCAATTATTTCCATAAATAAATAAACTCACAAATTTCAATTATTTTGAATACAATTTTTACGGAATTCTTTGAAAAGTGCAATTATTCTTAAAACTTTTATTAAAATTTATTAAAGAAATTCAATTATTTTAAAAACCTTTGCTACAAATTAATTATATTTCAATTTAAGTATTATTTTCAATACATTTTTAATTAAATTTCTTCAAAGAATTAAATTATTTTCAAAAATTTTAATAAAATTCTTAGCAGAATTTTAATTATTTTTAATAAAATTTTCATCTTCTGGAAAAATGAAATTATTCTTAAAAGCTTTATTAAAATTTGTCAAGAGAATTCAATTATTTAAAAATTTGTTGATAAAATTTTTTATGAAAATTCTATTTTTAGAATAATAAAATAATAATAATAAAATATTTATTGAATTGAATTGTAAACAAATAAATTTGAAAATTCTCAAAAAACTTTTTCAAAAATTATTAAAAAAATAATGCATTTATAGACGAATTTTATTTTAAAACACTTTTAAAAAATTTAATTTTTGAGAAATTACAAATTATTGTAGAAATTCAATTATTTTTAAAAGTAATGAAGTTCTTCGCAAAAACTTAATTATGTTCAAAAATAATAAAATTCTTTTTAGGAATTCAATTATTTTCATAAATAATAAAACTCATCGCAGAATTTCAATTATTTTTAATACAATTTTAATCAAATTTCTCGAAAATTGTAATTATTCTTAAAAATTTTATTAAAATTCGTCTAAAGAATTCAATTACTTAAAAATTTGTTGAAAAAATTCTTTTTGATAATTCAATTTTAAGAAAAATTCAATTATATAATAAATTATTTATTTTTGTATTTAAATAGTTGAATTCTAGTAGAAATTTCTCATAAAAAATTGAATTGAAAATTAATTTTAGTTGGCATTTTAGATATAATTGAATATTAAAAGAATTGTAGCGTGGATTTTTAGAAATAATTGAATTTTGAAATTAAATTTTTTGAAAAAGTTTAATTGAATTTTTTTTATATTATTTGAAGTTTTTATTTTCTAAAATATATTTAATTGAAGAATTTACGAATAATTGAAATTTCGTAAAATTGAATATTCTAAACAAATGAATTTGAAAATTGTCAAAGAACTTTTTCGAAAATTATTAAAAATAATTGATTTAAAGAAGAATTTTAGTTAAAAATTCTTGAAAATAATAATTGAATTGAAATGATAAAAATAATTTTGAAGAACTACAGTATTTTTATAATAATAATAATGATTTTATCACATGTTTTATAGTTAATAAAAACTTTAATTTATAGTTTTAAGTAAAATGTTCTCTTATTTGACTCGGACTTATATTTTTGTCAGTAATTGGTCCGTACAGTCCGTATTTTTTCATTTTTGGTCCTTAAAGTCCGTATTTTTTAATACTTTCACTGGTTCAAGCCCTGTTTACTTCAACAAGCTTGAATTATTCTTGAAAATATTTCAATAATATTTTTTTTCAGCACATAAAAGTGAAAGACATGTTTAAACGTCAACTCGCACAAATAAAAGGAGTTTCTCAAGAGAAAGCTACAGCTATTGTGGAAGTATTTCCAACACCAAAATTACTTTACACTGCGATGATTGATTCGGACATTAATGGACAGGAATTACTCAGTCCATTACAATATGGAAACACAAATCGCCAACTCGGACCCGTAGCTAGCAAAATTATTTACCAGCTATATACAAAGCGAGTTTTAGAGTAAGATGTGATTTAAAATACATTTACGAAAAATTATTTTATTAATTTAGCTCCAAATCATTTCTGGCTGTGAGATGACTAAAATACTAAAAAAAGTTTCTTTTTTTAAAAAAAAAAGTTCGTATACAAGTAAAAAAAACTTGTATCTATAGTTTATGATTAAAAATATAAGTAAACCGTTATTTTTAATATTCAGCTTTAATAATTTTCTCTCCTGTATAAATTATCATTTACACCATGAAACTGTACACTGCAGTTTTTATATTTACATCATCTTTTTTTTACAGTAAAAAATACTCTATATTGCGAACAATTTAAAAACAATATTTACAAACGCCTATAATTAAAAAAATGAAAGCTCTCACACAAATTCACGTTTCTTCTTTTTCCATTGAGACACTAGATTTCGGTTTTTCTTGATCAATCATTTTTCCCTGTGTAATAAGACTCGATGAACTTAACATTACGGAAATTTGTTCTGGAATTGGACAGGCAATTAACATAAGATCTTCCGAATTATAACAGGTATTTAAAATTTGCAATAATTGCGTAAAAGCAGCGACAATATTATTCTTAATTGGTCTAAATAAAATGCATTCCGTTTCTTTGTTTGCTAAATATAATTGCATTGATTGTTGAAGACCGGGTAATTTAAATTTTATCAATCGTATTGCTTCGCTAACAGAAGCGGCGACATCTTGTGCAGTTCCTAATTCCGGATTTTTATTCTCACCAGTAATCTTTGCTTTTTCCAATAATTTCAGTACTGGTTCGATTAATAAATTCGTCGAATACTGAATCAGTCTTTGACAAGTGGATTTAAGTTTAGCGTCCACGTGTTTACGTGAATCGATCAAATGCTCCTTCATTTGAGGAGCGCCTTCTAAAAGAAATTCCAAAAGGGCATTGTTAGATAGTGTAAACAGACGCGAACGTTTCTCGAGTAATCCAAAAGCTGCTGTTTTCACTTTCGAGAAATCCAGACTGTATTCCTTGACCGTAAAATCCACCTGAAATGATAATTAGTTTCTTAAATGGATTTTTTTAAAAGAAAAAATAAAAGGATAAAGACAATTTTCAATTTTTACCTGAAAGGGTGCGATTTGTTCTCGTAAAATCAAAAGATGTTTGATTTGAAAGAGTTCAGCGTCCAATTGAGTGGCTCGCGATTGAATTTGTTGTTTTGCCTCCTCGATACTCTGAACGCAAAGAGTAATCGCCTCCTGACTGAGAGATTGAAAAACAGGCCTGTCAACACATCGATAAAGTCTCGATAAACAAACGAGTGTTCTTCTCACTGTCGGATACCACATTCCATGAAGATCAGCCGGTGAATTGCCCATATTACTTCTCTGATAATACGGATCCATTGTCAAGTGTGTTCTTGAAATTGGCTCCGAAATATTACTATCCATTGACGAAACCGATATTCTCTTTAATTTAATTTGCCTCGTTTCTTCGCGTATCGATTGGGCAATTTCTTCCATCATTTTCAATTTCTCCGGATATGACAAATCGCCAGGCGACGGTTTATAACCAGCGACATCCGTTTGTAAATATAAATGTGCACGGAAGACTAATCTTTCCTGAACGTCGTGTAACAATTGGAGGCAAATATTTCCAAAGCCCTGTAGAGGTTCGAAATTATTTTGTACATGCTCGTCGAGCATTTCTATCCTGAGAATACAGCAAATCTCGGCTAGAGTTTCTAAATGATTGATGTGAATGATAAATGGTCGTAAAGTATCGTAGAGAGATGTGCAAAGACCTTCTAAATAAGCAGTCAAACTTGGCGAGAATTTTGTAAAAAATTGATAAAATAATCTATGTTCGTCGATGGAAGCATGAAGGAGTAATGCACAAGAATGTCGCACAAGACTACAATGATCGCCATTACATTTATCCTTGACTGATTGCAACGCCTTTTGAACACTCGGTCCAAGAACCAATCCTCTTTGGCTTAAGTAGTACTGATGACATTCTGTCAAAAGTGTATCGTACTCTTGTCGCTTATACGACATCGCTTCGATCCTCTCGATAATTGATTTCACTTTTGGTAGAGTCGTTTGGAATCGACCGTAAAACAAAGCCAAAGTCGCGTCGGAATTTTCCTCTAAACCTCCAGTTTTGGAATTTAAAATGCTCTCCGTAGCTTTTGCTAAAGATTTGAAAATATAGTTGGTTATTAACGTAATTGCTTTGGATTGGCAATGACGATATTTCATCGAATAGGTTGCACTCTCTTTAAAAGTTGGATTATTTTGCATAAAGTCCATGTTCGTGTCGATTTTGTTGATGAGATTGAAGAATACTTCACTGTTAACGGAAAGTGTTGGAGCGTCTAATTTATCCATGATAATATCAACTTCTTTGAAATATTTTATATACTCCGCGACACTATTCGTTAAAGTGTTCAATGTCTCCTGATCGGCAATCAATTGTTCACTTGCATCGTACAAAGATGTTGTTTTTCCCGATACTAAACTGTATTGCTTCGAAAGTGTCGAAAAGTCAGCCAAAGATTTTCCAATTTCCGAGTGTAGATTGTCACATTCCTCCCGACGACACGTTAATTGCTTGAGATACGTCATGTACTTTGCATCTTCTGCCAAAATATATCTGGATAAAAAATATTAATTTATTCAAATCATCCAAATCTAATAATTATTAGACTTCCATAATTATTATTACTTACTAATTAAGTATATATTTTCTTTCAAAAAAATTTTTTTTTTAATATTATTTTATTTTAAACTAGCAAATGACGGAACGAGATATTCAATTTATTATTATTATCCAAATTACAAAATTTTTTATTTTCAAATTTAAATTTTTGAATAATTTCATAGTCAAAATTTAAAAAATTCAATTAATAACTAATTTACTAATTAATTAATCTTGTTTATTAATTTCAAAACTTTTAATAAAATTCTTCGCAAGAGTTCAATTATTTTTATATAAATAATAATATTATTCGAAAGAATTCAATTATTTTGAATGTAATTAATTTTAATAAATTGCTTTAAAATTTAATTAATTTCAAAACAACTTTAATTGAATTTCTCGAAAGAATTTAAATTTTTTTTTTAAATTTTAATAAATCCTTCGAAACAATTCAATTATTTTTATAAATATAGTAAAATTCTTTGCAGCAATTCAATTCTTTTCAAAACAATTTTAATAGAATTTCTCGAAAGAATTTAATTATTTTCAAATATTTACATAAAATTCATTTATTTCCTAAAATTTTAATAAATTCTTCGGAACAATTCAATTATTTTCATAACATTCCTTGGAAGAATTCAATTAGTTTTATAAATAGTAAAATTCTTCGCAGGAATTGAATTATTTGCAATACAATTTTAATAAAATTTCACGAAAGAATTCAATTATTTTTATAAATACTAAAATTCTTTGCAGAAATTCAATTCTTTTCAAAATAATTTTAATAGAATTCCTCGAAAGAATTTAATTATTTTCAAATATTTACATAAAATTCATTTATTTTCTAAAATTTTGAATCAATTCTGCGGAACAATTCAATTATTTTTATAAATAGGGTTAAATTTTTCGCAAGAATTATAAATTATTGTTCATCAATAATTCAATTCTGCTCAGGAATTCAATTATTTTCATACAATTTTAATAAAATTCTTCCCCATAAAATTCAATTGCTTTCAAAATTTTCAATTAAAATTATTAAAGAAACTCCATTATTTAAAAAAAAATTCAAGTAAATTTTTGCAAAAAGAATTTAATTAGTTTACCTCTTTACCAGTATTTTAATAAAATATATAAAAAAATACAAAAATAAGGTAAAATTAAAACTTACTTTTTCTCCAATTCGGTATAGCATTGTAATAATTCTTGACAAGTCTCAATTCTTTCGACAGTTCCACTAAAATGATTATTTTCTCCCAAATTCCTTTTATCGGGAGTTTCATTAAAATTGACAGAATCAGATAATAAAATTTCTTCCTCTAAATTTTCTAACCATTCTTTTTGATTTATCGTCAATGGCGCGAGGGCATTTATCGACGAATCGTCCCATTTTATTAAATTGTCAGTAACTATTTTCGAATTGCTCATTTTCGCTCATTTGTGCGAATTTAATAAATTAATATTTACTAAAGAAAATATTTTATTTATAAAAATTTTGACAGTAAAATGACACTTTAGAATTTTGAGGTTATTACTTGCGTGGCGAAAAGCAGGCTTGCAAACCATTTATAGGAAAAAAAAAATCATTGTAGTCAACGCGGGAACTTTTGAATTATTATTTGGCTCAATTGATTAATCGATTCTAGTTTCGACTAACTTCACACCCATTTCGAATAGAGTGAAGCAAGTTTTTGTTTGTTTAAAATTTACCGGCTGGTATTGTGTATGTGATAGTAAATAGTAAATTAGCAAGTGATATGCGTGGTGTAGATGTAAACAATGTGATTTCTTTCTACAACTTCTCAAAGTTGTAATGCCGAATAAAATAATTTCTATTAGCACATTTTTGATAGCACGTTTTAAGTTACACATTCCTTAGAAGTGATATATGAGTGATATGAGCAAAAATGAACAAAGAGAAAATGACGTCGGAAAATACAGACAATGCCGGCAATTTTTTTGATTCAACAGGTATTTAACCTTTAAATACATTATAGAATATTTAGATGAGCTACTGTTTTTATTGTATTTTCAACAACAATAAGTATTTTTTTAACTGCAGCTTCTCGAAATCGACGGAAAGTTTTAAAGTGAAAAAAAAGTAAACAATAACATTTATAACCTTTAAATTGTGTATAAATGAATAAAAAATATGTATACCTTTATGTAATAAAACCTCAAGGTGTTTTTTTACTTTTTTGCAGGTTCTAATTCAAGAAATCAATCGGTTCCTTCATGTTGTCAAAAATCAACTCAAACTGTGGACACTAATTATCAGTGTATTGTTTGCACTTGTTCGATGTCAACACCTGTGGAAATGCATCAACATCAAATTACTGTTCATACAGTGGAGGAACTGTCATTATCAATACTCAGTCTTCAACTTCTCTACAAAATGAACAAATCTTTTGAAAATGAAATTTCTACTGTAAACGCTTTAAATAATAATCAATCGCCAAAGAATAATAATAATAGCGACAAATTTCAAAGGAATTCAAATATGACTGTTGGAGATTCAAATTATAAATTACAAGAAGAACCAATTTGCCTTAAAATTCACAATCGAACTTCTGAAACAACGAATACTCGAGAAGATAAGAAATTCAAGTTTCAACAAAAAATTGCACCGAAATTGCAAGTAAAGAAACCAACTTTGGCTGTGTTAAAAAAAATAGTGCCATTAAGACAAGAAGTTAGTATTTTACCTGTAGCGAAAAATGTTCCTCAATCGAATTCTGTGCAGGAAATAAAAATAATTCAAAATGATTATTTAAATAAATGCAGTGTGCCACAAATTGTTTCCAACCAGCCGTTAGTTTGGAATGACACTCAGATTTTCACTTATCAAAATGTGCCAATTATTGGAAATAACGTTTCTCAAAGTCAACCGACAAGTTCAAAAATGGCAAATAATATTGTAGTTGATAAAAAAGTTTATCAAAACAAAGTTTCTGGTGATGTTAAAAAAGTCGAAAAATTCAAAACTGAAACGCTTTTAAAAATTCCAAAGATAAAATGCAATCCCAAAGTACAGGAGCATCAGTTTAAAAAACCGAAATCAGTACTTAAAAACTCGAAGTATTCTAAAAAAAACACAGAATTGAATCACAAGTCGAGGATAATTATTCAAACACCACAAACCATGGCGAACAAAATACAGGAAACATTCAATGATTCACAAATAGTTGTAAACTACAGTCCGTGTGTGAAATACGAAGAAACTATTCAGAAAGCGAAGGCAATAAGCCCAAAGCCCAAAGAAGAGCCAAAGCCCAAAGAAGTTTTCATAAAACCAAAAGTGATTTCAACAATTCGGTTAATTGAAACCGAACCAAAGGAAGCAAAGGCCAAAGTTATTCAAGATTCAAGGAAACAAAAAGTAATTCCGACTCAAATCAACCAAAGTTCAAATCCACCCGAAGAAAGTTCAAAAGCGAAAGCTGTCAACAATCCTGAAGTGATTTTAAAAAATCAACCAACGGTGATAATTAGCAGAATTGATAAAATTCCGGAAGTGAAAGAAGAAACGAACAATGGTGCTTTCAAGAAAAATCGAGTCAATATCAAGAAAATGGAAAATCGAGAACTTCAATTGTTTGATAATTTCGAAATCGTCAATCTAAAGCGAAAACGATCGAAATCGGATAATTTGAAAATAGTTCTCTCTCGTTCGAAAGTAAATCCGGAATTTGTCACCGAATCATCGAGCAAGAATTCAAAGGTATCAAAATCTAAAAATCCGAAGACAAATAAAAAGAGCAATAACAAAAAGAGAAAAGTATCCAAATTGCCCGAAGTTCCTCCACCTCCTTTTCTTCCAACTAAAAAATCACAAAGTATTGAAATTATCGACGACGGTTGGGACAATTCGGTGAAAGAAAAACTCCAAGTTAGCAACGAATCACCTACGGACATTACAAAATTAGCCATGCAAGATGCATGGATTATTCCCGACTTCAATGAAATTCAGAACGATAATATTTGTGAAGATTTAACGAATGAAAATCTAATTCAAATGGATCCGGTCTTGACGTCTCAATTATTGCAGGAGTACGATTTCACCTGTCAGGGAATTGATATTGAAATTTTCGACGATCATCAGGTAGAAGGAAATTCCCTAACTGGATTCACTTATGAAAATGAATCAGAAGTGCTTCAAGTAAATCAACCGACTGTCATAAATCTACCGACATCTGTAGATTTAAACGAAAATTTATGGTCCAACGAAAATCTGACTTACGCCGAACTACTTCCCGTCTATCAAGAAGACAATCTTCAAGATCTAAATTGATATTACGACCCATCATGTTTTTTTACTTTCGATATTTTATTTTTTCACTCAACGATTTTCAAAACCAAATGTTAAAAATGTTCGATCAAAGTTCTAATGAACTACAACTACATTTAGTAAAGAATAGTTCTCATTCGAATGAAATTAAATTCGAAAAAAGTGATTTAGAATTTACAAATGTTACAGATTATTATCGTTATTATTATAGAGTTAATCGACGTATATTTATAAGAATGTTAAAGGTATTTAAAAATATCTATTTGTTACGATAATTAAGAATATTTTTCTATTGCAATATGGCAGAAAACAGTATTTTAAAAATCTGATTCAGTAATAAAGGATGCATTAAAAAAATAATGGTATAATTCATTTTTAAAGAGAAACACAATTCTAGGTACAAATGAGTGCATTATTGGTAAATTGTAAAAGGCACATAAAGAGTATGTTTGCTTAAAAAAAGTATTAGTAACAGTCCATTGAATTTATATCATTGTGTTGGTAGAGTGTTAAAATATCATCGAGAACGGAATCAAAACTATTTGTATAAGTTGTAAGCCAAGAACTCTTCTCCTCGATGTAGGCATCGATATCAGTTTCTAAAATAACTTTCAAAAAATCTTGTCTCGTTACATTAGCTATACTTTTTAGTGTTTGTTTCTCATCCTCATCGTTTTGTTCGTCATCCATTTTCATCGAATTCTCGTAAATTGCTGACAATAAACTGGTATCGTTTTTGCTGACAATATCATCAATTACATTGGAAGAATCATTTTTTGTTTTTTCTGTATTGCAATTATCAAGATTCACTGGCCTCACATAAGTTGTGTCTAAAATTGCACTGTCCTTTGGAGACACGACCACTGGAAATGGTTCGTTAATTTTATATTTCACCAAAAAAGCCTTGAGTCTACTTATTATTTTCGCCGATGCTTTACACACTTCAAAATCGCTGTCGTCCTTCAGGGTTTGCAAAATTACCTAAATAACCAAAGATAAATTTTTTAAATTTTTTGGAAGAAAATTATTTTTAAGGATTTAAAGAATTAAATCCTTTTTTTCTGACGAAAAAAATTTCGTTAGAAATAATTTAGTTTTTTAATAACTTACCCCGAGGCATTTTTGTTTTGACAAATCATCGAGAGCTTTATTAACTCTTCGTTTTATTTCAGTCTCATTAAGTTGCACGATTTTTCTGTGCTCTTTTGAAAAAGTCACATTGGGAAAAGATCCGTCAAGCATTCCCTGATCAGTAAGATGCGATTTTATAAAGTGTCTCCAAAATTGAAGTGCATTGACTTTTACTTCCCAGTGTAAATCTAAAACAGCCGCTGTTGCCATCGCTTGTACCATAACGTCTATACTTGCTTTTCTAAAAAAAAATTAATGTATTTAAATTAAAACGAAATTCAATTATTTTCTACAATTCATCCTTAAAATTCATCTCTAAATCAATTATTTTTAATAATTTTTTCAAAAACTCTTCGAGAATTGAATTATTATTTAAACAAAAAAAGTAAATTCACTTAATAATAATTCTGGAATTATTTTTAAATAATTTACAATTCAATTTTACAAAATTAATGTACAAACAAAATTAATGTATTTAAATTAAAACGAAATTCCATTATTTTCTATAATTTTTCAATAAACTTCATCTCTAAACAAATTATTTTCGAGAAAAGTTGTATTTTATACTAAAAATAAGGTATTTTGTTGCAATATTTGGAAGAAAATTCGCAATTTTTGAAAATAAGACGAAAAAATAGCATTTTTTGAAAAAGGCGAAAAAGTCATAATATCCTAGGTTTGAATGCTTCCTCTAATTAATACTCACTGCCATTGACGATGAATATATAATTCCGTAAGAAGGGACACGGCCTCTCTTCGTACAATTGCCTCACTCTCTTGATTAATTAAAAGAATTGCCTTCTCCTAAAAATGGAAAAATATTTATTTTTAATGAGTTAATAAGAAATTAATAATTAATAAAATTACTATTGTATTATTAATAATATTATCAATAATCTTACAGGTAACTCAAGTTCAGACAATGTAGTGGTCCAGAGTTTTTCTATTCTGACCGTTGTCGCCAGAAAAATCAGCGCTGAAGCTCTTACATAACTTTCGCTATCGCTCATGGCAACAGAACTGGCAACTTGCAGAAATTGATGATTCAGGAGAAATTCCTGAAATGCTGGATATTCTAAAAAAAAAAATTTTTTATTGCAAAATTTTGAGAAATTGAAATAAAACTTTTTTAGTATCTTGTGATTACGTACTATCTTCAGAAATTGTGGCCATGGTATTTAAAACCTCAAATACACTGTCGACGACTTCCCAATTCGGATTATGAAGCCTTTTGAATAACGTCGGTCCAACATAATTCATATGACTGTCAGAATCAACGAGGAGTGCCAAATGTGGTGGCATAAAATTTTGAATTGCTAATTTACAAAGTTTCAATGCTTTCACGCAAATCTGCAAAATAAAATTTCTCCTTATCAATCTCATTTAAAATTACTTTTACTTTTTATGTATACTTAAAAATTAGATTGACTTCCATGATTAAATACAAACCTTCCTCAGTGAGGAAGCAATAAACAAATAAATTAAATAAACATAATTAAATTATGAATTAGTAAATAAAGAATTATATAAAGAATTGAATAAATGATTAAATAAAAAATTAATTAAAGAATTAAATAAAGAAAAAAATATTTTGCTAAAAAATATTGACAAAACGATTAAAAAATACCGTTGGTGAAACTCCAGAATGATCGAGAATTTGCTGAGCGAGTGACAAGATACAAATTGTCTCAACACATTCTTGCCACTTTAATTTAAATTTCTCCGTCATAGTTATGAGACCATCGAGAAGTGCCGCAAGTAGAACTGGTCTCTCGATTATTGGTTCTCCATCAAGCAATGTTTTAATGGAAGATTTTTTCTGACGCTCCGCTTGAGACTTGCCACATCCATCTAGCGAATGTTCAACTTCTGGAGTATAATTTTTCAACATGTAACACATTGTTTGAAAAATAATTATTGCCACGTCCTGCAAATTTTAGAAAAATGAACATTATCTTTAATAACAAACATTTTTAACAAACATCTGAATCAAATTTAAAAATTAAGTATTAAAATTAAATAAAATTAAGTATTAGAATTAAATGAAATTAAGCTTTAGAATTAAATAAAATTAAGTATTAGAATTAAATAAAATTAAGTATTAAAATTAAATAAAATTAAGTATTAAAATTCATTTTCTCAAAGTAATCTAAAAATTGGAGTAGATTTTGTACCCTGTCCATAATGTTGATAATCTCCATTAGCATTTCAATTGACGACTTGCAAATCAGTTCCAGAGGAAGATCTGTTTTTAATATCACATCTCTGATATTGTAACATATTCTTTGAATAGCAGTGCACGTGATTTCGAACATTTTGTTGATAAATATTTCGAAAAAGTCGTGCATTGTACGTTTTGTTCCGTAAGTCGAGGTCAATGGCATTACCTGTATTTGAAAATAAAATTCTAATCAAAATAAAGAAATAAAAATAAAGAAAAAATTTTACAGAAGAATTCAATAATTTAAAAAAAGTTTTAATAAAATTCTTCTGAAAAAATTTAATTAATTTCATTAATAATAAAATTCTCCACAGAAATTCAATTATTTTCAAAAATAATACTGAAATTCACAGCAAGAATTCAATTAATTTCATGAAAAATAAAATTTTCCACATAAATTTAATTATTTTCAAAAATTATTCAATTCTTAGAAAAAGTTTAATTATTTTTAAATAATTTAACAAAATTCTTCACAAAAATTAAATTATTTTCGTAAATAATAACAATTTTTTGGAAGAATTTAATTATTTTCATAAATAATAAAATTCTCCACAGAAATTCAATTATTTTAAAAAATTTTAGTAAAAAATTTTTCACAAGAATTCAATTATTTTCATAAATAATGAAATTCTCCACAGAAATTCAATTATTTTCAATAACAAATATTTTAATAAAATTTTACAGAAGAATTCAATAATTTAAAAAAGTTTTAATAAAACTCTCCACAGAAATTGAAATTATTTTCAAAAATATGCTGAAATTCTCAGCAAGAATTTAATTATTTTCATGAAAAATAAAATTTTCCACATAAATTCAATTATTTTCAAAAATTATTCAATTCGTAGAAAAAGTTCAATTACTTTTCTAGTAATTTAACAAAATTCTTCACAACAATTCAACTATTTTCATAAATAATAACAATTCTTTGGAAGAATTTAATTATTCTCATGAATAATAAAATTCTCCTCGGAAATTCAATTATTTAAAAAAATTTTAATAAAATTATTTGAAAGAATTCAATTATTTTTTTCAAATTTGTTTCAAAATCTTCGAAACAATTGAAAGTTTTTTCTAAAATATAAAATTCTTAGAAATTCGATTATTTTCAATATCCTAATTTTAAAAAAATTTCTCGAACGGATTCTATTATTTTTTAAAATTGTAATAAAATTTTTATATAATATTTAATTATTTTTTAAATATTGATAAAATTGTTCAGAGCAGGAATTCAGTTATTTTTTAAATATTGATAAAATTCTTTAGAGCAAGAATTCAATTTTAAGAAATAATAAATTATTTTAAAAATTATTTATTTTTCTAAATTCTAACTAAAAATTTGGAAAATAATTGAATTTTAGAAAAATTTAGAATTGAAGTTATTAAAAACGTAAATATTTTTTTTATGGAAATCAGGAGAAAGTCAGGGAAATTTTAAATCATTTTTTGTTAAATAATTTTTTTTTAAATCAATTCTGGTGAATCAAATTTAATTTTTCGATAGCTACTTTTTTCAGTCTTAAAGTCACTTTTTGCTACTTTTTTAAAAGTAATTATTGAGTGCGAAGCCTGCAAAAGGTAAAAAATAAAAAGAAATACTCACCATTAGACAGATAACTTGATGTTCAAATTTATGCGGCAATCCTAAAGAAAAGTTACAAATACTCTGCAATTTCTTCCAATATATAAAAGAGTATTTATTCATTCTGACGATATCAAGAACGTACTTTTTCGACAGAAGCAAAGAGCTCATATAGCAAAGACCAAGACGAAATTTCTCACTAGCTTCCGGATCGACCTTCTCATCAGGACTCTTGATTCCATCCTTCAATCTTTTAAACAACGACAAAAGCAATAATTTGAGTATATGCTGCAAAAAACGAGTACTAATACAAGCTTCAAAAAGAGCTCTCAATCTAGTTTCTAAATTAGCAAATTCCTCAATCAACGAAGGAATAGTATTATCCAAACTGTGGAAAAGTGTATTTTCAAGAATGCTCGTCAAAAGATCTAAAGTCGTGCACAATAGAGCATTATCATTCATGTAATTCTCCTCCAAAACCATATGAGTTTGTACACTGCATGTATTCTGAGTCATTGGCGAGACAGCAGCTATTATAATATCTTTGCAAAATTCTGTATTCCTCGATTCATAAAGTAATAGTGTCCAGACAAATTTTTGACTCTCTCTTGTTACATAAAGCGTGTGATTTAGATGCGCAAAGCTTATCATATCTCGCCAAACACCTGATTCATTCACCCATTGTCTACCACTTTGATGTTGAATTAAATTGCAGAGCATCGATGTATATGCCATTTTAATAGACGCTGATAAATCAGTTTCTCGTAAACGGAATGCAGTGCAAAGTTTGTTGTAAACATCGTCGCGATACCAGATTTTAAAGTCCTCTTCATCTTGAGCTATTAGACCCACGAGTTTTATTGTGAATGAAACAACAGCTTGGCAGGGCTTTTCATCCGAACTCCAAGTGTCCAGGGCTTTTGGAATCCATGACAAGAACAATTGTCGATGATTTTGTCTTACTGTTTTGAAAATAAATTTTGAAAATAAATTTTAAATATTAATTTTGAAAATCAATTTTAAACATAAATGTCAAACAATTTACTTGATAAATGTCATGAATTGGTTACCTTCTAAGGCAAAAATTGCTTTTTTTTAAAGAAACCATTGCTTTGCAAAAATTGCAAAAATTGCCTAAGTAAAAAACAAAATCTGCCTATAATTTTTTTCAGTGTATTTCAATTTGAATTCATGCAATTTACACAAACAAAAAATTAGTATTTCCACATTTGCATAATAAAAAAACGCAAAAAGAGTATATACATTTGAAAATATTCTGAGGTTAGGATTCACAAAGCGAAAAAAAAATTCAAAATACTTACGTTCTGTTTTGTCATCAGCAATTTGTGTCAATAATAAATCAAGATAAGTTGTTGAGACAATATTATAATTGGGTAACAAAAACAATTGCAGTACTTCTTCTAATTTTTCGAAATTCTTGAATGATGTCATTATCAACAAACAGAACAAACGAGTTTTAAATCAGTTCTGTTTTTTTTTTTGCATTAAAGCTTATCATATATCGTTACACAAGTTTCCTTCAGTAGCACAAAACCGCGATGAGAAGAATAAACCGATAACTATCATTCCGTGTTAATGACGGATGTACGACTGAGTAGCAAAAATCTAAGAAAAGATTTAAATAGCATGTTATATGATTCTTCAATTATCTTACAATCTGTCATTTAATGATATTAAAATTAATTTATACCATTTATACCTGGTAATGAGTTAGTGAAAAAAATCTTTTACTACACTTTCTAAATTGTTAATTTCTTTCTTTCTCCCTCTCTGTCTTGATATAAATATATATCTATATAAAAAAGTTGGATTTTTTTTCTATTTTTTTTCGTTTTTCTTATCTTACACTTAAGGGCATTTGAACCATGATGACGTCACAGATTTAAAACTAATGCTTTGCACAAACTGTGACGTCATCAAGGTTCAAATCCCCTTAAATAGTATTAATCAAAACAAACGAAATAGAATCAATAGAATATTTTTCCATGATATCAATCTTTCAAAGTATCAAAACATTTCGTTTCTCTTCCATTTATTAATAAATCTAATTTGACATATTTTCTTATAGGAAAAAACTTTTTTTTGTTTACTAATTTTTTTTTTATCTGAAAAGAGAAGAAATTTAAAAAAATTTTACTTAAAATTAATTGAATTAATTCAATAGAGAAAACCTAACCTCAAAAATTATGGAAAGAAATAAAAAAAATAATTTCAAGGTAGCAATTGCGTTTTATATCTTCCAGGAAATTGTTTTATTACTAAACACTTATGAATGATTGTCCTAATTATTAAAAGAGGTGAAGTGCATTATATATACAAATTACACGCCATGAATGTTTTGCGCTTTGTCAGTTTTGCTGGGATGCGTGCGTCTGTTTTCGTCGTTATGGTCTTCAATGCCAATGATGCAAATGTCAAAAAATACTTATAGAAATTCTATATAATGGGGGTTGTTTTAATTGACAAAACACTGTGATATGGTTTATTGAAACATCAGCTGTCAATAATTAAAAGACAGGTATGTACTCGAAAAGCTTTAATATTTGTTACGTAAGATGCAAATTAACAATTCTAACCTCACTTTCATTTGTTTTGATTTAAGTCCATTGCGATTTTAAGGAAGTTTATTTAACAAACAAAACTGTCGTTTCGATAAAACAATTAAGACTTAATAATGTTATCTAAATTATGTAAAGAAAATTGAATTTAACCAAAATATTAGCTTTGTGGAAATATTAATTTTGACAGGTAGACACTATTGGAATTTATTCTATTTTGACATTGACACTTGCCACAATTGTTGACTCTTTTTGTAAAAATGAAAATAATTTTAGTACATAGAAAGTATTTGTTAAATTGCAGAATATGGAGGAACAACAGGCGAATGCGAATGAAAATTTAGGTTTAACAACTTCAGCAGCTCTCCAAATTTTGAAAGGTGATATTAAACGAGTATTAGATGAATTTGAAGAGGAATGCAGAAAAAATAAGTAAGTTTATTGTAATCTTTTGAAATTGATGAATTAAAATGTATATGAATATTTAAAACTTCCACGACTTTTACTGTAGAATTTTAATAATCAATAATTAATAATAGGAAAAGTAGAGCTTGGTTAAATGATGCCTTACATCATCGTAGTCAATACACAACCCTTTGTTGGACTTCAGCTTTAGCGCTTCTAATTAATGCTGTTTCCCTCATAGCTGTATTTTTTACTGTTCAGGAAACTGCGAGGTATTTATCAATTTTAATTCGTTTCTTAATTAGATTTCCGTAAAAAATTCTTTTTCTCTCTAAAAAATATTTTTCACAAAAAAAATATTATAAATCTGATGGAAAAATAATTTTTGCAGATATTCAACATTGTTGTACGAGGGACTGATTATCTTCTGTCTAGTCGTTTTTAATTTTATTTTAGTAGCCTCTGATAATAAGTTACGACATAAGGAAATTCCACATAGAGTTCGAATTCTTATTGAACAATTAGATGGTAAGTTTTCTTCTTTTAGTACCGAGTTACCACAAGTCAGGGAAATCAGGGAAAAGTCAGGGATTTTTTATTAAAGTACTGGAATAAATTGAATTTTGTAGAAGTTACAAATTGATTGTAGAAATTCAATTATTTTAAAAAGTAATAAAATTCTTCTCCGAAATCCAATTATTTTCAAAAATTTCAATAAAATCCTTAGCAAAATTTCAATTATCTTAATAAATAACAAAATCCTCATTGAATTCTTTCGAAGAATTTTGATAAAATTTTTGAAAATAATTACAATTTTTGAAGAATTTACTTAAAATTGTATTTAAAATAATTGAAATTCTGTGAAGAATTTTATTATTTAGAAGAAAAAAGAAAAATTCAATTTTTGCAACAAATTTTATAAAATTTTTTTTAAATAACTGGAATCCTGTGAAGAATTTTATTATTTAGGAGAATAATTGAATTTTTGCAACGAATATTTATTACATTTTTTAAAAATAATTGAATTCTTTTGAAAAATTTTATTTTGAATTTTTGCAACGAATATTTATTAAATTTTTTAAAAATAATTGAATTCTTTTGAAAAATTTTATTAAAATAGTAGATTTTGAAAATGTTTGAATTTCAGCTAATAATTTCATTATCTGTGAAATCTAATTGAATTATTGCAAAAAATTTTTTGAAAATAATTACATTTTTCGAGGAATTTTATAAATATTTAAATTATTATAATAATATTTATATTTATTTTTATTTATTTTCTTAATAATAATATTCTTCTAAGTTGTTGAATTTCATAAAGGTTAGAATTTGAAAATCTTAATTCCTATGGAATATTAATGATTAAATATTTATTTAATGAAGAATTTATTGATGTTTTCGAATAATTTTACAATTAAAAAAATTCATTAATAAATGTAATGGAACATCTTTTTGAGTATCCAATTATTTTTAGAGTGAATCAGAATATTCTTTATGGTCAGGGAAAAACAAAATTTTTTGTGGCAACCCTGAAGTAGTTATTTTCTATTCAAAGATTATTGTTGCGATTATTTAAATTTCGTCAATTTCAGCTGCTAGTTATTTGTGCCATTGGAATGCTGAAAATTATCCCCATTTATGCAGTCCTCTTTCGCCTTGTATTACCTTGCAATGGACCTATCGTGAGGGTCAAATAGTTAATTTGCCATGGGCTCTACTTGTTGCTGGTGACATTATTGTCATTAAACCTGGACAACAAGTTCCTGGATATTGCGTGCCAATTGATGTTAGTATTGTTTTTAGCAATCAAGTTAAATAGCATTTAAGTACTTAAATTAAATTTCGAATTTTTTATCGATTTAATTAATTTTTTATCAATTTATTTAATTTTCTTGTCAATTCAACTAATTTTTATCGATTTAGCTAATTTTTTATCCATTTGTTTAATTTTTTTGGTCAATTTAACTAATTTTTTATCAATTTAATAAATTTTTAATATAAATTTAATGGATTTGCGATTAACAGGTTTTAAATATTATTTCAGGATCCTGAAGCTCCTATTTTGCACGCAAAAGAAATTTACAGTCCACCGGTTCACGGTTCAAATGAGGTTTTCTCCACTCCTCAGGCAAGAATTCCTTTGAAAAACAAAAATTACAAACTCAAGGAAACTCCATATTTGACGAATCTTAGATTAGCTCTGGAACAAGCTCTAGATCGTCCTGTCACCTATCACAATCGTGAACGTCATCTTGTCATGATTTGTTGCATCGAACAACTCTTGTATCCAATTCTTTTGATTATTGTCCTTCTAGTTAATTTACTACGATATCTCTATCTATCTGAGTTTTTTGGTATCGGTCCTTGGTATGAAATGTTTTTATTTCAACCGATTGCCGTTACTCTACCACTTCTGCCAATCAGTTTTCCCGTCTGGTGGATTTTTCTCAATTGTTTTGGAATGGCGAGGTTTAAAGCTTTATTTAAACTTTATCAATCTTCAAAAAGAACTCAGGTGTGTTTTGAGAATTTATTTTCTTTTTTGAACAAAATTTTAAATTTATAAGATCTCTTTAAAAAAAAAAAAAAATAAAACAAAAAAGAACATTGTTTGCTTTTTTTTGAGAAAGAGTCGAATCTCTCTAATTGTTGATAAATTTAGTTTCTAGATCCGTTTGAAGATGCAGATATGGCCGATCCTTCTCATCCTGATGTTGTTTATAATTGGTCAGAATTGAAGGAATATTTTTTAGACATTCTCTTTGGAAGAGAACATATGATGTCTAGATCGGCCAGTATTCTTCATGTTCTTGGTTCGGTGACGGTAAACGCAAAATCTTTTTTTTCTTTTTTGAAAAACTTAAAAATCGAAATTATTTTGTTTCATTTTTTTTTTTTGTTACTTTATTTATTGAATATGTATTTAATTTATTAAAATTGTATTTAAGGCACTTTGCTGCATTGATAAAAAGGGAATTCTTTCTTGGCCGAATCCAACAGCGGAAAAAGTTTTCTTCCTAAGGAATGCTAACTCTGTCTCGAGAACTTCAAGGTAATTTTTCATTTCTCGTTTTTTGGATTTATTCCTCTTATATTATATTTTGAATATTCAATTTTAAATTAACTATAAAATTTATTATTTTAGTACAATCAGTATCGATAAAATAACAGAAACTTCTCGTCAGGCAGATTCGTCAGTGAAACAAGACACAAATAAGAGTTCTTTTTCTCAAAACGGTAAATTTTGTTTCTCAAAATCTTTAACATTTGAAAATTAAATACAAAGTTAACGGAAAGAAAAAATATCTGGAATAGTTAAATGTAGATAATTTCAAAATTAATTTCACAAAAACTTCTTTATTAACGTAAATTTCTATGTAGTTTTTTTTTATTTAATTTTGGAATTTACTAGCTATGTAAATGAAGGTAAGGTATTTATTGTCTATTATTAACCAAGTTTATAATTTTCATAAGAAAATTTGTTATATTTTTCATATTTTTTAATTGTTATATTGTAAATATTTATTATATTATGAATATTTTATTTTTATTTATTTATTTAAATATTATAAGAGATTTATTATTTATTATTTTGAAAGATCGATCGAAATACTAATAAATATTTTGTGAAACTTTTTCGCAGATTCATCGCACACTGTGGCAGAAGTTTTAGATTTAACGCATGATCATGCTTTGCCCTTTCGTTTACAATTCGACGATCACTCTTGGCGACAATATTTAAATTCCCTAAAACCCCTAGGCTTGGCGATTCTTCTAAATACATGCAATATGGATACACAGGAGCATTATACAAAATTTTGTTCACATGTCTCCTGCGAGGCACTGCATAGTGAAAATCTTATTCCAGTGACAAATAGACGGTATGATTATTTTAAAGAATTGAATATTTGAAAATTTTTATTGTCACTTAACAATGCTACTGCTTGTTTTCTTTATTTTGACTGATGTTCTCTTTTTGATTAAGTTTTGCTTAGCTTTTAGTTAAGAAAACTGTTATAATCCTTTAGTTGATATAATATTTTTGGCATGAATATTATTCGTGTGTCAATATGATGTGAAAATAACGAAATTTATCAGCTGCCAGGCACACAGTTTTGAGGAAAAAAGTGGGTATGACGCAAAAAGTGACGCAAAAAAGCAAGTCTATTTAGCAGATGATTCAGGAAGCCCCAGACAGATGTGGTCAGTCCAACGATAACTTATTCTTTTCTTCAAACAATTATTACCGATTTCCCACTGAATGAAAAGATTTTTTATTCTTTTCTTTAATTTTGTCTTCGTCACTTATTTTACAGATTTCAATTTGATTATATTATTGTTCTTATATTATTATATTGATTAATATTGAAATTTTTAAAATTGGCGCACCGTTATTATTTCCGGATATTGTTTTAATTTAAATATATATAGAAAATGGGAAATCGGCTTAGAACATTTTTTATAATTTGGTGGCTTTGGTGGTTAGGTATGATTTCGTAGGAGTTGCTTTAAATCTTTTGAAAGCTTTACGACTGAATTCTGCTGCTTTGCTTTTTTTTTTGAAAATATGAAATAAAGAATTCTTCTTTATTTTTGGTTCTAATGTTTTTTTAATTTTTTAGGTGTCTTTGTGAATTGGCGAAACAAATTGGATTTCAAGATCAGGCACAAGAAATTTTTCAACTTCAGCAACAATTATCAACTTTCAGACACGTTGTAAGCAATAATAATATTTTTAATAATTTTTAATATATTTTCTTGTATTTAAAATTTTTTCTTTTCGTTTTTGGTATTGTACATTTTGACAATTTTTTTCAGCAACCGGAAATGGTGCGTCGGGATATTAAATTTGCAAAATCTTTGAGTATCGCTACAAAATTGAAATTTCCTTTTCCACACATGGTGGCTGTTGTTGTAAGGGAAAAAAGTGGAGGAGGTCTGCAATTATTAACTCAAGGCACTGCGGATATTATTCTTGATTCTTGTATAGAATTTTGGGATGGACAAGATTTGTGTCCTTTATCGACATCAGACAGGTTTTTGAAATTTGACTTATTTTGATATTTTAATTCTTAGGTTTCGCACTCATCTATTTAAACCTGCTACTTAATTTTTTCAAAGAAATTCAATTAAACTAGAAACTTAAAAAAATCTCCGAAAGAATTCAATTATTTTTGCAAATAGTAAAATTTTTCACAGAAATTTAATTACTTAAGGAAAATAACAAAATTCTTCAGATAAATTCAATTATTTTGAATACGATTTCAATTTAATTCTTCGAAAGAATTCAAATATTTTCATGAATTTTCATGAAATTTTTCGCATCAATTCGAATATTTTGATAAATAATAATAAAATTCCTCACAGAAATTTAATTACTTTTAATACAATTTTAATAGAATTTTTTGCTGCTTTTTAAAAATTAATTATTGAGTGCGAAGATAGTAATATTTTGATTTGCAAAATTTGATAGTAAATTGAAAAGCATCTAATTGTCACTTATGACTAATTTTTGTTTTGTTTTGATTTACAGGAAAAAAGTTCAGGATTTTTATCAACGAACCAGTTTAACTTCTTACTGCAGTGCTTTTGCGTACAGACCTTTGACAAAATGCTTGAATGGAAAAATCTCAAATATTTATTTAGAGCTTCCTTCGGACAGTAAGCATCTTTATACACCTTACCGAAGTCCGACACCTTTAATGTGGGATTTTAAAAATGTCATCGATCCGAGAGGGAAAGGAGTTTTAGGTCAATTTCACTCGACTGGTGAGTGACGAAAATTTTTTAATTTCTATTTCTAATTTAATTTAATCGTAATTTTTATTTCTAACATTGTCGTTTTGTGAAAACTGTTGTTAATTTAAATATTTTTCCACAGATTCTTTACTTTGTAACGAGAGTAAAGATGAAGATGTAAACCAAGTGGATAACTGCTTCGAACTTCAGTGTAATCAGGTTTTTATAGGAATGGTTACCATGCAGTATCAGGCTCAAACAGATATGGTACATATTTAAATTATATACTAACAACTTTTATTTCATATTATTAATTACTACTTAGTTTTTACAGTTGTTCTTTTTTTGTACTTAGTTTCAGTTTTTAATTATTTTTATTTTATTTATTTATTTATTTATTTCTATTTTCTATTTGATTATTAATTATATTCTGTGTTTTTCAAGGTGCAATTAATCGAGCAATTAGAAAGAGCTTGCATAAGATTCGTGCATTTTAGTAAAGAAAACGAATTACGTTCTCGCGTTTTCTCGGAAAAAATGGGCCTGGAAAGTGGTTGGAATTGTCACATATCACTTCTCAGCGAAAGAACGAGGTAAATTTTTTTCTTGTGAAGCAAATTAAAATCTTAATTCAATTCCTTGCTTCAGCTTCTTTTCTCTCATTCTTTGCTCAAAAATGAAGGCAATGTTTTCTGTCATCATAGTGTTGTTTTTTTATCGAAATTGATAAATAGTTTTCAATGTTTACATCTGTTTCCATCTGAAAATTGTGCTTCTCATTTTTTCATTTACATTTCACTACTCATATAAATGTGCGTATTACTAACACGTTCTAATTCTCTCGTCACATTTTAACACACAAAAAATACTGAAATATTCTCAAATGTTTTTTATGAATATTCCAATTTTGATTATTTTGAATTCTATTTAATTATTTAATTTTTGATTAATTTGTAAAAAATATTGTTTCGATTTTTTATCATGTGTGCGACTAAATGTTGAGTGTAACTAACAAATTAGGTCCGAGAGTCCAGTAGGATGGTGGGTGAGCCAGGCAGCAGCCATGTCCTCACCCACTCCTTCAACTAGATCTCATCAGTTTAATCACAACTGCATGGATGAGGCCAGCAACTTGCTTAATCGTGTCGCCCCTCGGTACGTCTTAAGAATTTACTTTTTCCCCTGAAAAATTTACTGGTGCAAATAATGTCTGTATCAGTGGCACTGGCGAATCTCTCACGACTAACTATTCACTAACTTACTAATATTAATTCACCATCGAGTACAAAATATTTAAGTATGTGAATTATTCTGCATAATTTTATTCCAAAAAAAGGAATAATACTGTAAGTGATTACATATTGTTAGTTGATTGTTGTTTCCCATTTTATTTCTCTCTCTCTCCGAGTAATTGAGAATTTGGATAAAAAATTATGTTTATATTTTACCGAAATAATTAATTTACAAATTTTGAAGAATCTGTTGATCGAAATTCTCATTTACAACTGGAAAAAATCAATTAGAAAACAGAAAAATACATAATTCAAGCATGAATATTCAATTCAGCTGCATATATGAGCTCTTTCAATGTGTCAGTGTTACGACAGTATAACTTGCATGAGATGATAATTTTATTATGATTTAGTACTAATTTATTTTTCTATTTCGACAGTTCGAATTTGGATAACAGTAGGGTCATGAGTATGTCGGCTCCAAGTGCAATAAATACGGAATTCACCACTGTTAGGTTTGATGACGATACAACGGAATGGAATAATATCGCATCAACCCAAACGAAAAGTGCAATGAGTCACAGGTAGAAATTTCTTTTACAATAATTATTGTCCACAATTCATTAATTACAAATTAATTTGAATCACAAATTTAATTTGACTAACTTTTTGTGTAACAGTTTCGATTTCGTCGATAAACGGGAAAGTGGAGAAAAATCAGAAACTTCGTAATGATTTTTTGTTGTTGAAAGTTTTATTATTGAAATAGTAGATTCAAAGCTTTGTATTGCTTGCGATTTGAAGTAAAATTCAGAGTGTTGGTTTTTAATTTTTTAAACTATTATTATTGAATACCAACAGAATCGTAAGATTTGTTGTATTTTTTTAATGAAAGTAAATTATAGAAATCAGTTGATTAAAGTATAATTGAATCTGGGTTGCCACTGGGCAGAAAAATCAGAGAAAGAAAATCAGAGAAAGTAAAATTTGTCAGGGAAAAGTAAGAGATTTTATCAAATTTTACAAAAGTAATGGAAAAATATTAAATTTTTAGAATTCAAAAGAACAGAGGGATAATTTCAGGTTCAAAATTAAAAAAAATTAAACTAATAAAATTCTTCAAAACAATGCAATTATTTTCCATCAAATTTTAATAAAATTTCTCAAAAGATTTCAATTATTTTTAAATTTTAATAAATTTCTATAACAAAATTGAATTATTTTCAATACAATTTTAATTAATAAATTCGTCAAAAAAAATTTAAAAGAACTTAATTATTTTCATACAAATATATACCTAATAGAATTCTTGGCAGGAATTCAATTATTTTCTATATAAAATTTCCAATTATATTAAAAAACTTTTACAAATTTCTTTATAAGAATTCAATTATTCACAATATAATTTTGATTGCCTCAAAGGAATTTAATTATTTTCACAAAATTTCTATAAAATTCTATGCAAAAATTAAATTACATATTTCAGATCCAAAATTAGGAAAAGTTTCAAGAATTATATAAAAATTAATATAAAAAGTTATCAAAAATCTTATCGTTTAAAATAGAAAAATTTTCACCTAAAAATTGTGGAAAATAAATTAATTTCTCAATTTTTTTTCCAATAATATCACAAAACTTATTCTTTAAATTTGAATTAGTAAAAATTTGAACTAATTAGAAGTTTCAAATTGTAGTTTCAAAAAAGTTGAATTTTAATAAATTTTAAATAAATAATTGAATTCTTAAGTAGCTTTTGTTAAAAATAATTGAATTAGAGAAGAATTTTAATTAAAAATTCTAGAAAATAATTGAATTGAGATTTTTTTTAAATCATCATTCCTGTGAAAAAATAAAAATAATGATTAAATATTTATTTAAAAGAAAACTGTTAATGTTCCGCAAAATTTTACAATTAAAGATATTTAAAAATAAATGTATGTATTAGAATCATTTTTCGTGTATTTTATTGTATTTTTGTGTATCTAATTGTTTTTTAGAATGAATTAAAATATACTTTAGGTTCAGGGAAAATGTCAAAGTTCTATTTGTAAATCAGGAAAAAGTCGGGAAAAAATGTAATTAAATTTTTGTGGCAACCCTTTAAATTAAGTATAATTTGTTGCTGTAATTATTATTATCTTGTTGATTAAATTATTAATTAAATTGGAGTAATTAATTCTTATTTTAATAATATATTAATTAACGGAAAAATTTTCTCTAGGGAACAAGATACCGTGAGGAGTGAAGACAGTGTTTTGGTCCAGAGTGTAGATTTAGGATCTGGTCAAGAAGCATGGAGATCATTGAGTTGTTTAACAGACAGTACGGAACAAAGTGCTCCAGTCAATTTTGATTTATCGAATCGGGTAATTATTTCCTAACAAAGCTTTGAAATTCTTTTTCCGAAGAGGGAGAATTTTTTTTATTTGAGTGTTAATTTTGTTCTTTTTTTCAGGCCAAATTACCCCGAGGTATAGATAAAATTAGGCCACATATAGAAATGATAGACAACGTTCCACTTTTGGTATCTTTGTTCACTGACTGCAATACAACAGTAACTAGAGAAATGTTACATATTATGCAAGATTACGGCGAAGTAGTTTGCGTTCTGGGTTCTGCAGCGAACGCCGAAAATATGCCAATTTTTATGCAAGCTGATGCTGCGTAAGTTTTTTTTTTCTTTTTCAATGAAAACAAATCTTAAAAGAAGGAAAAATTTTCTCTAAAGTTTTTTTTTTATGTTTTTCAAAAAATTTTTTCTATAAATTTTTAATTTACATTCAATTTTGATTGAATTTTTTAAAATTTATTTTCTATAATTTATCTACCAAAAAGTTTTCGGGAATAAAAATTTAATTATTCGGCTTTTACAAATAATAACCAGGTGGTTTGTAACTTAGATTGTAAATTGAATTTGCTTCGAATTTTGACGATGTTAATATTGGACGATATTTGGGACGACAACTTTCTCTCATCGGACAATAAGTTTCTTTAAACGAAAGACGATTTACAGTTAAATTTTCAATTTTTGCACTTGAAACATATGAGCATTTAGATTTTACACGTGGTTTTTGAAATTTTCCGGGATTTTGAAAAGATTCAGTCATTATTGTTTTGGAGTCGATTCGTACTGGATATTGAAGTTTACCTCTCTTTGGTTTCATTGATAATGTATTTACCAAACCTGAATGGAAATATGATTTGAGATAAGTAGTTGTAAAATCGCCACAACCTCCACATTTTAAATGATTTCTGGGAAATATTATTCCAATTGGTTTGTGAAATTCTCCTGTATAGGACAGTTGACTAGTTGTATTGAAATCGATTATTCCAGTTATGTTTTTATTTTCGCTTTTGTTTAATTTAACTTCAAAAGTCTTATTATCCAAGTAGGATTTTTTGTAAGTGGTTTCGGATTCGATGGGAATAGTTGGATGTTTGTAAATTTTGTTTCGATAAGCAGACAGTGTTTTTGGAGGTTGTACATAAAGGCAGCAATTTTTTTCTTCTCTAATCATCTTGAGGCACGAAAAAAAAATTTTACTTTATTATTTATTGGTTTAAATCGTTGAGAAACATTGTAATTTAAAAAAACATTTTTTAACGTCTAGAATAATTCATGTTAATGAAGGTTAATAATTACTGATTTGAATATGTTGCTTATCGGTTAACAATATATTGTTTTTAAAGCTCTTTTGTCATTAAATCAGTATTTTTTTCGATTTCTTGAAAATTAATATTAAAGTCTAATAAAATGTAGTAAAGAAAATATTTTTCAGAAAATATTTTAATATTCTATTTAATTTTATTTTTGATTTATATTGAATTTATATTTATTTTTGTATAAGTAAATTTTTTACAATGTTGTTTAATTTTTTTAGAGTTGCTGTGGAACCATTGTATCCTCAAGTGTGCCAAAGAGTGCCTGTTCTGCTAACGCCAAAAGAAGAACAAGGACCTTCACCTATTGATCTCAGTCGGAGTTTAAATTCAATCTCATGTTCTCTCAGCGTTAGACGAGAAGATCCCATAGCAATATTTCACCTCGTAATGGAGGTAAATTAATTTTTTACAGAATAAACGTACTTATTATTAATTTTAAATTAATTTCTTTTTTTGTTTTTACTTTTAGGCTCGACATTATATGAAATGTCTATGGAACTGTGTGCAATTTTGGCTAGGCTGTGTTGTAACTCTTTCGGCAGTTCAAGCAATCTCTGGCTTTTTGCTCCTGCCGCCTTTGTTTTCAATCGGTCAAGTTTTATGGTTAACGTGTTTAATTATTCCACTTCTTTCTATTTCTATGGTCGCTACTCCAACAGACCCAACAATAATGCAAAGAGCTACAGGAAAAAATCAATGTATCATAAATGGACAGGTAAAATCATTATTATCTACAAAATTTTTTTCTTTTCAAATTTCAATTTTAATTTTTCAAAAATTCTAGTAAAATTCTTTGCTAGAATTCAATTATTTTCATAAATAATCAAATTTGTCGGAAAAACTCAATTATTTTTATAAATAATAAAATTTTTCGTAGGGATTCAATTATTTTCAATACAATTTTAATAAAATTCTTCTCAAAAATTCAATTATTTTTAATATAGTTACAATTTTAATAAAATTTCTCGAAACGATTTAAATATTTTCAAAAATTTTAATAAAATTTTGGGAAGAATACTTACGAGAACTCTAATAAAATTATTTAATTTTCTTTTAATAATTTTTATGAAATTTAATGATAAAATAAAAGTAAGATATTAATTATAATTATTAATTAATTCTTCATAAAATTCAATTACTTTCAAAATTCTCAATTAAAATTATTTTAAAAAACTACATTATTTTAAAAAAATTCTTTTTTTAATTTTAATTCGTGCACAGAATTTTTGATAAAAATTTCGAAAATTTAAATTTTAAATATAAAATCGTATTAAAAGTAATTTAATTTCTGCGAGGAATTTTATTATTTATCAAAATATTTGAATTGATGAGAAAAATTTTATGTAAATTTATGAAAATAATTTAATTCTATCGTGAAATTTTATTTAAATTGTATTGAAAATAATTAAATTTCAGCCAAGAATTTTATTATTTATAAATAATTGAATTCTTATAGTAAGAATTTTAAAATTTATAAAAATAATTTAATTGATTTGAAAAATTTAATTAAAGTTATAATGAATATAATTGAATTTTTACAATTAATTTTATCCAAACTTTTGACTAATAATTGAATTTTTGCGAACAATTTTATTAAAATTTTGAAAAATAACTGATTTTTATCAAGAAATTTTATTAAAATTGTGTTGAAAAGAATTTCATTAAAATTTTTGACATATAATTGAATAATTTACAGAAATTAAAAAAAATTGCATTAGTGAATTTTTTAAAATTTTGAATCTAATTATTATTTTTTGTAATTAAAATGTTTTTCTTCACAGGTTACATTGTTCGTTCTTTGGTGCTACGGTAGTAAATTTTTACCAACGGTGATAACTGTCATTTTATCACAATACATTTCACTAATGACTGTATGTTTATCAAATGAAGTGGAACAATCTAAATGCTTTTACATGTACCCATTACTAAATGCCAGTGAATCCTGGGAAGGATGGAGTCAACTAAAATCAAGTAATTTGATTCTTATCGTGCAACATTTTGCTCTCACGATTACAGTGTTACATTTCGGTAAATACTTTCTTTAATATTTCTCATAATTTAGATGAATTATAATACTTTAATTAATTAATTAATTAACACCTTTTTATAATTTTTATTGATAAACAATTACTTTTATTTCCGTTTAGTAACAATATCCATAAGTTTTGTTCACCGAGAATATCCAATTTGGAGGAAGCAACCCTTCAGCAATTGGATGTGGTTTTTAACCGTTTTTATTGGGTAAGTAAATTTCCAAATTAGATTTTTTTTGAAATTAATTAGAAAATTAATTTTAATTAATTAGAAAATTTAAAAAAATATAGTTTTTTGTTACATTGTAGAATTTTCTTTCTTTCAGTTTATGTGCTCAAGCAGGATTCTCTGGAATGATATTTTACGATTTTTGGATCCAGGAAGAAAGCCAAAGATTAGGAAATTTATTAACAATTGTTCCGCTCGCTTTTTTATCTTCAGTACCTTTAGTATTTCTCATTAATGAATTCGCCAAGTGGCAAGAGATCAAGTAATTCAATAACTTCATAAATTTTTAATCTTAATCATTATTTAATTAATTTACAAATAAAATTTTCGTTTCTATTTCAGAGTGAACGTGAGGTATCAAAAAAGAGCTCGCTTGGAATTTGGCACCAAACTCGGAATGAATTCTCCCTTTTGATTCTCCTCAGAGATTTGTAAAAAAGAAAAAAATAGAAGAAAAGAAGTATTTTTAATTAGACGTCGAAATTGCGTATTTTTTATACTATATAAAAATGAATCTCTTGATGAAATGAGAAAGAAAAATTTATAATCAATTCAAATGATTCCGAGTTCATTGCTCTTTTTGTACTAACATTTGATGCAGTATTGATATTTTTTATCTTTTCAAAATAATTGTTTTTTTTTAACAGAGAAAAATTAATGTCGATTTTTCTTTTTGAAAGATAGTTTACGTTATACATCACAGAATAGTTTAGTTGAATGTTTTAATAATTTTTAATGTTAATGTTTGTCAATGAAACGCACAGTTACTGCCATAAGAATTACGATTATAATATATTTATTTATTTACAAATACTAGTTGTTATTTATTCAATATTTTTGCCAAAAGACTTCGATAATAACGCATTTTCATTGTGGAAAAAGTGTTAAATTTTATCATCTCTAATTATTTTCTTTTACGTATTGAAATTGAAACAATAAACGAAAGTATTTATATTTTTGTATACGATAAATTTTTGCTGTGCAAATTTAAATTTACAAATAATTATTTTATTCGACACAGAACGTTTTCTGTTTTATGAATAATTCAATCAAGATTGTAATGTTATCCGAAAACTAAATTTTTAATCATGTAATTATGTTAATGTCTTAAAAAATTATTAGAAATTTTTGAAATGTCGAAGAATGTTTAATTTTTTTCAAATTGCATTCATCACTTTCTTAAAGAAAAAAGGTATCATTTGCTTGAAATATTTCAGTTAATCAGCGAATATTAATTAATTATAATTTTAAGATTACAATTTTGTGTTTGTAGTGAGAAGACTTCGATTTAATTTTGATGATGAAAATATATTTTTAAATTTTATCAATGGTTTTATATTTATTTGAAAAAACACCCAGTTATAAGTATTTTATTTATTAATAGATAATTATTATTATATTATTTATTTATTTATAAGTATTTTAATTTGCAGCAAAAATTTATTTTTGAAAAAAGCGGGAAATAAGTTTTGAATTTACAAGGTTGGCACTACTTGCAACTGCAGAAAGTGCATCAAGTGCATTAACTGCAGTCAGCTGATTTTGACAACAATGATAACATTAAGAAGTTAGCTGTATACATTTTTCCGAATCTCATTCTTCTGTGTTATCTTTATTAAAAAATGTTAATCATAAGTTTATTTAAGTGTTTTTCTAGTCATCTCTGATATTTGCATAATATATTTTAAATACAAAATGCAAATGTAAAGGATAAATTTGCAAACCTAACCTATAGGCATAATATTTTTTTAACATGTTTTGATACTTTTAATTCGTTTTTCTTTTTTGAAATTTTATCGAAACATGGAAATGGAAATCGTTAAAGAGGAATTAAAGATACCAAGTGAATATCTAAAGTTAACAGATGGAAGAATTTGTGCAACCGTCCACAGAAGTTGGCTCACCAGTTTATCAAGTTTGGGATCTCTCAATTTTATAAAACACGAACGATTTTCCGCTGAGGAAATACCTTCTCTAGAATTATTAGGGACCAATTGGCTACAAATTTATATAAAGGTTTGTGTTTTGTTCTATGAAATACATAGCTACGTTTTGTTAATTTTTTTTTAGTTCGAAAAGAGAATTTGTAATTTTGTATTCCAGGTTTACGAAAAACAAAATAAAAATGCTATTCCTCTACCGAGAGGTAGACCATCCGGAAATTCTAAGGTTCATACTGACCTTACTTTCGCTCAAGTTTTGCACTATGTATCGGATACGAATTATCGAAATTTGTGGAAAGAAGCGTACAAAAAATATTACAGTAACTATACAAATTTTTAATATTATCGAACAATATATATATATAAATTCTATATTAATAATCCTTGTATTCCGGTAATCTATTCGCAGTTCGAAGTTATTTGTTGTTTCCTAACTTTTGAAATAATTTTCCTTTTTAAAGTATTTATCAAAAAATTTGAAAATAATTGAATTCTTTTCAAGAATTTTATCAACATTTTTTTCAATAATTGAATTCTTTCAAAAAAATGTAATTAAAATTGTATTGAAAATAATTGAATTTCTCCGAAACATTTTATTATTTTTATAAAAATAATTATATTCTTTCAAGAAATTTTATTAAAATTGTATTGAAAATAATTGAAATGCTCTAAAAAATATTATTATTTATGAGAATAATGAAATTCTTGCGAAAAATTTTATATTAAGATAATAGACAAGTTTTCTTTCTTTGGAAAAATACAGGTCCTTGGACGAATTTCGATCAAAGAGAGCAATTGAACATAAATTCAAATACAACGGATGCACAAGTTATGCAAGAGATATTAACTCGAATGTACGGTTGTACGATAGTTCAAATTGACAAAGGTAAAATTGTGTCGATAAAGCCCGGCTTGGAAACTCAATCGCACTGTAATTTATTACCTGTGCTATTTGCAATTGAAACTTCTTCCGCCTTTTTGACGTTACATGAGCAAACGGCACAATATTCTCTTCGCGAGTGAGTGCCTTCTACTTTTTATTCGTTATTTTGAAAATTTATTTACTATGTTATTTATTTTTTTTTTAATTATCTAATTATCTGCAATTTTCTTTTTTTTTTAAAAATAAAAGAAAAGACGATGTAACTAAAAATCTCGAAAACCGCATTTTAGATGTGTTACCTACAGTCCTGCAGCATTATCCACGTACTACGCAAAGCCTCTTTTTCTCGTTTATCAGCTGCTTCGCTTTTCTAGAGATCTGCACGACCTGGGCCTAGTCCTGGGTGAAATCACGCTTAGCGACATATTGCTTATGGATAATCTAACCATTCAGGTACTAAATTTAAAAATTCCAATTATTTTCCTTGACATTTAATTTTCTCTAAACGATTTCATTTGACAATTGCTTCTAAAATATCGTAAACTAATATCAAAGGAATAAAATGATTTTCTTTAAAATACCAAATGTACGGAAGAAAATATTCGAAAATCAACTCTAAATTTTGTCTTATTAACAAAATTTTTTCTCTCCAGGTTTTGCCAAAGTTGAGCGACAATATTTACCTGTGGCCCGATTCTAGTCCGGTGAATACAACAGTGACGAGGAGCAAAAGTTTTTCAAAGTACGAATTGACCAAAGATTGTAAAACAAATTTCGGAGAAGCAGGATCTTCCGACTTTGGTGCTAATGAAAGTATTGAAAAGCTCTGCGAACTTTGGATTCACGGTGTTATCAGTAATTTCGATTATCTCACTTTTTTGAATAATTTAGCCGGAAGAAGGTATGGCGATCCTAGTTGTCATCATGTGATGCCCTGGGTGACGGACTTTTCATCGAGATACGGAGGAAATTGGAGGGATTTGACAAAATCCAAATTTAGATTAAATAAGGGAGATAGACAATTGGATCTGACTTTTGATTCCGAGTCTTCGGAAGTAAGAGCAATTTAACTAAAATAATTTAAATTTAAGTAAACCTAATTAGGATTTAACTTATAATTTACATATTTATAAATTAGAGTTAAATATTATAGTTAAAGATTATTTGACTAATTTATAAATTATATTTTTGTTTGTGACGTACAGGTTGGACATCATGTATCCGATGTTTTGTCCGAGATTACTTATTACGTTTATCTTTCGAGAAGATATTCGAGATCGGTTTTGTGTAAACATGTAAGACCTCTTTGGGTTCCTGGAGAGTATCCTGTTTCTATACAAAGAATGCATGATTGGAGTCCAGATGAGTGTATTCCGCAATTTTTCAAAGATCCAAATGTCTTTAAAGTGAGTTACAAAATCTCGAAATTATTTCAATTGCCTAAATTTTTAATTTCTTTTCTCTTTTAATTTTATTTTATCTAAACGCGATGTTCCATTTAATATTAATTCAAATAACAAAACTCAAAAGTTTTGATAAAATATTTTATGAATAATAAAATTCTGCAAAGAATTCAATTACTTAAAAAAAAATTGTAATAAAATCCAATAATAAAATTTTTCGAATGAATTCAATTTTTTTCAAAAATTTTAATAAAATCTTCTAAGGAATTCAATTATTTGTAAATTTCTTTGAGAAAAGTCTTTGTTAAATTTTGATAAAAGTCTTCTTAAGAATTCAAGATTATACAACGATTATTAATATAAACTAGCCAAATTATCCGCGCGCAAGCGCGCGGGAATGTTCTATTGCAATGTTTATTGTAAACAATTTCAAGTCATTTTAATTTATGTAATTTTTAAAGAAATACTTATTATAACACATAACTAAAAAACTAATAATTAGAATTAAATTTTCAAAGTATATTATATTTTTAAACTTTAAAGTACATAAAAAAAAATTTAACAAATTTTGATACTAATTTCAAATTTTACATCAGATTTTCAAAATTGAAAACTTCTTGTACGAGGTAAATTGAATTTCTCAAAAATTGATATTTAATACCTAAATTAAAAATAATCTTCAACTTTCTGAACAAAGAATATAAATAATATTTTTTTTTAGAGAATTTTTACTACCTTAAATTCGCTAATTTTCAAAAAAATTTCGTAAAAATCAATTATTTAACAAAATTTTATGCAATTTATTTTTCACAATAATTTAATTACTGTCACTAATAATAAAATTTTTCATGAAAAGTCAATTTTTAAAAAAAAATTTTCATTAAATTCTAAGCAAGAATTTAATTATTTTCATTACTATTTTAAATTAATAATCGAAAAATTCAGTTATTTTCACAAATAAAGTTTTTACACAAGAATTGAATTATTTAAAATAATAAAATTTTCATGATATTTATTATATTTCGAAAAAAATAATTATTTAAAACAATGTTTATAAAATTCTAATGAAGAATTCACTTACTTTCAAAAATAATAAAATTTTTACAAAAATTCAATTCTTTTTAAATATTTTAATAAACTTTTCTGCAATAATTCAATTATTTTCAAAAATAATAAAATTCTTCTCTGTAATTCAATTATTTTTGAGAATAATAATAAAATTCTATTCAAATTAAAAACCATTCAATTATTTTCATAAGTAATAAAATTCATAGCAGGATTTCAATTATTTTTAATACAATTTTACAGGAATTGCTCAAAAATTTTAATTATTCTTAAAAACTTAATTTCAATTCCTCGAAAAAATAAATTATTTTATAAAATGTTTTTTTTAAATTCTATAGAAGAATTGAATAATTATTTTAAAAAATTTAATAAAATTGTTCGAAATAAATTAATTGTTTTAAATACGATTTTAATTAAATTTTTTTGAAATAATTCAATTTTTTCAATTTTATTAAGATTTTTCTAAGAATTAAATTATTTACACGAATAATTTTTCGAAAGAAAAATTATTAAAGATTATTAAAGATAAATAAAAAAATTACCCCCGAAAATTCAATTATTTTGAGGTATTTTAATAAATTTTTTTTCAAAATTCAATTATTTTCATAAATAACAATATTCGAGTCGAGACAATTTAATAAGTAAAGTATTTTCCAAAAGCAAAAAAATAATGAAGCTAAATCCCACAAAAGAGAGGAAAAATGTTGAATTTTAAGAAAATCAGATTTTTGAATTTTTTCGAATTTCTGATAATTTTAGATTTTTTACCAAAGAGTCGAGACAATTTAATAAGTAAAGTATTTTCCAAAAGCAAAAAAATAATGAAGCTTTATCCCATAAAAGAGAAGAAAAAATGTTAAATTTTAAGAAAATCGGATTTTTAAATTTTTTCGAATTTTTGATCATTTTAGATTTTTTACCAAAGAGTCGAGACAATTTAATAAGTAAAGTATTTTCCAAGAGCACAAAAATAATGAAGCTAAATCCCATAAAAGAGAGGAAAAAATGTTGAATTTTAAGAAAATCGGATTATTAAATTTTTTCGAATTTTTGATAATTTTAGATTTTTTACCAAAGAGTCGAGACAATTTAATAAGTAAAGTATTTTCCAAAAGCACAAAAATAATGAAGCTAAATCCCATAAAAGAGAGGAAAAATGTTAAATTTTAAGAAAATCAGATTTTTGAATTTTTTCGAATTTTTGATAATTTTAGATTTTTTACCAAAGATTCGAGACAATTTAATAAGTAAAAAATTTTCCAAAAGCACAAAAATAATGAAGCTAAATACCATAAAAGAAAAAAAAAAATGTTGAATTTTAAGAAAATAGGATTTTTGAATTTTTCCAAATTTTTGATCATTTTAGATTTTTTACCAAAGAGTCAAGACTATTAATTAAGTAAAGTATTTTCCAAAAGCACAAAAATAATGAAGCTAAATCCCATAAAAGAGAGGAAAAATGTTGAATTTTAAGAAAATCAGATTTTTGAATTTTTTCGAATTTCTGATAATTTTAGATTTTTTACCAAAGAGTCGAGACAATTTAATAAGTAAAGTATTTTCCAAAAGCACAAAAATAATGAAGCTAAATCCCATAAAAGAGAAGAAAAAATGTTGAATTTTAAGAAAATCGGATTTTTGAATTTTTGGTAATTTTAGATTTTTTACCAAAGAGTCGAGACAATTTAATAAGTAAAGTATTTTCCAAGAGCACAAAAATAATGAAGCTAAATCCCATAAAAGAGAGGAAAAAATGTTGAATTTTAAGAAAATCGGATTTTTGAATTTTTTCGAATTTTTGATAATTTTAGATTTTTTACCAAAGAGTCGAGACAATTTAATAAGTAAAGCATTTTTTAAAAGCACAAAAATAATGAAGCTAAATCCCATAAAAGAGAAGAACAAATGTTGAATTTTAAGAAAATCGGATTTTTGAATTTTTTCGAATTTTTGATAATTTTAGATTTTTTACCAAAGAGTCGAGACAATTAAATAAGAAAAGTATTTTCCAAGAGCACAAAAATAATTAAGCTTATTCCCATAAAAGAGAAGAAAAAATCTTAAATTTTAAGAAATTCGGATTTTTGAATTTTTTCGAATTTTTGGTAATTTAAGATTTTTTACCAAAGAGTCGAGACAATTTAATAAGTAAAGTATTTTCCAAAAGCACAAAAATAATGTAGCTAAATCCCATAAAAGAGAAGAAAAAATGTTGAATTTTAAGAAAATCGGTTTTTGAATTTTTTCGAATTTTTGATAATTTTAGATTTTTTACCAAAGAGTCGAGACAATTTAATGAGTAAATTATTTTCCAAAAGCACAAAAATAATTAAGCTAAATCCCATAAAAGAGAGGAAAAAATGTTAAATTTTAAGAAAATCGGATTTTTGAATTTTATCGAATTTTTGATAATTTTAGGTTTTTTACCAAAGAGTCGAGACTATTAAATAAGTAAAGTATTTTCCAAAAGCACAAAAATAATGAAGCTTATTCCTATAAAAGAGAAGAAAAAATCTTAAATTTTAAGAAAATTGGATTTTTGAATTTTTTCGAATTTTTGATAATTTTAGATTTTTTACCAAAGAGTCGAGACTATTAAATAAGTAAAAAATTTTCCAAAAGCACAAAAATAATGAAGCTAAATACCATAAAAGAAAAAAAAAAATGTTGAATTTTAAGAAAATAGGATTTTTGAATTTTTTCGAATTTTTGATCATTTTAGATTTTTTACCAAAGAGTCAAGACTATTAATTAAGTAAAGTATTTTCCAAAAGCACAAAAATAATGAAGCTAAATCCCATAAAAGAGAGGAAAAATGTTGAATTTTAAGAAAATCAGATTTTTGAATTTTTTCGAATTTCTGATAATTTTAGATTTTTTACCAAAGAGTCGAGACAATTTAATAAGTAAAGTATTTTCCAAGAGCACAAAAATAATGAAGCTAAATCTTATAAAAGAGAGGAAAAAATGTTGAATTTTAAGAAAATCGGATTTTTGAATTTTTTCGAATTTTTGATAATTTTAGATTTTTTACCAAAGAGTCGAGACAATTTAATAAGTAAAGTATTTTCCAAAAGCACAAAAATAATGAAGCTAAATCCCATAAAAGAGAAGAAAAAATGTTGAATTTTAAGAAAATCGGATTTTTGAATTTTTGGTAATTTTAGATTTTTTACCAAAGAGTCGAGACAATTTAATAAGTAAAGTATTTTCCAAGAGCACAAAAATAATGAAGCTAAATCCCATAAAAGAGAGGAAAAAATGTTGAATTTTAAGAAAATCGGATTTTTGAATTTTTTCGAATTTTTGATAATTTTAGATTTTTTACCAAAGAGTCGAGACAATTTAATAAGTAAAGCATTTTTTAAAAGCACAAAAATAATGAAGCTAAATCCCATAAAAGAGAAGAACAAATGTTGAATTTTAAGAAAATCGGATTTTTGAATTTTTTCGAATTTTTGATAATTTTAGATTTTTTACCAAAGAGTCGAGACAATTAAATAAGAAAAGTATTTTCCAAGAGCACAAAAATAATTAAGCTTATTCCCATAAAAGAGAAGAAAAAATCTTAAATTTTAAGAAATTCGGATTTTTGAATTTTTTCGAATTTTTGGTAATTTAAGATTTTTTACCAAAGAGTCGAGACAATTTAATAAGTAAAGTATTTTCCAAAAGCACAAAAATAATGTAGCTAAATCCCATAAAAGAGAAGAAAAAATGTTGAATTTTAAGAAAATCGGTTTTTGAATTTTTTCGAATTTTTGATAATTTTAGATTTTTTACCAAAGAGTCGAGACAATTTAATGAGTAAATTATTTTCCAAAAGCACAAAAATAATTAAGCTAAATCCCATAAAAGAGAGGAAAAAATGTTGAATTTTAAGAAAATCGGATTTTTGAATTTTATCGAATTTTTGATAATTTTAGGTTTTTTACCAAAGAGTCGAGACTATTAAATAAGTAAAGTATTTTCCAAAAGCACAAAAATAATGAAGCTTATTCCTATAAAAGAGAAGAAAAAATCTTAAATTTTAAGAAAATTGGATTTTTGAATTTTTTCGAATTTTTGATAATTTTAGATTTTTTACCAAAGAGTCGAGACTATTAAATAAGTAAAGTATTTTCCAAAAGCACAAAAATAATGAAGCTTATTCCCATAAAAGAGAAGAAAAAATCTTAAATTTTAAGAAAATCGGATTTTTGAATTTTTTCGAATTTTTGGTAATTTTAGATTTTTTACCAAAGAGTCGAGACAATTTAATAATAAAGTATTTTCCAAAAGCACAAAAATAATTAAGCTGAATCCCATAAAAGAGAGGAAAAAATGTTGAATTTTAAGAAAATCGGATTTTTGAATTTTTTCGAATTTTTGATAATTTTAGAGTTTTTACCAAAGAGTTGAGACAATTTAATAAGTAAGAATTTTCCACTTAAAAAAGTTTGACATTAAAAAATATATAAAAAATGCCAATACTTAACCCACAAAATTTAATTTTCAAAACAAACAAATGAATGCAGATAATTTGCTAACGGAAAGGAAACTTACGATTATTATAATGTACTAGCCAAATTATCCGCGCGCAAGCGCGCGGGAATGTTGTATTACACTGTTTATTGTAAACAATTTCAAGTCATTTTAATTTAAGTAATTTTTAAAGAAATACTTATTATGACACATAACTGAAAAACTAATTAGAATTAAATTTTTAAATTATATTATATTTCTAAACTTTAAAGTACATAAAAAAACTTTAACAAATTTTGATACTAATTTTTTTTCACAAGAATTCAATTATTTTAAATAATAAAATTTTCATAATATTTATTATATTTCGAAAAAATAATTATTTAAAACAATGTTTATAAAATTCTACTAAAGAATTCACCTACTTTCAAAAATAATAAAATTTTTTACAGAAATCCAATACTTTTTAAATATTTTAATAAGCTTTTCCACAATAATTCAATTATTTTCAAAAATAATAAATTTCTTCTCTGTAATTCAATTATTTTTGAGAATTATAATAAAATTCTATTCAAATTAAAAACTATTCAATTATTTTTATAAATAATAAAATTTATAGCAGGATTTCAATTATTTTTAATACAATTGAATTGCTCAAAAATTTAATTATTCTTAAAAACTTAATTTCAATTCCTCGAAAAAAATAAATTATTTAAAAAAATGTTTTTTTTAAATTCTATGGAAGAATTGAATAATTATTTTTAAAAATTTAATAAAATTGTTCGAATGAAATTAATTGTTTTAAATACAATTTTAATTAAATTTTTTTGAAATAATTCAATTTTTAAAAATTTTAATAACATTTTTTCTAATAATTCAATTATTTACACAAATAATTTTTCGAAAGAATTCAATTATTAAAGATAAATAAAAAAATTACTCCCGAAAATTCAATTATTTTGAGGTATTTTAATAAAATTTTTTTCAAAATTCAATTATTTTCATAAAGAACAATACTATTCATCACAATAATTCAATTATTTTTAAAAATAATAAATTTCTTCTTGAAAATTCCATTATTTTAAAAAGTTCTAGTAAATCGTTTGCAAGAATTCAATTATTTTCATAAATAATAAAATGTTTTTTAGAAATTTAATTATTTTCAACAAAATTTAATCATATAAATTTGTCCTGAAAACATTGAAAATTTTTAAGGTCCTGAAAACATTCTAAGTTAAAAAAATTTAATAAAATTTCCTACAGACATTCAATTATTGACAAATTTTTTAATAGAATTCTTTGTAAAATTTAATTATCTTTAAACAATTTTCGCAATTCAATGATTTTCAATATCTACTATTTTCATAAAATTTCTAAATAGAATTCAATTATTTAAAAAATGGTTTGTAAAAATCCAATTCTTTTCATGAATAATAAAAATTTTCATCAATTCAATTATTTAAATTAGAATTTGCATAAAATTATTTGAAAGAAATGACTTATTTAAAAATTTTTATAAAATTCTTCGCAAGAATTAAATTATTTTAAATTCTTTCATGAATAATAAAATTCGTAGCAGAAATTCAATTTATAAGCAGGATAAGAAAAAAGTAAATATTTTTGATGAAAATTAGGAAAAAGTTAGGAAAATAAAAAATATGGAATTTTTGTCAATTCTGTGAAGTGAATAAAACGAGCTTTTTTTCTTTTTTTTTTGACATTAAAAAAAATGAAAATAACCCACAAAAATTAATATTCAAAACAAACAAATGAATGCAGATAATTTGATAACGGAAAGGAAACTTACGATTATTATAATGTATTTTCTATTTTACAGTCAATTCATGAGGATTTACCAGATTTAGGTATTCCTGCTTGGGCAACATCTCCCGAAGATTTTGTGGAAAAACATCGAGAAGCTCTGGAGAGTTTATACGTTTCAGAAAGATTACATCACTGGATTGATTTGACTTTTGGATACAAGTGAGTTACGTTTTTTTTTACTTTTTTTTTGTTAAAAACTGTTCTTGAAATACTAAAAAGTAAGAAAAGACTAAATTTTATTTCAAAATTTAAATGAATCTTTTTATAATTCGCAGACTTTCCGGCTCAGCAGCAATAAAGTCTAAAAATGTTTGTTTACAATTAGTAGATAATCACACAAGTTTAACGAATTCTGGTGTTGTTCAATTATTCACGCAGCCTCATCCTCAAAAAATTGTTCCGTCTCCATATTGGAGTAAAACTCCGCCCAGACTGCAAGTCACAAATCCAAATGGAAAAACTGGTTCAAGTAAGTTTTTAATAAGAAAATGTAATTAAATTAATTCAATAATTAATATAATTAAATTGTTATATACATAAAGAAAATAAATAACAAATTTTATACTACGTATTTTACGATTTGGGGAAAAAATACAACACAGTTTTTTTAATATAAAAATACTAGACTTTAAAAAAACTTAGGTGATATTTAGTATAATTGTATCAAATATCAAAAATCGAGAATATTAATTAAAGATAAATAATTTTTCCGTAGAATCTTCTGGCGAGAAAGTGAGCGAAGATGAGGATCACAGTTCCGGAATCGAAGAGGAAGAAATCCAGGTTACGGCTTCAAACACCACGAGATCTTCTCCTTTGGCACTGAGTCGTTTACTCAGTAGATCTCGTGGATCTTTACTTTCAACCGAAGACGCCTCTAAACTTGATAAAAATATTCCTCAAACGATATTTTTGCCCAAAGATTATAATCCTATTTCTGCACTCATTCAAGTCGAGACCAGACATTCCTTTCTCAACAAAGTCAGTCAAAAAATATATTCGCCAAAAATGACGACTTCGGATGGAAGTACAAATTACAAACAGGTTTTTATCTTCATTACAATAATTAATAAAGAATAAGAAAACAAGAATCAATAAAGAATATTAAAACAAAAATCAATAACAAATAATAAAATTAATTAAGTATTGAAGTCAACGAGTTGATAGTTGACTTCAATACTTAATTAATTTGAAAACCGAGTGATAAAATCGTTATTATTATTATTATTATTAAATAATAAAATTTTTTTTTTAAAATAGGTAGTTGCGTGTAGAAGAATAAAAGAACAACAAATTCTCGGTTGTCTAATTGTCGAAATATTTATGTCGGGAAAATTCCGAGCAACATGGAATATGGAGAAGATTTCCTTTGAAAATCGTCTAACAATGTGTTTGAATGCTGTGAAATCATCGCCAGAATCATTGCCGAGATGTGTGAAAAATACAGTGGCTCTGTTACTACAAGTAGATGTTATACCAAAGACTTACAATACTGATTGCATTGAACTTAATGCTCGACCTGATTTCAGTGAGAATTCATTTCGCTATCCAACTGTAACGCACATGGGACTTCCGCCACCGTCCGCTCATCAATTTCTCCAGCCCGTTCTTTCCGGTGGTCTCTTTCCGTCATCAAAATATTTCCAACATCTCTTCAATGTCGTTGAAATGATTCAAGAATACAATCTTCTAGTGAGAAAATTGAATTTCGTCACTTACAGAAGTGACGACAGTGAATCAATGAACAAAACGAGAATTAGATATCTTTGTAAAATAAGTGAATGTAAAGTAAAGGCATTGGCGAGGGAATTAGAACGATTGTTGACAAATACGGGAATTGCGGCGGAGGCGAATTTGCAATTGATTGTCCCGCATATTAAGCAAATTATGGAGGAACCGTACAGTGCGGTTCTTGCTGCTTGGTACCTTTTCGATCCCATTACCAGGTAATTAATTAAATTTTTAATTATATTAATTTATTTTATTTTATTCATTTATTTAATTTTTTCGTTTGGAAAAAATATCATTCAGTACTAAATTGATAATAAATTTGCGTATTTTAGAGCTTTGGGTCCCAAGGAAACAGCGGAAATATTTTTAATTCCAATAATCAGGTTGTACGAAAATGGATCTGTTTTGGATACTTTAAGTACGACTGACATTCTTCCAACGGGATTATTAGCGAAGTTTAAAACAATGCGCCTCTATCATCGAAGTTTTCTTTTGAAATTGATGGTCAGACTGGGACTTCGTAGATTTTTAGATAATTTTATTACACCTTTAGTAGAAGCTGTGGGAGGCTATCGAGATCATTTAATGGGATCTTCTATCTCCAATATTCACAGATCAGGAAATCTAAAGTAAGTAAATTTTTTAATCAGAGTCATTACAGTTCAGGGGAAGCAGGAAATTCAGGGAAAAATCAGGGAATTTATCAAAATAAGGGAAAAAGTATTAAATTTCAAGAATTGATAAAAAAAATTCACGTTTCTTGGACAATTATTTAAAAAAGAAAAATTTTAATAAAATTCTTCGAAAAAATTCAATTATTTCCAAAGATTTTGATACATTCTTTATGAGAATTCAATTATTTTTAATATCATTTTAATTGAATTCCTTAAAAAAATTCAATTATTTTCAAATATTTTAATAAAATTCTTCGGAACAATTCAATTATTTTTTTAATTTTCAACAATTCAATTAATAAAATTCTTCGTAAGAATTTAATTATTTTCAAAAGTTTTGATAAAATTCTTAATAAGAATTCAATTATTTTCTAAAATTTTAGTAAAATTCTTTATAATAAGAATTCAATTATTTTTCATACAATTTTAATTAAATTCCTCAAAGAAATTCAATTAATTTTTATACAATTTTAATTCAAAAATCTCGAAAGAATTCAATTATTTTCAAATATTTTATTGAAATTCTTCAAAACAATTCAATTATTTTTTTATGTAATTTTCAACAATTCAATTAATAAAATTCTTCGCAAAAATTCAATAATTTTCAAAAGTTTTGATAAAATTCTTTATAAAAATTCAATTCAAAATAGGTATTCTATACAATTTTAATTAAATTCTTTCTTCTCAAAAATTCAATTATTTTCTAAAATTTTGATAAAATTCTTTATAAGAATTTAATTATTTCTCATACAATTGTAATTAAATTTCTCGAAAGAATTTAATTATTTTTAAAAGTTTTGATGAAATTTTTATAAGAATTCAATCATTTTCAATAAATTTATAATTAAATTTCTCGAAAGAATTCAATTACTTTCAAAAATTTTTAATAAAATTCTTCGCAAGTAGGTATTTAATTATTTTCATAAATTATAATCATTTTTTTAGGGATCTAATTACTACCAAAACAAGTTTAATAAAGTTTCTCGATAGAATTTAATTATTTTTAAAAAATTTTTAATAAAGTTTCTCTATAAAATTCAATTATTTTCAAAAACTTTGATTAAACTCTTTATAAGAATTTAATTTTTTCAGTTTCGAAATTATAAAATCTTCAAAAATTTTAACATTGTTTTTAACAAAAATGTTTTGTATTAAAATTAAAAATTAATTCACTTATTAACGGTAAATTATGTAAAATAGAATAATTTCCAAATATTTTTTGTAAAAAATAGTATTATTTATTTTTAATTATAAAGACGAATGAAAAGAATTATCAAATTATTGCATTAAAAATATTCATTGTTTGTTTATTCGCAGAACATGTGATTTGAGCGGCAGTTGTGGAGATGGAGACGCAATTTTGTCTCCTTTAGATGAAGATTTATCAGTGGAGTCTGAAACCAATATAATTGGCAGTTGTACCAGTGGAAGTCACATGAGTAGTTCTGCAAATGATGAAGGTTTTTATACTATTTAGAATAATATTTATATTTTTTTGTTATTATTTCTTTTAATATTTTTTTTCTTTCTATTTGGTTTGGTTTCGATAAGTTATTTTGAAAAGCTTCACTTAATTTTCGTTTCTTCACAATTTCGCAGAAGTATTTACAATGGATGCCGAAGATCCTCTCTCACCGTCCGTCAGCAATGTTTCCAATTACAATCCCGATTTTACACTAGAACTCAATTTGAATCTCAATGACGATTTCAGCGATGACACAATAAAACGTTCTCCATTGAGTACAGTTCAATCGCCCACTATTCCAATACCAAAGCGATTGGATAACAGTGCAAGCAGATCTGTGATAGATTTCAACAGCATCAGCTGTAATGTTGGCAGTAAAACTTCCAGTGAGGATGTTCCACTTGGTAGTTCGTGTACAACGAGTATTCCAGAGGAAGCTTTCGCCAGTAACACTCTTCCCGTGGAGTTTGAAAGTTGTCAAAATTCAAGAACGCAAGAGGAAGTTGGGGAAAAATTGCGAAACGACAAGGAGGATGTGGAGCAAGTGGAGCACAGTCGACTTTTTCCTGTTGAGTGTACAGTTTCGGAGATGAGCACGGAATCTGTTATTTGGTTATCTCATCGTTTGGGACCTGTTTTGACAGCTAGATATTTATCGAGGAATCTTTTGAGAATGCTCACTCTTTGCTATGCTGGGAGAGAGAATCTCTCGCCGACAATTGTGGAGGATAGTGTCAGTGCTGATGATGGGGATTGGACAACTGTTTCGGGTGATGTGAATGCTGCAAAAATTTTAGAGTGTCTTTCTGCAATCGTCGGTTTGTTAAGATTCAACTTTTTTTTAAAAAGGGTCCTTGAATTTGGAGTCTACGTTCGGTGATGAAAATTATTTTTCCGGTGTTTTAGTGCTGGAAATAACACTAATTTAAACATTTAATAGTTTAAATTAAAAATCTTTGAATAAATTGTCCAATTTTTTTAATTTTGTAAAAACAAATCTTCTTTTTTGATGCTTAGCGTTGACACTAAATTGAAAGACCTTTTAAATATTCATTTTATTCTCATTCTTTAAATTTTAATCCAAATTCTCTGAAATTTTTAGGATTGTATGGAGAACAGATTGTGATACTGCAATATTTTGCTCATGCCGCTGAACTTTTACTCCTTTGCAAACGAAAGCTGACTCCGAATTTTGAAGGTGGTTTAGTGTCGTGTCTTTCTCTCGTAATAAGTATCACGTCTTGCCTTAGCGATTCAACACTGATGGATACACTCCATGTAAGAAAAAATTTATTCAAGTAATCTTTAGTGATTACACATTTTTATAGTTGATTTACATTTTTTAATTTTATTTTTATAGGAAACTATCGTGAAATCTATTTTGCATCCTAGTATAGGAATTCTTTCGACGACAAGATTCACTTTTCCGAATGGAACTGTTGCTCGTGCGACGCTAGCTGAAAAATATTTGCAAACACTTTATATTTTGATGTTACGCTTGGGTGTGACTATGACAAAAACTCACTTGGCTGTTTCAATTCAGAGATTTTTCTTAACTTTTGATAAAGTTTTTTACGTCGTCAATAATACGGCGAAGTATATCAGTCAAATGTCAATTAATGATGATGATAGAAGGTAAATTTCTTTTTAATTTAATATTACTCGTATGAAAGTAAATAAAATTACTTGTATGTAAGTAAATAAAAATGTTACGCGCTCCGAAGAAATTTAAAAAAATTATGAATTATTTTCAGAAGTGATATTTTGCATCATGCCCAATCTACGTTGGCGGATTCTTTCTCTCCGCCGATTTTGGAAGGAGAAGAGGGTTTTGATCCACTAAGAAATAAAGTATGTTGACTGGAAATAGAATTAAATAAATCCGAATTTTTCCTTTGTTAATGAATTTTATTTTTAGGCATTAGAAGAATTGAAAAATGTCTTCACTCCAGATTTGGCGCACAAAGCTTACGTTCTATTTTATCGTTTCTTTGGGGATGGAGTTCTAGAACAAATACTCAAAAATAATCAACTAATTCGAATTCTTTGTCAAGATTACGAACAGACTGCAAGATTGACGTCGCCGGTTTCTGGTAAATATTTCTATTCTTTCCACGTGACACATCGAAATAGTTAAAGAATAATTAAAGAAAAATTTTTCCATTTTTGGAAGATGATGGAAAAGTTAAAAAAGAAAATTGAATTTATTAATTAATTAAAAAAAGAATATTTTTATTTTCTTTTCAAGAAGATACTTTAAACGACGTGTTTCTAATTGAGAATGAAGCAGCCGACAATCAAGAACTTTTCGAAAGAGAAACTGGTTTTGGAAATGTGGCAGTAATTGGAAATCGTATCGAAGTGCAGGTATTGGAAATTTTATGAAAATTTATATCTTGTATTTCTTTTCTCTTTTATTAAATTGGAAATAAAAATTCTTTTCAGAGAGATAATTTGTCACCTCCATCACAATCAATTTCCGAAGGGGGAAATTTAATTAGAGAATCAAGTTCCCTGTACCTTGGACGACAACTTCGGGGAAATTGGCTTGCTTATTGGGAACACGAAATTGGAAGACCCGATAAAGACACAACTTTAAATATAAAGCAAATTAAACTTCAGAGTTTCAATGGACACACGAGTAGTATTCGATCCGTTTACGTTTTGGACAATGAAAACAGTTTTATGAGTGGATCTAGAGATAAGACTGTTAAACTTTGGAGTTTAAGAAGTCAGGTAAATTATTTTTTCTTCAACATTTTCTTAATTATTAATTTTAGTATTATTTTTTCAAATTATGACAGTTTGTAAAAACAAAAATCACAAATGACAGTTTTTATTTTCTCTTTTTTAGGGAGATGGGAGTACAATATCCTCTTGCCAGTACACTTACACAGGACACAAAAAATCAATTTTAGGTTTAATATTTCTAGAGTCTTTGCGATACGCAATCAGTTGTGATGGGAATATTCACTGTTGGGATCCTTTTATGGGCTCGTTATTAGGATGCCCGGAAAGTCCGCGTCCTGCACCTGTTAATACTCTAGCGGCAAATCCTGCTCCTTCGACAACTGTCCTCGTAGCCACGACTGAAATTACTTTAAGAGTCATTGATTGTCGATCGTTTCAATATGTTAACGAAATGAAAGTAAGTTGACACTTTGGAAAGAAGTTCCGTTCTCTAGTTCCATTTTAATTTCGTAAAGAATGAAATGAAACTAAATTAGAGTAAATTATGCTAAGTTTAAAAAATAAATTGATAATTGATAATAAATGTATTTTTTTTCTTTTTCGAATAAAGGTGTCGATGAATCCAGCGGGTTTGATTCGATGCATCGCTGTTGCTCCAAGTGGACACTGGGTGGCTTTGGGCCAAGCTTCGGGTTACCTGACCATTTTGGACATTCGCACAGGGCACATAATTGCTTCCTGGAAGGGTCACGATTGTGAAGTATGTTATAGTCTTTTAATTCAGTTTATTTTAATTATGTTTATTTTTCTCCTAATTAAAACCTTCTGGTGTTTAATTTAAAACCGAAATCAGTTTTTATCGGATATTTTGCATCTACTGACGATTCAAACCAGTGTTTGGTTTTATATAGTAAAATCTTAATTCCTTTTGTGTATTTTAATTCCTAAAATTGCAAGCATAATTTTTTGCTTCTTAGATTTTTTTTTGGATCGTGTGCAAATCGAATATTACTTTATTTGCAACTAAAATTCTTAATGTATTGTCTGCTACTGCTAACTTTGGACTTCAAAATATTCAACAGGTTTTGCAACTTCAAGTTCTGAATGAAACAACATTAATCAGTTCTTCATTGGATCAAACAATTGCTGTATGGAGTGTAATTGACGGAAAGCTCAAATTCCATATGAAGTAAGAAAGAAACATTTATTAAAATTCAGGGGGTTGACACAAAAATTTAATTTTCTTTTTCCCTGATTTACAGACAAAAATTTTGACTTTTCCCCTGAAAATTACTATTAATTATTATTTTTCCATGGGAATTAAAATTCTTCAAAAGATTCAAATTCAAATCTTTTTGACATCCAACAACTTATAAGAATATTATTATAAAACTAAAATATTAATTTAAAACATGAAGAAATCGACCACTCCGAGTCGAGTAATTAATTTCTTCATGTTTTAAATTAATTTTAACTGAAATTCATTTTTTAAACAATTTCTATTAGAAAATTCTTCGAGAATTCAATTATTTCAATACAAAAATAAATAATTGTATTTTTCTTGAAATTAAATTCTCATAAAAGAATTTTATTAGCAAAAAATAAAAATAAATAAATAAAAAATTTTTTAATAATTGAATTCTTTCGACGAATTTTAATAAAATTTTTAATGAATAATTATATTTTTCGGAGAATTTTGATCAAAATTGTATTAAAAATAATTATTATGGTTTTTGCAATTATTTCTAACTTCTTAAAAATTCTATTCTTTTTAGTGTTTTTAACTAAAATTTTTCAATAAATCCGTTATTATTTTTAATAATTAATTAAATATATATTAAAAAATGTAACTAATTTCAGCAGAATGTGAATTATTATTATAGGAAGTTATTATATACATTGATTATAAACATTAATATAATTTAATTATTATTTTTTCAAAAATCTAAGTTCTTTAAAATTTCTAATTAAATTCATTAAAAATTGAAATACAGAATTTTCTTATAAATTCTAAAAATTAAATTTTTTCGTGTACTTTTAATAAAATAAAAATTCCTGACTTTTCCCTGATTTTCATGACCTGTGGCAACACTCACAATTGAACTACTTTAATATTATTATTAACCTTCGTATGTTTTTTCAGAGGCGTCACAGAACCGGTACACTGTCTGGACGTCTATGAACAGCAGCTGGTCACAGGAACAACAGCGAATCGTATCGGCGTTCACTCATCTATAGACACAAATGCCGCATACTCGTCTTCTAAATTAAGATCAGACGCCTTTAAAGGTATCATGACATCCTTGACTGTTCTACCTCTCAATAGATTATTACTTTTGGGTGCCGACAACGGCATTATTACTCTACTTTGCTAAAACCATTTTTCGCGACTCCTACTAGTGAAAATAGACGAAATTTTTTTTTCTTGCATAATTTTAGTCCCTACAGAATTAGGTTTTTAATAGAATAAGTGTTTATAAACATTAAGTTTTTTTTAGTGTTTATAAAATAATTGTATATATAAAACAACAAGTATATGAAAGTAGTAGGTAAAATTGTAAATATGAAAAATGAACCATGTGAAAGCAGAAAGAAATGTAAATTTTTTTCTCAGGATTTTACGAAAAAGACTTAAATTTTCAATATTGTAGATAATAAGAAATTAGTGTAGATCTTCAAATTTGGAGATTTTTTTACATGTACAGTTTACGAGAGTAAGAACCATGTCTGTTAATAATATTTAATAGGAAATATTTTTTAATAAAAACTATTTATTAAACAAAAAAAGAATGTATAAAATTTACCAAAAACCTTTTCTCCTTTGGTTCAAAAATTCAAAGAACCAAAATTTATCGCACATTTATATCCATTCTTGATTTTAAAACACAAATTACAATATCTGAAGATAATTTAAAAACTCCAACGTCAGCAAGTATTTCTTTTGTTTCGTTTTCTGTTCCATTTTTTAAAGCATCCATGAGCAATAATGCTGACCCGAGAAGCATATTTAATAGTGAGCAGCCTTCTCTCATTCTATAAATCAGTTGAAATGTTTTTTTTCCGAAAGAAATTTTCCAATTATAATTAATAGTAAAAAAAAACTCTTACCGTGGAAAATATGATTCTGGCTTGCTGGTGTAGAGACCAAATAGAGGAAACAAATTTCGTACAATATCGTATTGTAATTGTACAGCTCCTCCGGAATTAAATTTATTGACTAAAACCACTTCTTCGAAAATGTACTGAAAATAAAACAAAAAGAAGAAAATAAGATCTTTTAAAAATTCAAAATTTCAAAAGAAATTGTAAACAAACATTTTTGTTAACAAATTTTGTTAATTTAATTTCTTTGAGAAATTGTTATTTTCACGCTAAAAGAGCTAAAAGGAAAAAGTTAATTACCAAGTCAAGTTGTGATGCAAGATTTCGCCAAGCCTGGTTGAACAAAGGCAAAGCTAAGGCTTCATTGAGAGCGTGAAGACGAAGTGCTAATTCTTGAAACATTGAACAACCACTTGGAGTGACGGATAGGGAAAGAATTTCCTTTTCCGATTGCATTGCGAACCATCTGTAAAAAGTTCAAAATTGAAATTGGATTTTCTTTTTATTTTAATACTTTTTCTATTATCAGTAAAATTATTTATTTACTTATCAGTTCTGTAAGGTCTGCTCTTTGCTTTAACATCCAGAGCCACAGAATCACTAATCTCAGTGACCAATTTTTTTTCTAGTCTCTGAAGAAGAGCAATAGCATCGTCAAATACAGTTCCGTGCTCTTCCGTAACATCTTCGAAAATATTTTCACCAATGTCTGTGGCTATTTCCACAGCCTCGAGTTGCTTTTTGTAGAAATGAAGCTTTAAGAAATGCTGCAAAACATTTCATTTTTGAAAATAAAACACAAATTATTTTACGCTAATAGTTCAATTAATTTAGTTGATTAATTAATTTTCATTTTTTTAGTAAATGTTAATAGTTAATAGTTTTAGGAAATCAAGAAGATTATCTTACGACAGTAACGCCCCATTCGGAAAGAACAGTTTGCACGTAGTGCAAGGAATTTAAAATTCGTGGCATGAGTGACGCCAGTGGATCCTCATAATCCTCGTGCAACAATTGCAATAATCGCACTCTCCAATCATCAATTAATTCCAATTGTAATTCTAAAAATTGAGCTCTGGAATTGAACAAATTTTCAACTTGTAAAATTAATTTACTTGTTTCTAAACTAACTATTATTACGAATGTAAAAAAAAAGAATCATAAAAACCTATGACCCGGCTGTGGAAGATGATTGTATCGATCTGAAATTGTTGTGAGAAGATTCAAGAAAGCTTCTGCACATTCAGTTACTTTCAAATTATCAACATCGGGTCCTGGTAATTTTTCCCAAGCTGTAGGCGAACTCAGTATTGCATCCATTTTCTCAGTTGCATCTGTAAAATTATTTCATCTCAATTAAAGTGAATTTTTTCTTGATTTTCTTCTTTTCGTTGATTAACGTTGTGTACTTCGAGTCCATAACGTTAATCAGCGAAAAAGATTTTTTTACTAATTATTCTACTTGTTAAAAATATTTTTTTCCATCAATCGATGATGTTCCGAACTTGTCAGAAGTAAATTTGCTTTCTTGAAAATTAGAGACGAATTTAAATAAAAAAAAAATTGTTTTTATTTTTTGTTGCGGACTTGTCTCGTTAAAAAAAGAAAATAGTAGACAAAACGTACATTTCTTTTCCATGTTGATCCATTTGACGAAAATTTGCGCTTGTGTGAGAACAGATAAAGTAGCCGGCTGTGATTCGGGATAGAAGAATGATTCCCTCAATTCTCTCTCAAAGCCAAGAGCTTCATCAACAGTGTGAGCAAATGAAGAATCATCGTATTGAACAACCGGAAGTTCCGAGTGTAATTTTTCAACGGCCATTTGTACAAGAGCTCTCATAAATTCATCCTGTAAATGTTAGAGTTATAATAAAAAAATTACAATTTAAAAATTTTGATTAAAAAAACTCCAATCACAAATTTGTGAATTCCGTGAAAGTTTCTAAATTTTCTCGAAATTATTAACAAATTTGTCGATCATAGTTTCGATTTTAATTTTTTCAATTCCAATTGAAAAAATTGAGATTAATTTTCAATTTCGAATTTAATTTTAGTAAGAAATTTAAAAATTCCTACTTTGACATTAATGTGATCATAACCAGCGGATCGAGCGATCGGTTGGACGTTTCTCGCCACCCAATCGGAATGACCTTTAATCCAAGTGAGAACTTGAGTAAAAAACCATTCGGGTTTATCCCTTCGATTCGTTTGTTTCGTCCCCGTGAAGTGAAATATAAATCTTTGCCTTAGTGGTCGCACTAAGAAAACTATTGGCAGAGAAATTGGTGCGAAATCTGTTAGCAATGCTGATGTCACTGTCGGCTTTTCAGAATCATCTCTAAACTCATTGGTCAAGGATAATTCAATTTACATAATATTAAAAAATTAGTTTAAAAAAAGTGCTAATTTCTCAGTTTCTCTAACATAGTTAGTATTAGTTAGAGAATTGGTAATTGACACCAAAAAAAGGATACGGTAACTGTAGATGAAACAAATATTCAGTAAGAGTTTTAAATTTTGCCATTGCCTCAGCTGATGAAGTGCTCGAAACACTTAAGTTTGTTCCACAAAAAGGCCATTTTATTGCCTTCAAAACCTCGCTGTATTCTCTGTAACAAATTAGATAATAACATTAATTTTAACAATTAATTAAAAATTAACTTAATTTTAACAATTAATTAAAAATAAAATTAATTATATAAATTCAAATAAATTCTAACAAATTAGATAAGAACAATAACTCTAACAATTAATTTACTTTACAATAAATTTTTAATCCTATTTTTGGTTTACTCACTTGGACAATTTTTCTTTGATGTTATTGTGCCAATAATGTAAAATCTCTCGAATGTGATTTGAAAGTTGTTTACAAGGAGACGATTTCCATTCAAGAAATTTGTGTGTCAGAAGAGCATAGGGTTCAATAGTTGCTTCATCGACTCCAAAAAACAATGATACTTCTATTTGACCACTGAGAAATGAAAATTAAATTCAAATAAAATTACAAGAAAATATTAAATTATTAAAAATTAAAGTAATCTGAAATTCTGGAAAAAGAACTATTTTTTACCTAATTTCCTGAACACTTTGCAAGGTATTTAAATAGAATAGAGATTTTTCGAGTTCATTAATTTTGTTGAGAAGTGATTCGTACTCGAGCATTTTGTCATCTTTCTTTAAAGATTCTTGAATTTCCTTTTGTAAGAGTCGACAGGAACTTTTTAATTCGTAAATTCTGTTTGTCATATCATTTACATCAGCTATTGACTTTTCTACCAACAATGGGATTTTCGCCGATGCCAATGATAACTGCAATAAATTCCAATATTAATTGTAATTATTTACTAAATAAAATACTAATAAATACTATTAATTTTGATTTACTAATTAAAATTAAAATATTAATTAGAATTATTGTTTACATTATTAAATAGAATTTAAACATTAAATAAAATTTACTTATATTGTAAATTAAATTTATTTACACTGCAAATTAAATCTATGTTATAAATAAATTTACATTTTAATTTAAAATCACTTACTGATTCTTCAAGAACATTTTTCTCTGATTCTAATTCCTCATGAAATTTGTGGAGATTTTCAAGATTTTTCAAATCCGAACCTAATTTTTCATTAAATCTTTTTATTACTCTTGCCTCGATATCCATTTATTGAAATTAAATCGCATAGTCATAAATTAATCACCGTATTTACAATAATGTGATTATTTTTTCTGAAAACAAATACGTGTCACAATTTTTGTTGACAGGGTTGACAGTTTGACTCCTCTTTGACACTTCTATAGGCTCAATAACATAGAGTGAAAATCGTAAAAATAGTGTAGAAAAATTGGTTTAAATTTGATAATTTATAATTTTCCAGTTATTAGTCTATTCAAAATCATTTTATGGTTTATGGCAATTGTTTTAGAGCATAAATAATTAAAATATAACGAATAAAGTGAATTTTAATGCTGAAAATAAAAATACCTAACCTCAAAATTTCATTGCGCATCTTTCTGCGCATTAAGACGTGTTTTCAATTGGCGTCAAATTTAAATGTTGATTGAAATTAATTGATAAAAGTATTTGAGTGTAACAGGTGATTTATAGAGAAACAATTTTTGGAAATAGATTCTAATTACGTAATTGTATAATTAGAAAAATAGAACTTAATGTTTTGTGCGTTTTGTGTATAAGTTTGTCTTGGAGTTTCCATAACCTCAAAATTTAAAGTACAAAAAGAAGGCAAAATTAATTTTCTCGAAAAGTGTAAAAAATTTATATATAAAAAGAAGAGTTTGGATAATAATTTAAATGTCGCGCTTGAAGGGATGATAAAAGAGCGATGAAAACGCATCAACTTTACACCTGCGCACCGCCATGTAAACAACTTTCTCTGTGCGAATCAAGCTTTAACGAAACAACGGAACACCTTGCTGTCATGGCTGACTCACATTCGAGGGACTCATTGTAGCAAGTGTACGATAACAAAAACCTGAGTCAATAGTTGTGTAAATTTGAGAATTCACCTGTGGGGATGTGGTCAAGTGAATCGAGTTGAACTCTAAATGTGTGTCTGCGACAATTTGTTATAAAATAGTGTTTATCGCGAGTGTTTAAAATTCATTCGTGGAACGATGAACGGGTTAAGTTTGAGTGAACTATGTTGCCTATTTTGCTGTCCGCCCTGCCCTTCCAGAATTGCCGCCAAATTAGCATTTTTACCACCTGAACCGACCTATAGTTTTATCGAGGACGAGGGCTCAAAGTACACAATTTCCCTATCCGATAGAGCAGAATGGCAATACTCGGAAAGAGAAAAGGAATCCATGGAGGGTTTCTACGCGAGGACGTCCCGTGGAAACCGCATTGCTTGTCTCTTTGTTCGATGCTCAGCAACAGCAAGATTTACCATTCTTTTTTCTCATGGTAATGCCATCGATTTGGGTCAGATGTCCAGCTTTTATCTTGGTCTTGGTTCCAGGATTAATTGCAATATATTTAGCTACGACTACTCGGGGTACGGTGTCTCGGGTGGTAAACCTTCGGAGAAAAATTTGTACGCCGATATTGATGCTGCTTGGCATGCACTTCGAACACGATATGGAATCAGTCCGGAGAATATTATTCTTTATGGACAAAGTATTGGTACAGTGCCCACAATTGACCTTGCATCCAGGTACGAAGTCGGTGCTGTTGTTCTTCATTCACCTCTGATGTCGGGTATGCGAGTTGCGTTTCCCAATACAAAGAGGACTTGGTTTTTCGATGCCTTTCCTAGGTCAGTCGATAATATTTTTTTACACCTTATCAGAAACATTTCTTTTCAGATGACTCATTTCTTTTTGTTATTTTCTCATCAACAGAAGCTACTTAAATTTTTTTATCTTGCTTTTAATTCCACGAATATTGTCTCACTGAGATTAAGTTTCTTAAGCGTTTCAAGCATTCAGATTTTATTCAATGTTCTAAATTTTAATTATTAATCCATCGAAAGAATTTTCTTAAATGTCCAGAATTCCTAAAATAAATCCCAAAATTTATTTGTGAATGAAGAAATTTTTTTGATTTCTATTGTTTTAAAATTTAAACTGTTTGGTAAATTGTTTGTGGAAGTATTCTAAAAATTTTCTCTTCAAGTGTACGGAATGTCTTATCTGTTCTACATGTACAATTTAAAAGCAAAGTATGTCAACAGTTGCTCCACACTGTAATTCATGTGGACAGTTATAAAAGTGCAATATAAACAGCACATATTTTATGAAATGAAAATTTCTCAAATTAATAGTTGACAAGAAAGTTTTTTCTTTAAGTATTTAAACATCCGTTAAAAAAAAAATTATAGTTTCTATATAGAAGAGTCAGTTGCCTAAGAGAAACCCGTTAGAGCAAAAGACATTAATGTTCATAATTAACTTATTCTATTGTCTTGGACTTTAAAATATAATTCTTAATTAAAATAGACTATTCAATTTTCATTTTAAAATGCAAGCTCACTGACATTATATAAATCAATACTCGTGCAATATTTTCAATTATTACAGGTCAAATTAAAATAGAAGGTTGTAGTACTCAAGTTTAATTAATAATGTAAAAGTAAAATCAATAAGGGGTGAATCTTATTAATAAGAAATTAAGAAGCTATTTGATTTTTTAAAATAAAATAATAAAAAAAACGAAGATCTTATTCGTTTCTACGCCTATGTTTCGGTGCTAAAGAAACCTTTAAATTGCCTTAGGAAATAAGCTTTTTTAATCAAATTTAAGATAAACGTCACTCTTCAGAAAGCTTATATCTTTTTCATCATCAATATTATTATTATTATTATATAAACTTAAATATAAAATTTTCTTTTTGATTAAATTTTCTGTTTCATTGACCTTTACCTTGAAAAATTTGTCTCTTATGAATAAAAACAATTGAAAATAATGCTAATGATGTGCTGCTTTATAATTACAGTATAGACAAAGTGCCGAAGGTGACATCACCTGTTCTTGTTATTCATGGAACTCAAGATGAAGTGATAAATTTCAGCCATGGTCAGGAAATATACGAAAGGTGTCCGAGAGCCGTGGAACCCCTGTGGGTTGAGGTAATTGCAATAATGTTTGTTTATTTTTTGAGGAACTGCCCAAAAACGGAAAAAAGTCTTATTTTCGTATTTTTTTTTATGAAGAAGATAAAATTTAATTTCTTTTCAGTGGAGGCGTAAAGAATTTTCAACATTTTAAACGTTTTAAACAAAAATTGTATTTGAATTCAAATTTTCTGTCAAATTAGAGAAACACTGTCACTTTCGGTAACATAACCTAAAATTTAGGAAACATTTAATTGTTTCTTTATTTTATTTTTAATTTCTTGTAATTTTGAACGTTTTGAATAATTAAAAGTTGCATTTGAATAAAAATTTACAACTTTCTGTCAATTTTCAGCAACATAACCTGAAATTTAAGAAACATTTATTATTTCTTGTTTTATTTTTCTTTTCTTGTAATTTTAAACAATTAAAAGTTGAATTTGAATAAAAATCTTCAACTTTCTGTCAAAATAACAACACTTTCAGTAAAGTAACCTAAAATTGAAGAAATATTTATTGTTTCTTTTTTTATTTTTCTTATCTTTGTAATTTTAAACAATTAAAAGTTGCATTTGAATAAAAATGATAAAAATTTTCAATTTTCTGTCAATAACAACAATTTCGGTAAAATAACCTAAAATTTAAGAAACATTAATTCTTTCTTTTTTATTTTTCTTTTCTTGTAATTTGAACAATTAAAAGTTGCAATTGAATAAAAATGTTCAACTTTCTGTCAAATAATACACTGTAAAAAAAATTTTCTATAGATTCACAGTTTTGGTTTGTAATTTTACAAAAACCTAAAATTTAAGAAACATTTTGTCTTTTTTATTTTTCTTTCCTTGTAATTTGTATTCCAGTGAAACTTTTGTTTAAAATATCAAAAACTAAATTGAAAATTCTTTACCCTTCGATAAAAATGAATTTAGAATTCTTTTAAACTCCTTAAATTAAAATTCATGAAATTTTTTATAAATTATGAATTATTTAAAATACGAAATTGACATCGGAGCCATTGGAGTAACTTTGACTTAAATTCTTTCTAAATATTTGTTTGTTTAATATTGACAAAGAAATTTAATTACACAGATTTAATAATAAAATGAAGTGTAAGAATAGGTGAGAAAAGTTAATTAAAAATAGTTTGTTTTATTATCTTGAAACAATATATCTAGGGTAGTGTATTATTAGGCCAACATACAACTGTTTCAATCTAAGAATACAAGAAGGGCTTTGTTTAAACATTGATTTCTAATAAATGCAATTCAATATGTTCCACATTTGCAACAATATTCAACAATATTTTTTCACATAATTATAATATTTCCCATTGAATTAAAAATTACAAGTTGTCAAAATTATACAAGTTGTTTAAAAATATATTTCAGCAGTTTCGTAATTTTTTTTTATTCAGTAAATTTGCTTTCATAAGGAAAATTCTTTTTATTAAAATCTCAATTATAATTTCAGTGGGAATACAATGAAAACAATGCAACACTTGTTGCTTTCTCTTGCGTAACCAAATGGAACCTCATGCTTTTTTAAATTGAAAAAAGATTTTATTTTTGTATAGAGAGAGAGAGTAGACCTTCGATTTTGAGCATTTCGCAGAAATTATTTTCTTTTTGCAATGTTTTTGCTAATTTTAATAATAGAATATTTGGTTTACTTTTTGTTTTAGAGAGAAGATAATTAAATTTTATTTCTTCTCTCTTCCGGTCAGTGGTCTCTTGGAGAAAAAATATTCAAAGCGTGTTTTAATAATGAACTGGTATCACTTTTCATGATTGCTGTATCGTGGCGTTCTTTATGAAAATTAATTGATAGTAATTTGTGGTGGAGAATTTTTATTAGTATACTTATTTTGAAGTTTTGAATATTTAATTAATTTTTAAAGATACCAAAATACGTGAACGTATTTTGGTATCTTTAAAAATTAATTAAATATTCAGAACTTCAAAATAAGTATACTAATATTCAGTTCACAATGTTTATTCGATTGAAGGAAAAAATATTTGTTGCGCGGAAAAAACTATTTTACAAATTTTTAATTTTTGATTTCTTGATGAAGTGTTTACGAGAATTCGAAAAAAGAGAGGCAAAATTAAATTATTAAATTCCCAAATAGGAAAAAATACTAGTGAATAAATAATTAATAATTGATTGAATTTTGCAGGGTGCTGGACATAATGACGTTGAATTGTACAATCAGTATTTGGAGCGTTTGAAACAATTTGTGAGTGTGGAATTGGTGAACTGACGTCGACTCAGCCTCTCCCAGAGTCAGGGAGGGCAGGGAGTTGGTCTCACGCACGTCAATAGTCAGGTACAATCTCTTTCAAATAACTCAAATACCATCAGCTCTATCTCGACCAGCTCGCCTACGGAAAAGCTCGTATAGCAATCACCCTCCGCAGGGGAGATCGCAATTCTCCCCTGTGATGGCGGTGACCCCTCACCAATTTCAAATGACGAGGTAATATTTTTTCCTGATAAACAAGAGAAACCGAAACGAGAGAAACGAGAGACTGTTAAAGCAGTTAAAAAGGATTTTCGCTTCCGTCATCAAAAAGAATCGGAATTAAAAGATCTCAAAGCAACTTTCAATGCCAAGTCAGATTGTTTGGATACAAAATGGGAGAAATTGAATTCTGATGATATTCGAAAGAATGACAACAAAGCGCCTTTAAAGACAATTTCCCATCGTAAATTAAATCGTCGTAAGAAACAACAACGTGAGAATACAAAATTTCCAGCTCAAAATTCAACTGAAAGAAATAAAGAAAAGTCTGCGAATTCATCAAGTTCAGAAGCTTCAAACGATGTAAATATTGATTCTGACTCGAAAGTTTCACGGTATAAACGCATTAAAACATCTCTTACAACTCATATTCATTACAATTCCAGGTTCTTGAGGAGGCTGCTAGTAAGGAAGGGATAATGCGTTACGTCGCCAATGAATTTGATCTACAAACCAACAACTGTAACAATTTATCAAAATCAAGGAAATATCTCTGGTTCAGTAAAAATACGAAAGATCATATTTTAAAAAGTCAGGAAGAGGAGAAAAGTAAGTCTGTGAAATCGTTGAAAGTCAAGAAGACATGCAGTCCCCATAAGAAACTCAGCCGATCATCACTGACAATAGAATCCGACAAGATAACCATAAATCTCTCAAAATACTCTCCCTGCGCCAGTAGATTGGCAGCGAGCTCAAAGATACTCTCCAACGAGAGTGTATCAAACTCGGAGAGTCCTTTGCATTTGCCCCACTCGAGAAGTCCTTCTCACGTCAATGTTCAACCAAACTCATTGCCCATGGATAAAATGTCAATTCAAGCCAGCTTATCTCTGAATATTCATCAGTTTGAAAAAACCCGCTCCAATTCGCGCAGCAGAAGTGTCGGCGACAGTTGTGTCACATCGCCAACCAGCGAGGGCACAACTCTCAGCTATTCTCCAACAGTCACTGAAATCCTGTCCTTGGAAGAAGTTATACCTCAGATTTTCGTCACGGAAGAATCGTCAAGTTACCTAGATATTAAAAGAAAATCAGACAACAGTCTCTCGGAGAAGGCACGAAAGGCCACTTTAGAAACTAAATGTTAGTCCGGTAGTATCGATGATCGGAAAATTTTCTTCCATGTTTAAATAATATAACAAGAGAGTAAAAAATAGAGAGAGAGCTATCGGGTGATGTAGTGCCACTGAGACTAAACATACCACATTTATAAGATTTATTATTGATATTTGTACGAAGTAAAGATTAAGTGTAGAATTTTTGAATGCTGCGGAAACGTTGTTGCGAAAAAGAAAAAAAAATATGTTGAGTATTAGTATATGAAATTAGACAATCAATTGACTCGCGGGTAATGAGACCTTTTTGATGATATGTCAAAAAATTATCATGCAAGTCTCTCGCTGCGATAATTCATTCTATACGATGATTAAAAATTAAAAGTGCCAAAGAAAAGAGATTACCGCTAAGCGACTGTTTGTTTTCCCTTTTTCTGCACACATGAACATGACCTCTTTTTTTTATTTTTGTTTCATCAATCACACACCTTTTTGCCAAATGCTTTCTCTTCTTATACACTTTGTTTCAGCCCCCAAAAAGTCTCAATTACGAAAGTCGATTGATTTCTACTATAGTAGTTTATAGGTTTTTATCTTGTGATGATTGCTCTTTATTGTTAAAACTTTAAATGCGTATGTTGAATGAATCTGAAGTTCGCAATCTTTTTATAGACGAAAAAGTAGAAATGAATAAAAATTCTTTTAGAAAAAAATTTCTAATCTCTAATTTTGTTAAGTTTTTGAAAAATTAATTCTTTGCTCTAAATTTGATTTTTGTACAAAATGTTCATTTTTAATTAGTGACTGACTTTTTGCTTTTTAATTGGTAAATGTAACTAATAAATTAAAATATTTATTAATTACTGTTTACTAATATAATTTACTGGTAAATTAATTTTACAAAAAAATAGTAGAAAATACTATTTATTAGTAAAATTTATTATTAATAAATAAATTAGTAGAAAATATGATTTATTAGTAAACTAAATTCAAAAGCAAAAAGAATTAGTAAACATTTTTACAAATAAAAATTTAGAGAGAAGAGAAAAAGTACACGTTTTCGTTTATAAAAAAGTTGCGAGATTCAATTTTATATTTTGGAAAAAAATTTTGTAATATTGGCTCACGTGTCAGGAGTATTTTCATGAGGCTTCAAAGAGAACTTGAGATAGTTTACCGAACACGATTTTTTATTTGAAATTGAAAATTATTCCTAAAGTAATTATTTGTTAAGATTTTTTTACTTGTTATTTTATTTTACTTAATTTTACCTTTATTTTTCTCTTATTTTTATTTTCTTTTTTTAAATCATATATTTTAGTGTTTTTCATTTTCAATTTTCTCGACATTAATTTTTGAACAAAGATTGTAGTGGATAAACACGTATCTTGAGGAATCAGCCTCAATTTTTTTATCCAGACTCATTTTTAGTAGGGAAATACAATGTTTAATAAATTTTAAGTCCTAGTATTGTAAAACATATTATAATGACTAGAATTTCTGATAAAATTAAGTGCATCGGTAAAGACAAAACACAAATGAACATTTCCTTCCACTGGAATGCTTTTTCTACAATAAAAAATAAAAAAGTAAAGTAAAAATATAAAAGTGATAGTAAACGGATTCCATCGTGAAACTTATTCTATACTCCATGTGCACAATTCTTTTGTTAAACAGATTAAATTAATAATTAAAATATGATGGCTATAGAGAATACTGAATCTCTTCCAATTTAATATGGTATATGTAAAAAAAAAAAGAAATGGAATATTGTAAACTTTGCTGAAAAACATTTAAAGAGACACCGAATTTGGTGCGACGATGTTTGTGTCTTAATTATTGGTGTGTGAAAGAGAATTACGAAAGCACTCGTTAGAGACAATATACTGCCAAACTTTTGTCTATTGGAAAAACTTCTGCAGAAAATTAATTGTCTGAAGGAGCCTTGACCATACACTGTTTCTTATTAGTATTTTTGTATGTGTACATATATGTAACGAACAATTTTTTTTTGATCCTAAAGTTCTGAACGTTCAATTGAACGAAAATTTCTCCTTCTAATTTTTTTATTGTCAATAATTCAAAAAGAAATTAATTAAACACGTATAAAAAAGAAATCAATTATAAAATTCGTTTCTAATTTTTATAACAATTAATTTATAGAAATGTTTATTTACTTGAACGTTCAGAACTTGTCGATCATCATTTTTTCGTATTCCGAGCCAGTGGAACAAGTAAAAAAATGATTCATGTATCAAAAATCATTTACGACTTTTTTTACATTAGGAAGAAAATTTCAACTCGTTTTCAAATTTTTAATCTTTAATACTGCAAGTAAAACTTCGTTGATTCGACGACGAAACGAATTTTCAGTTGCGAAAAATATATTAGAAAAGTCGAAGAATTCGGAGCAACAACCAAAGTTTGTAGAAATTTGTTTCAAACTGTAAAATCTGAATAAAAAGAATTTTTCGAAAAAATTGTGACGAAAATTCTTGATCTAATTTTTAAACTAACCAAAATGGTAAAATTTTACAGTAACTAACTAATTAAATAATAATAAATAAGAATTTTGAAAAAGGAAAAAAATGTCAAACATTTTTTGTAAAAACAAATGTCACGTGGGTGAAGTTCATAACGTTTGTAATCGAACGATTTAAACAAAAAAATATTCGTTACGCAGAATTCTCTGTTACAAATTTTTACTTCTTGAATCGTCGATGAAAATATATTATCAAACAAAATTTTTTGTAACGATTGAAAAAAATATTTGTTACGCAGTAAACAAATTTTTATTTTTTTAATCCTCGACGAAAAAATATTGTCAAATAAAAGTTTCTCGAAACGATTAAAAGAAAAACAATTACGGAAAAATCAAAATGCTACAATAAATTTTTATAATTAGATGAAATTTTTTTTGTGGATTCTTAATATATTAATTTAAATAATTTGTAGGCCAGTTTTTCAAAAAAAACTGGCCTACAAATTATTTAAATTAATAAATTTTTATTTTTTGAATCGTCGATGAAGAAATATTGTTAAACAAAAGCTTTTTGAAACGAATGAAAAAAAAATATTTGTTACACAGAATACTTTGTTAAAAATTTTTACTTCTTGAATCGTCGATGAAAAAATATTGTAAAATAAAATTTTTCGAAACAATTGAAAAAAAATATTTGTTACGCAGTAAACAAATTTTTAGAATGAATTTTAATTACTTGAATCGTCGATGAAAAAATATTGTTAAAAAACAGTTTTGCGAAAGGATTGAAAGAAAAGAATATTTGTTACGCGAAAATTAAATTTGTTCCAATAAATTTTTATTTTTTGAATCTTCGATAAAAAAATATGAAAAAAAGCTTATTCGCGAAAAATTCGAATAGAAAAATATTTTTTCTATCAGATCGTTTATAATGAACTTCACCAACGACAAAATATAACACACAAAAGCTTTTGTTAAATTCTTACGTTATTTTTTCTTTTTTTTTAAATTTTAGAAAAAATTTTTCTTTTGAAAAAAATTGGAAACTGTTAAAAATCGTTGCTTCGAAGAATTGAAAATGTCTAGAAAATTTTACATCACGTGTCACCTGCTCTTAATTACAATCGATTTTTAAAAAGAACTGTCCGATTGAATATAAATCTAAGAAAAAAAAAATTTCCATTGGTTCGCGAAAAAAAAGAAAATGAAACAGAAATTCTCGACACGATGTGTATCGACGTTAATTTAACTCTGCCTCTTAAAAAAAACAGTGGAATTTGCATAAAAATGTGTTATCACTCTGAATCTTTTTCATAAACATATAAATATATAGCGAAAGGGATGCTCAATTTTTGAGGGGGCGACTTGACGGTGCGCGTTGGTATTTATATTGTATGTAAATAAAAATAATAGATTTTAGCATCGATAAGAAAAACCCTAAAAATCTAAAGGAAATCGGAGCGTTCAATCGTTCGATGTACTTATCAGTCGAGTTTTGTGAAGACGTTCCCGAATCATCATACGATTCGAACGAGAAAAAACAATGATAGGATATAATTTGTAAAAAAAAAAAAAATTAATAAATCAGAAACTCAATAAATGACACACTATATACTTTAGTATGTAAGGGTTTATAGATAAAAAAAAGAAACCAATTCTGTCAAAAAATGACACACATTTTGCGAAGAGAAATATGATAATACAAAAATTATATAGACAAAAAAAAAACTCTAATCGTACCTAAAAGCGGTAATTTAGTATTTTATACTTCCACCACCTTTCAAATAAGCATTATGTATAAAAAAAATTACTTTAATCGTCTCGTCTTATGTATTAATTACGATGCAAATTCTACGTATAAATGCATTATGCGTAGAAAACTCGTAATACTCGTCGCTGCGTTATATTTTACATTGTCGTTAATAATACATTATACAGCACCGCTTTTCGTCTTCTAACTTGATCTTATACCCAGTTTTAATAGACTCATCATTCAAAATCTCTTAAATAGAAATTTTACCTAGAAATATCGTTTTAACCCTTTTGTTAATTTTTATTACTAAATTTGTTACAAACATAATTCATTTTAAATCATTATTATAACAACACTTAAGAAACATTCCTGGTGTTTTTGTAAATTTTGTGTCTTTTTTTATATTTACAATAATTTGTCAACAGAGTATTTTAGTTCTTTTTTTTTTTTATTCTTCGAGGGAAAGGAAGAAATTATTTTATGATCTTGTTTCTTTTTTTTCCCCTGATGGAATGAGAGTTTCTTTAACAATTGAAAAAAGAAATTATATAATTTTAAAAGTAAATTAAAACACGAATTAATTAGTTGAAACTTTTACAGTCTATAAATGATGATCCAGTGCAAAAAGTGAATAATGAATTCTGCAAAGTTAGAATGCGATATAAGCAAAACTGAAAAAAGTTTATCTATTTCATGCAAATCCAAGTCCTTCCGCATCTCTACTCTGTAAAGAACAGTTGTGCAATAAACAATAAATCATTTGTAAAATGATATCTGAGAATATATTTTTTTTCTCCATATTTGAATCACATGTATTTTCCCATATGGAAAAAATAAGTAATGGGGATTTTTTGAAACGAAATTTATTTGATTCAAATAAATGATTTCACTTGTGTATTGTTAAATAAATATTTACTTTAATAATTTTTATTAAAATGAAATAAATTGTATTTGAATGGTAATAAATATTATTAATTATTATTTCAGTATTCGGGAATTTTATGAAAAGTACTGTAAAAATGTCAAAATTCTAAAATTGCTATAAAAATTCTGGTTTTTCAATCAATTATTATTTTTAATAATTTTGATAAAATTTGTTTACAAGAAGTCGATTATTTTCAATTTTAATAAAATTTCTCGAAAGAGTACAATTATTTTCAAAATTTTTAATAAAGTTTTTTTTACCAAAATTCAATTATTTTTCTGAATAATAAAATTCTTCCCAGGAATACAATTATTTTTAATACAATTTTAATAAAATTTATCGAAAGAATTCAATTTTTTTTATAAATAATAAAAATCGTTGCAAGAATTTAATTATTTTCTATAATTTTAATTCAGTTCTTTACAAGATTTTAATTATTTTCATAAACAAAAGAATTTAAAGCGAAAATTCAATTATTTTTAATTCAATTAAATTTTTCAAATAAATATAATTATTTTTAGATATTTTAAAAAAATTCTTCGAAACAATTCAATTAAAAAAAAATCATGCAATTCTTTTAAAGAAATCTATTATTTTTACTAATTTTTATAAAATTTATTTACAAAGAATTCGATTATTTTCAATTATAATTAAATTCCTCGAAAGTGTCAAATTATTTTCAATATTTTTAATAAATAATTCAATTATTGTGACAAATTTCTAATGTATAAAGTTTTTACAGAAATTCAATTATTTTTAAAAATTCAATAAACTTCGTTGAAAGAAATAAATTATTTTCATAAATAATAAATAAAACTCTTCACAAGGTTTAATTTATTTTGAATAAAATTTCAAATAAACTCCTTGAAAAATGCAATTATTATTACAAATTTTACTAAAATTCTTCGAAAGAATTAAATTATTTTGAAAAATGTTGATAAAATTCCTTATAAAAATTCAATTTTAAGAAATTATGAATTATTTTATCAATTATTTAGTTTGGTGAATAATTAAAAGTATTTTTAATCATTAAATTCTGAAAACAATTTTTCAAGTAATTAATTAGAATAATTAACCTTGGAATGATTTTAATTGAAAACAATTGCATTTTTTGCAAAATAATAGAATTTCAGAATATTTTAATCAAAATTTTTTGATAATTAAATTTTTGTGAGGAAAAATTAATAATAATGAAATAGTTATTAAAAAAATTATTGAAAAGTTTTAAATTTATTAATTTTAAGAAGATTTCAATTTTAAATTTTGTTTAAAAATTGAAATTTCAGTAAATTTTATTCAAAATTTTTTAAAATAATACATTTCTATTTTTTAAAAATTAAATAATATATAAATAATATATTAAAATTTTCGAAATTAATCGAGAGAAATTTGCGACATTAGTTTTTTTTTTGAAATATTTCAATTTTTTTTATTGATAATTGAATTTTTATAAACAAGTAAATAAAATTTTTTGAAATAATTGAAATTTTTTAAATTCTGATCAAAAGCAAGAGAAATTTAAAACATTAAAGTTTTTGAAAATTTCAGTTCAATTTTTTAAAGTTAGTTAATTAAATTTTTGGAAACAAGTAATTGAAATAATGGAAATTTTCTAATATTCTATTAGAAATAATTGAATTTTTAAAAAAATTGTATTCAAATTATTAAAAATTAATGTCTTAAAATGAAATTTTCCGTTTGTAAAAATTATTTTTTTAATAATTGAACTCTCTTTGAATTTTTTCATAGGCATCAGGAAGAAAGTCGAAATTTTGACTGGAAATCAGAGAAAAACAAAATTAAGTTTTTTTGTCAATCCTGTTAATTAAAAATTAACTTAAATAAAAATTATTTGATAATAGACAAGTATTTATTTGAATCAAAAACATTTTTTTCACTCTATGATCTACTTTCATTTTTTTTTTATTTCGAAACATAAAATTTTCCCTTTATTTTAGAATTGAGGCAAAAATTATTTTTCAGAGGTAAAAACACAAATTTTCCAAATTACTTTATACGTTGGTGTTAATATAACATCAAATTTGTAATTTTACGAAAAATTGTTCTCACAAACAAGGTCGTGTGGTTTTTGCAACATATGATTATCGTATCTTCATGTAATAATTTTGCAGCTATTATTTTCCGTACATAGACAAATTTTAATCAATAAATTTGCAGACGATTTTAAAATTTTAATAAACCTTATAAATTTACAATTTTAGAATTTAAAGAAATCAAATTAATTTTTTAATTTGTGAGAAAAATGATTGATAAATTTTACTTCGAACACTCGACCCATTTATGCAGAAAATATTTTCCTTAATTATTAAACGAAATTTTCAGAAAATAAAAAAAATATTCGATTATACATTTTAAAAATATGCATATTTCGAAGGAAACATTTAAAATTTATATTTTTATTACTAGAGTAGAATCTTCTAAAGTGACTTTGTAAAATTTTAATTTAAAACTGCAGTAAAAATATTAAAAATATTTTGATAGATAATATTCAAAAAGGAAACTTATAAAAAGTAGATAATGAAATAAAATGTAGAGTACAAAGTGATTTGAGGTAAAACAGTTATAAAAAGATTTGCTTCTATAGAATAGAAATTATAGAAAGTTTATGAATAATTTGAAAACAGTTATATATTTATGTGAGTGCATTTTTTAAAACATGACATTAAGTGCATGACATTTTCTTGTCTTTACATATTTCTGAGAAATAAAATTGCATAAATATGCTCATGAAATCGATTAAATACATAATACATAAATATATTGTAAAATAAGACATTTTCTTCTAAAGCAAAGTATTATGGAAAAATTGAACATGCATAATATGAAGAAATGATTAAGTTTATGTGTTTTATTAAACTCTCCTTTATATTAGGTGGTATCGATTGTTCTTTGAGGTTTCACCGGTATATAATAGTCACGACATTGGTGAAATATGATGGAGCGACATATAGTGTTTCCGGCATTGTTAATCCTTGTGCAATAACCATCAAACACAATATGATCAAATAAATTGTCTTTATCAATATTATAGTCTATATATAATCAACTCTACTCTCTTTTTAATTTTTTTTTTCATTAAAATATATAACGACAATTTTTATAACATTTGCCCTATATTTATGATATTTATTATGATTCTTTAAACATATTTTTCGATATAATTTTTATACTTTTTTTTTACTGAAAATCACTGGAAACATTCATTATTTAAATTGCAGGCTTGGCATTCATCCACTAAAGCCTACTATTTACTACTTTTTTTACGATTTGATAATAATTTTAGATACGTGTGACACTAAAAGCTATTTTTTCTATTTGAGAATTTGCGCTACTTTTAATCTGTAAAAAAATTGAAATAAAAAAAATTATTCTCAAAAATATTCAATAAAATTCTTCTTAGAAACAATTTAAAAAAATTTAATAAAATTCCTCTTCGAAACAATTCAAAAAATTTAAATTTAAAAAAAAATTTCAAAAAATTTAAATTTAATAAAATTCCTCTTAGAAACAATTCAAAAAATTTAAATAAAATTCTTCTTAGAACCAATTTTAAAAAATTTAATAAAATTCCTCTTAGAAACAATTCAAAAATTTTTAATAAAATTCCTCTTAGAAACAATTCATGAATTTTTATAAAATTCTTTAAAATAATTCAATTATTTTCGAAATAATTTTTGGAAAATCTTTCGCAGGAAATCAATTATTTTCACAAATACATGAAATTCTTCGACGAAATTCAAATATTTTCAAAATATCTCCAACTTTAATAAAATTTCTCGAAAGAATTCTATTTCTTTTATAAACAATAAAATTCGTTGCAAGAATTGAATTACTTTCATAGAGAAAAGAATTTAAAGCAAAAATTCAATTATTTTTCATTCAATTTAATTCTTCAAGAAAAAATATAAATTATTTTCATATATTTTAATAAAATTCTTCGCAACAAGTATTTTTATCAATTATATTGAATTAATTTTTAAAATAATTCAATTTTATCAAAATTTTTGAAAATAATTGCATTTTATCAAAATTTCTGAAAATAATTTATTTCTTTCGAAGAATTTTTAATAAAAATTTTGGAAATAATTACATTTTTCAAGGAATTTATTTAAAATTGTATTGAAAATAATTAAAATCCTGTGAAGAATTTTATTATTTATGAAAATAATTGAATTCTTCTAACGAATTTCATTAAGTTTTTTAAAATAATTGAATTCCTGTGAGAAATTTTATTATTTGTAAAAATAATTGAAGTCTTTGAACGAATTTTATTCAATTTTTTAAATAATTGAATTCCTGTGAAAAATTTTATTATTTATAAAAATAATTGAATTCTTGTAAAGGATTTTATTAAAATTTTTAAAAGTAATTGAATTTTTTTATGAAAATTTGGAAAATAATTCAATTCTTTAAAGGAATTTAGTTACAATTGAAAATTATCCAATTCTTATAAACAAAAAAAAAAATTAAATTTTATCAAAATTTTTCAAAATAATTGATTTTTAATAAAACTTTTGAAAAAAATTATACATTTTTCGAGGATTCATTTAAAATTGTATTAAAACTAATTAAAACCCTGTGAAGAATTTAATTATTTATGAAAATAATTGAATTCTAATGAATTTTATTAAGTTTTTTAAAATAATTGAATTCCTGTGAGAAATTTTATTATTTGTAAAAATAATTAAATTCTTAAAAGGAATTATATTAAAATTTTTAGAAATAATTTAATTCTTTCGAATTATTATTATTATTATTTTTTTAAGAAATTAATTTCTTGTAACAAATTTTATTCTTTGTAAAGTAATTGAATTCTTGCAAAGGATTTTTGTAAAATTTTTAGAAATAATTGAATTTTTTTAAAGAATTTTCTATTAAAAATTTTAAAAATAATTAAATTCTTTCGAGGAATTTAATCAAAATTCTTATAAAAATAATTGATTTCTTTCGGAGAATTTAATAAAAAATTTTTTGAAATAATTAATTTCTGTCAAAACATTTTTTAAAAATTGTATTTTATAAAATTGAATTTCTCAGAAAATTTTATTATTTTCGAAAATAATTAAATTTTTGTGAAGAATTTAATATAATTTGTTTTTAAATAATTGAACTTTTTCGTTAAATTTTATTAAAATAGTAGATATTAAAAATAATTGAATTCATGGGAAAAAATTTCTTATTGTTAAAAAAAATTGAATCATTTCAAAGAATTTTTGTGAAATATTTTAAATATTTCATTTGTTTCGGAAAATTTTCTTGAAAATTGTATTTTAAAAAGTTAAATTCCTGGTAAAATTTTATTACTCATGACATCAATTGAATCATTATTAATGATTAATAATTATTGAAATTTTGATGGAAATTCCAATTTCCCAGTTATTTATTACTCTGACAGATATTTTGCAAATTCTGTAAATAATAAATATTTTCGATTGATAGGTAAATTATATTTGATGTTTAACTTAATAATGTCCCATAAACGATTTTTCAAAATCTGTACTTTAAATTTGAATTAGTAAAAAAACGTCTACTAATTCGAATTAGTAACTGACTTTTTGCTTTTGAATTAGTAAAATTTACTATAATAAATTAGTAGAAATTACTTTATTTATTAGTAAAATTTACTTATTAAAAAGCTACAATTTTACAAACAGAGTTTTTTTGCAGATAGCAAATTGAGACAAAAAAAGAAAAGAAATTTTATTTATTTTTATTTTTTATTTATTTTATTTGTTATTTAAAAATTAATTTTATAAATTTTGTATTACTTTTGCTCTAATTAGTTCAAATTTTTACTAATTCAAATTTGTTTTGTTATAATATTATTGTAAAAAAAATTTTTTAATTGATTTATTTTTCACTACTATAATAGGATGTGGAATTTTTTCTCTTTCAATTTTTTTCGAAGAATTTAATTAAAATTATATTTTGTTTAATTATTGTTAGAAATAGAAAGAATGTAAAATTAATTTTAATATTTTCTTTTTTTAAGTCTGTTAGGTTGGACAACAGAATTCATAATTTTCTTATAAATTCTAGAAATTGAATATTTTTATAGTACTTTCGATAAAATTTCCAGATAAAATAAAACGATTTTATAGAAGATCATGAAAAAAAAAATTTTCAAGAAGCATAAAATTTGGAAACATTAAAATAATGATGCGATAGTAATAGTTTCGCTATTATAGGCAGATAGATATAGAATATAGGTTTTGTGAATAGTAATTAATGAATAGTGCAACCAATCGCGTACTTTGGTCACGATCTAATTATCCTGACAATTTAGGTAAACTACTTGGACATTTTGTCCCTTCAACCCTCTCTGGTGACAAAGTTGCGTTGCTTCTGTATATAATTGCGAGGCATCAACCAACTTAACCGAAAGTACTTCTCCCCACACGATTCTATGGTCGATTATAAATTATAGTATTAAGAGATTCATTGATCAACGCGTTCAGCTTTATAATTGCTACAAGCGCAAATCATTCTCTTTTCATCTCTTTTCGTCTTTTTTTCAATCCACCCGGGATTATTTATTTACAAATTACAACAAATGATTAGTGACTTCCTCTCCATTTTTTCCACTATATAATATTAATATATATTTGACTCACTTTAATTTAAAGAAAGGTAACTAAGAAGCAAAATATTTTAAGATTACGTTCGTGTTATTTTTAACAAGTTTCCAATAGGACTTCTAAAGGAAAACAAAATTTTTATGGATTTTTTTAAACCCTCAACATTTTTTTTTTTTTAGAAATTATTGCAGAAATTCAATTATTTTCAACAATTTTCAATAAAATTCTTGGCAAAATTTCAATTATCTTTAAAGAAAATAAAATTCTTCGTAGAAATTCAATTATTTTCAAAAATTTCAACAAAATTTCAATTACTTTCAAAAATTTTCCCCAATGTAATGATTTTTAATGACTAGTATTTTAATAAAATTTTAAAAATGAATTCAATTATTTAAAACAAAATTTAGTAAAATTCTACACAAACATTTCATTATTTTTATAATAATAAAAAAATAAATAAATAAATAAAATATTATCTATTTATCCTTAAAAAGTAAAATAAAATAACAATTTTCACGTGAATTTAATTATTTAAAAAAAGCTAATAAAATTCTAAGCAAGAATTAAATTATTTTCTTTTATGATAAAAATATTCTAAAGAATTTAATTATTTTCAAAACTTTGAATAAAGAGTCCTTCAAAAATTTAAATTATTTTTTTAAAATTACAATAAAATTATTTTAAAGAATTCAATTTTTTCTAAACTTTGAATAAAATTCTTCGAATTGAAATTCAATTATTAAAAAAAATTACAACAAAATTTTTCTTAAAATTCAATTATTTTTTTTTATCAATAATAAAATTCTTCGCAGGAATTCAATTATTTTTAATGCAAATTTAATAAAACTTCTCAAACGAATTCCATTTTTTGTAAACATTTTGCAATAATTAATTTATTTTCTATAACTTTAATTAAATTCTTTGCCAGAATTGAATTATTATCATAAACACAAGAGTTTAAAAGAAAAATTCAATTATTTTTAGTTCAATTGAATTCTTCAAAACAATATATATATTTTTAATACAATTTTAATTTAATTTCTCTATAAATGTAATAATACTTAAAAATTTTATTAAAATTTGTCAAAAGAATTCAATTATTTAAAAAAATTTTGATATAATTGGTAGTATATTAAAATTTATAATTATTTAAAAAAGTTTTAATGAAATTCTTCGTAACAATTTAGTTTTTTCTTAAAAATAATAAATATTTTTCACCGAAATTTAATTATTTAAAAAAAATATAATAAAATTCTTGACAAGAATATTTAATTATTCAAAAATTTTATTAAAATTCGTCAAAAGATTTCAATTATTTAAAAAAAATTTGATATGATTGGCATATTAGAATTTAATAATTATTTTAAAAAGTTTTAAAATGAAATTCTTTGTAACAATTCAGTTATTACTTAAAAATAATAAAAATGTTCACGAAAATTTAAATATTTTCAAAAAATATAATACAACTCTTCGCAAGAATGGAATTATTTTCTTAAAAAGTAAAATAAAATAATCATTTTTACGTGAATTTAATTATTTAAAAAATGTTAATATAATTCTACCCAAAAATTGAATTATTTTTAAAAAATAATAAATTTCTTCACAATAATTCAATTATTTCCATAAATATTAACATTTGCCTGAGGAATTTAATTATTTTAAAAAAATTTTAATAAAATTCGTCGCAAATATTCTTGCAAACAAAATTAATTAAAAAATCAAAGTTAAAAAGTAGCATTTTGAGAAAAATCACCGAGGTATAATTTTAATTTTATAATATAATAAATTGAACTAAATTAGAGAAATCTGTATAACGTTATTTACTTATTAATTAATCATATATGACGCTTTAAATTATCTTAATATAATCAACATACATAATCGAAATTTAATTACAATATGGAAATTTAATGGTAATAATACTAATATAGAATTATATTATTCGCCAATTAAATTGCATTATTTACAATAAAATTAAAATCCATATAATATAAATATATTTAACATTTTATTATGAAAGTAAACTTCGATTTCAGTAGCTGCTTGTTTAAATATACTTTAAAATTAATTATCCCCAAGATTATAAGGAGAAAGAATTTATCCAATAAGTATTCGTAAAATTAATCAAATAGTAATTTGACTTTTTTGTATATGTAAATAAGTTTCCAATAAAACTGCCTCATCGGTGTTTTCTTATTATGATTTCTTTACTGCCGGGAAAAAATTGAATTCCTTTTAAAAATCGATGGTATGTCGGGGCATAAAAACAGATATGTATACACTAACAAAAAAAAAAATTCAATGTTTAAGAATCTTGCTGACCTTAGCCACTTATTATAGGTATACTTTACAAGAATCTTTTTTCACCGAATAAATGAGAAAAACATCTTATATAAATATAACGACATATTTATTTAATCATATACACATTATTTTGGAAAATAAAAATTATTTATTTATTTTAAATTATATTTATACCTACTTCGTAACATTTTTTCTTCTTTAAAAAATGTTTCATAACTTAGAAACATAGTTTTTGTATAAAAATTTTGATTATATTCAATTTTTTTTTCTAGTAAATAATTAAATTTTTTCACAGGAATTCAATTATTCAAAATATTCTTATAAAGTTCTTTTGGAAGAATTCAATTATTTTTATAAATATAGTACAATTTTTTGCAAAAATTCAATTATTTTCTACAAAATTTTAAGAAATTCTTCAAAAGAATTGAATTATTTTTTAAAATATAGTAAAACTCTTTGCAGGAATTTAATTATTTTCAAAACAATTTTAATTGAATACCTCAGAAGAATTCAATTTTTAAAAAAATGTTTAATATACATTTTGAATAAATTCCATTATTTTCTAAAATCTTAATAAATCCTTCGAAGAATTTAATTATTTTTAAAAATAGTAAAATTCTTTGCAGGAATTAAATTATTTTTAATCCAATGTAATTAAAATTACACGAAAGAATTGAATTATTTTCAAAAATTTCCATAAAATTCAATTTTAACAAGAATTTACAATTTTCTAAAAATAATTCAATTATTCTCAAAATATTAAAAAAATTCTATATATAAAAATTAAATTACTTTCAATGTAATTTTTAAATATATTCGTCAAAAAAATTTAAAAATAATTTAATTATTTTCAATAAATAAAAATTCTTCTCCAAAATTCAATTGTGTTCAAAAATTTACAAAAAATACAATAAAATTCTTCTTCGAAATTCAATTATTATCAAAAATTTCTCTCAATTCAATGATTTTCAATATCTATACTATTTTAATAAAATTTTCCAAAAGAATTCAATTATTTAAAAAAAAATTTAATGAAATTCTACGCCAACATTTTATTATTTTCATAAAATAATAAAAATTTCACAGGAATTCAATTATTTGCAAATTTTCTATAAAATTCTTCGCAAGAATTCACTTATTTTCATAAATAATGAAATACTTCTCAAAAAGTCAATTATTTTTTAAAATTCTTCGCAAGAATTCAATTACTTTTATAGTAAATAATATAATGGTTCTAAGGAATTCAATTATTTTAATAAATAATTAAATTCTTGTTAGGAATTAAATTATTTTTACAGATAATACAATTCTTCGCAAGAATTCAATTATTAGCATAAATAATAAAATTCTTTTCAGGAATTCAATTATTTAAATACAATTTTAATAAAATACTTCTTCATAAATTTGAATTGCTTTCAAAATTTTCAATTAAAATTATTAATGAAACTCCGTTATTTTAATTATTATTAATTATTATTAAAGTAATTGAATTCTCGCAAAAAAGTTTAATGTAACTTAATAAAATAATTGAATTATATATCGAAGAATTTTTCTCAAAGATTGGAAAATAATTGAATTCTTGCGAAAAATTGTACTATCTGTAAAAATAATTGAATTTTTGAGAAGAACATTAATTGATAATATTTTGAAAATAATTGAATTCTTTTAAATAATTTTATTATTTGTAAAAGTAATTGAATTCTTGAGAAGAATTTCATTGTAATTTTTAAAACTTTAAATAAAATAATTGAATTACTTCGAAGAATTTTATTCAAAGTTTTGAAAATAATTTAATTCCTCGAAATAATTTTATTCAAAGTTTTGAAAATAATTGGATTCTTTGAACTAATTTTATACAATTTAATTCTTAAGGAGAAATTTATTGTAAGTTTTAAAAATAATTGAATTATTTCGAAGCATTTTATTCAAAGTTTTGAAAATAATTGAATTCTTGCAAATAATCGTATTGTCTGTAAAAATAATTGAATTCTTGAGAAGAATTTTATTTAATGTTTTGAAAATAATTGGATTCTTTGAACTAATTTTATATAATTGAATTCTTGAGAAGAATTTTATTGTAATTTTTAAAAATAATTGAATTACTACGTAGAATTATATTCGAAGTTTTGAAAATAATTGAATTCATTGATATAAATTTTATTGTAATTTTTAAAAATAATTCAATTATTTCAAAGAATTTTATTGTCTGTTAAAAAAAATTGAATTCTTGATGTGAAGAATTTTATTGCCTGTACAAATAATTAAATTCTTGAGAAGAATTTTATTGTAATTTTTAAAAATAATTCAATTATTTTAAAGAATTTTATTATCTGTTAAAAAAAATTGAATTCTTGTGAAGAATTTTATTGCCTGTAAAAATAATTTAATTCTTGAGAAGAATTTTATTAAATGATTTGAAAATAATTGGATTATTTCAAAGAATTTTATTTTCTGTAAAAATAATTGAATTCTTGTGAAGAATTTTATTGTCTGTAAAAATAATTGAATTCTTGAGGAGAATTTTATTGCCTGTAAAAATAATTTAATTCTTGAGAAGAATTTTATTTAATGATTTGAAAATAATTGAATTCTTGCAAAGAATCTTATTGTCTGTAAAAATATTTCAATTCTTGAGGAGAATTTTATTGTAATTTTTAAAAATAATTGAATTATTTCAAAGAATTTTATTATCTGTAAAAATAATTGAATTCTTGTGAAGAATTTTATTGTCTGTAAATATATTTGAATTCTTAAGAAGAATTTTATTTAAAGTTTTGAAAATAATTGAATTCTTTGAACTAGTTTTATATAATAATTGAATTCTTGAGGAGATTTTTATTGTAATTTTTAAAAATAATTGAATTATTTAAAAAAAATTTATTATCTGTATAAAAATAATTGAATTCTTGTAAAGAATTTTATTGTACTGACCTTTTGCTCATAAATAAAATTTAAGTGATTCAAAGGACACCGCACTAAATACACTAAAAATGGCTTTCGGTTAAAATTCTTAATATTTTCAAAATTTTTAGTTAAAGGTTTTCTGTTTAAAAAAATAATTAAGCGAAGTTGAAGAAATAAATAACCGTAAGCCATTTTCAGTGTGTTTAGTGCGGGGTCCTTTAGAGATTAATTTTGAGAATTTTCATAGATGCAGCATTGTTTTTTTTTCTAATTTATGAAATTTGAATTACAAAGACATGAATTTAAAAAAAAGTTTTTGTTCTTTTTTGTTTTCACTATAATAATATAAAGAACGTAGAGTTGGTGCATATGAAAAAACAATTTAATTTCGCAATATGTTATACTGGCGAATATTATAAATAAAATTTTCGCTCGGTACTCGCTCAGGTATATATTCATTTTGCATATTTTGCCGCAGACTGGAGCAATTAATAATTGCATACGCTTAGGCTATAGTAATTGCACATGTAACAGATATATGAATTCCGTACGTTATAACCGTACAGGTGTGCAGTTGCCGGTGCCAGAGCAAGTATATTCTGGAAAATTGCAACGTGTTTAATCTCACGAATATCGGATCACGACGCCAAAGCTTTGCAAGCTGCACGCAGATGAACGATTTTCAAAGTTTTCTACCCCCCCATACACACACGCATACAACATATCGTTATATATATAGAATATCTTAAAGAGAGAGAGAGAGAGAAATCTTCATTAGTTTTAAACCATAATCGCAAATGTGAGTTTCATCTGCTAAAAGCAGCCTCTGTGTGACATTAGCTATAATATAACTTTAGTATCTCATCAATTTAGTGGCACATTTCTCATCAGATCCAATCAAGACATATTCACTATATGTGTGTGTATTCATATACATATGGAACGAGAATTATTCAATGCTAAAGACATCAGCGGACATTTCCGAGAAATAGATGAATCTAGAACATTTAACCGAAATTGCAAGCTTATAGATGTTCCAATATAGATATTCCAATACCTGACGCTATTCACTTGATCCTAATTTCATTTAATTGCGTTAGTACAAATTGACAGTTTATTAAGAATGCAAATCTCGAGGGTTCATGATTAAATTGTTTGGATGATTACGTGTAAACTGATAAATTTTAACGAACAGATATTACAGATATAAATGAAATTTAAAAATTAATTCCTTTAATTGCAAAAAAGAAAAAATTTCATGATGTGCTCTGATATGAAGAAAAGGAGCGAATATTAATAGCGAATATTAATATTATTATAAAACATGAAGAAATGGAGTTTGGAGTTTTTTTCACTCCAAAATTATTTATTATTATATATTATTATTATTATTTACTATTATTTATTATTATTTATTTATTATATTATTTATTATTTTTTTTTTAATTATTTTTTTTTCACTCCGAGTCGGTGACTCTCGGAGTGATCGATTTCTTCATGTTTTATTATAATTATAGAGATTAAAGAGTGATAAAATCATTAATTTATATTATAAGAATATTGTTACTCTGTAACTTCTTCAAAATTATTTTCTTTATTTCAAATTCAATTATTATTTTCTAGAATTTCTAGAATAGAACTAAAATTCTTCTTTAAATCAATTTTTTTTTTTAATACTATTTAAAATAAATTCCTCGAAAAATGTAATTATTTTCGAAAATTTTTTTCAAGAATTCAATCACATTTCACAAATAATCAAATTCTTCTCTGAAATTCAAATATTTTCAAAATCTATACTATTTTAATAAAATTTCTCAAAAGAAATTTTTTTAAAAAATGTAATAAAATTCGTTGCAAGAATTCAATTATTTTCATAAATAATAAAATTCTTCCCAGCATTTCAAATATTCTCAATATAATTTTCATCAAATTCCTCGAAAAATGTAATTGAAAAAAAAAATATTTTTAAAAATATTATTAAAATTCATCGAAAGAATTCAATTGCCTAATCCAATTGTTCAAAATTAAATTTTACAAAATTTCTATTATTCGGAAATGCTTCAATTAAATAATTAGAAAATAAATTCAAAATTATATAATTACGAAAGATTTACAATAATTAAAATTTAGTATTTAGTTCATTTTAAGAAGATTTAAATTAACATTTTTTTTATTGCAATTTTGACAAAATTCTATTTAAAATTCTGAAAAATAAGAGCTTTTTAAAATATTTCCGTTCTATTTCTAATAATTAAAATTTTATAAATTCAAAATAATTTGAAATTGTATATAATTTAAAAGTTTTAAATTATTAAAATTTCCTAAAATTCTATTAAAAGTAATTGAATCTGTTTTTAAAATTTTAATGGAATTTTTAAACAAAAATTTATTTTTTTTTAAGAATTTTATTCGAAGTTTTAAAAATAATTGAAGAAATTTACTCAAAGATTGAAAAATAATTGAATTTTTGAAAAGAATATTAATTAATGTTTTGAGAATAATTGAATTCTTGAGAAGAATTTTATTGCAATTTTTAAAACTTTAAATAAAATATTTGAATTAATTCGTAAAATGTTATTCAAAATTTTGAAAATAATTGAATTCGTTGAAATAATTTAAATAAAATATTTGAATTACTTCGAAACATGTTAATCAAAATTTTGAAAATAATTGAATTCTTCGAAAGAATTTTATTATCTATAAAAATAATTGAATTCTTGACAAGAAATTTATTGCAATTATTAAAAATAATTGAATTTCGAAGAAGAATTTTTACTTGAAGTTTTGAAAATAATTGAATTCGTTGAAATAATTTCATTTAATTGAATTCTTAAGAAGAATTTTATTGTAAAAATTTTTAAAAAGAATTGAATTATTTCGAAGAATTTTATTATCTTTAAAAATAATTGAATTCTTGAGAAGAATTTTATTGCAATTTTTAAAAAGAATTCAATTATTTCGAAAATTTTATTATCTGTGAAAATAATTGAATTCTTGAGAATAATTTGATTGTAATTTTAAAAATAATTGAAATATTTTGAAGTTTTATTATCTGTAAAAATAATTGAATTCATTGATATAAATTTTATGTAATTGAATTATTTCGAAGTATTTTATTCAAAGTTTTGAAAATAATTGAATTTTTTGAAATAATATTATTATTTATGAAGTTAATTCAATTTTTGTGGAGAATTTGATTTAAAGTTTTGAAAATAATTGAATTCGTTGAAATAATTTCATTTAATTGAATTCTTAAGAAGAATTTTATTGTAAAAATTTTTAAAAAGAATTGAATTATTTCGAAGAATTTTATTATCTTTAAAAATAATTGAATTCTTGAGAAGAATTTTATTGCAATTTTTAAAAAGAATTCAATTATTTCGAAGATTTTATTATCTGTGAAAATAATTGAATTCTTGAGAATAATTTGATTGTAATTTTAAAAATAATTGAAATATTTTGAAGTTTTATTATCTGTAAAAATAATTGAATTCATTGATATAAATTTTATGTAATTGAATTATTTCGAAGTATTTTATTCAAAGTTTTGAAAATAATTGAATTTTTTGAAATAATATTATTATTTATGAAGTTAATTCAATTTTTGTGGAGAATTTGATTTAAAGTTTTGAAAATAATTGAATTCATTGAAACAATTTTCTGTAATTGAAATTGAATTGTTTCTACGAATTGTATTAAAGTTTTGTTCTAAAAAATAAAAAATAATTATCTATTAGTTAATTATTGAATTTTTTTTAATTCCGAATCTAAATTTATTCAAATATTGAAGTTAACATTTGAAAATGAAAAATTATGCATAGGGATCAAGGAAAATATCAAAATTCTATCTGGGAATCAGAGAAGAAGAAAATAAAAATTTTGTTGCAAAAAAATGCAATTCTTCAAATTTGGTAATATTTTGAATCACCAACTCGCTCATAAACTAATTTATTTAAATTAAAAGTACTTCTTGTACATTAAATATTATTATTGCCAGAACTCGTATTTAATTTCAATCCTTCAAATATAAAGAACCAGGCGCACTGAATCAAAAGCGAATATGGAGATTAACATCTATTGACTCTTTGAATAGTTTCGAAAAGAAAAATAAAAAAAAGAGTTGATATAAAAAACAGTCAATATGCAGAATCTAATGGATTGTATATAGATCTTTATTTATTCATAGAGTTTGTGTTTTATTGGCGCGCGGGCAAAGCGTTATTTCGTATATAGCCTTTCGCGTCGAATAGAATATAGGTAAGTAAAAGTAATTATTTGAGTCGAAGGTTAATTTGTTTCTGCGTCGACGGAGGAAATGTGCGAGAGGAGAGCTATGGACAACAAAAATGAGAAAACAGGTTACACTGAGCACCTATTTCAGTCAAGTGATCAGGGGCGGATTTATATGATCCTTGAAGATCTTAAATAAAAACAACGATTTCAAGAGATTCACCTCTTCAGAAAGTTGCCTTTTTTTTCTTTTTCTTTTTCTTTTTTTTTTTAATACGCAAACAGGTTTATATTAAACTGAAACTTCAACTCGTTAAATTTTACTTCAATATTAAACTATATATGTAGTTGTTGCTCTTTCTTTACTTGCGGAGAATATTTCTAATATGTGCCGAGTATCAGTTCTTATTTCTGTAAAAATGTACAATTTATATAATACGATAATTGTGGTTGAAAATTGCTATAAATGTTTAAAACGACATTCAATTTAATTCCATTATGTGTACTTAGTACATCTTAAGAAGATAGTATAGTTTTTATTTTTTAAATTATATAGTATCTCTGTTTTAAATCATTATCTTCATTTTTCTTCTGTATTAATAATTAAAGGTAATTTTATATTTTTTGCACCACGTTAAATTGTTATTTATTAGACAACTAGCAAAAAAAAGTTACCTCGAAGAAAATAATTGAATTTCTTAAAAAAGTTTATTAATTTAAAGAAGAAATAAATAAATTTTGTTCGTTTAAACGTTCAGAACTTTAGAAATTACAAATTTTATGTAATCGCAATGAATTTTAGAAGAAAATGATTTTTTATTAAAAATATCTTCTTCATAAATCAATGAATTTTAAAACTTGAAATACATCAAATTTAAATCTTTTTGAAAATCAATAACTTATAAGAATATTATTATAAAACATGAAGAAGTCCGAGTCTTCAACTCGAAGTGATTGACTTCTTCATGTTTTTATAATAATTAAATATTAAAGATTACCCAGTGATAAAATTATTATTTTATATAAAAATATTGTTACTCTAACTTATTCGAAATTATTTCATCATTTTAAATTCAATTAATATTTTCTAGAATTTTTAACTACAATTTTTCTTTAAATTATTAGTTAAAAATATGAAAAATTTATAATTCCAAAGATTTTAATTTGAAACCAATTCAAAAATCAATTATTTCTAAAAATCCATGCTTTAATGCTTTTAATATTAAAATTATTATCCAAAATTTTAACCGAAATTCATTTTGAAATAAATTTTTATTAGAAAATTCTATACGAGAATTCAATTATTTAAATACAAAACTAAATAATTTATTGAATAGTATAATGTTTCTTAAAATTGAATTTTTATGAAGATGTTTATTAACAACTTTTCAAAATAATTAATTTCTTTTAAGGAATTTAATTAAAATTTTACAGAAATTTATTAAATTAAAGAATTTTCTAACAATTTTTGAAAATAATTGAAAACTTTTGAAGAATTTTATTAAAATTTTTAAAAATAATTGAATTCATTAGAAGAATTTAATTAATAATTTATGAAAATAATTGAATTCATGCAAAGAATTTTATTAAATTTTGCTTAAATAATTGAAATTTTGACAAGATTGATATTAAAACATTTGAAAATAATTGACTTCTTGAGAAGAATTTCGGAACCTATTTATAAAAATAACTTAATTCTTGACAAGAATTTTTCAAAAATTTTGAAAATAATTCAATTTCTGCAAAGTATTTTATTACCTTTCAAAAGAATTGAATTCTTGTCATGAATTTTGTTATTTATCAAAATAATTGAATTTTAGAAGAGAATTTTATTAAAATTCCTTAAAATAATTGATTTTTTGGAAAGAATTTTGTTGTTATCAAGATAATTGAATTCTTTTGCAGAATTTTATTATTTATGAAAATAATTGAATTCTTGACAAGAATTTTATAGAAATTTTTTAAAATAATTGAATTCCTTCGAAAAATTTGATTATTTATGAAAATAATTGAATTCTTGACAAGAATTTCTAGAAATTTTTTAAAATAATTGAATTCCTTCGAAAAATTTTATTATTTATGAAAATAATTGAATTCTTGACAAGAATTTATAGAAATTTTTTTAAATAATTAAATTCCTTCGAAAAATTTGATTATTTATGAAAATAATTGAATTCTTGACAAGAATTTCTAGAAATTTTTTAAAATAATTGAATTCCTTCGAAAAATTTTATTATTTATGAAAATAATTGAATTCTTGACAAGAATTTCTAGAAATTTTTAAATTTAAATTTTTAAAAATAATTGAATTTTTGGCGAAAGATTATGCTACTTTTAAAGATAATTGAATTCTTGACGAGATATTCGTTAAAATTTTTAAAAATAACTGACTTTCTTTGAAGAATTTTATTACTTTTGAAAATAATTGAATTCTTGTGATGAGTATTGTTATTTATGAAAATAATTGAATTTTGACAAGATATTTATTAAAATTCCTATAAAAATAATTGGATTTTCGGGAATAATTTTGTTATTTATTAAAATAATTCCGTTAAAACTTTTGAAATAATTTAACAATATTTAAAAATTCATTGGGTTCAGAAGTAGAAAAAAAAAATTTTTCCAGTACTTTTAATAAAAATTCCTGACGTTTTCTTGATTTCTCTGACCAATTCTACTTTTTTTTTAATAGAGGAAGGTATAATGTTTAATTGAAAACTTTTCGAATAATCAAAATTTCGTAAAATTGAATTCTAGAAAATAATTGAATTGTTATCATGAAAATAATAATTCTAGTGAAGTTTAAGAATTTTTAACATATAAGTTATTAAAAATTAAATATTTAATAAAATATTTAATACAACCGAGTGATAAAATCAAATATTATTTTATAAGTTATTAAATTTGAAGATATTTGTAATTTTTGAAAATCTTAATTTCCTATGGAAAAAGTCAAAATTCCGTCTGGAAATCAGGGAAAAAGAGAATTTAATTCTTTTGTGACACACGTCTGTATTTTAAGGATATAAAATACGTAAGGTATACACTTGAAAGAATTGTAAGTTTCTTTTGTTTATTCCAGAAATATTTGATACCTTTTATTTATTATTTAAAAAGGAAACGGTATTGAATTTATGCAGAGAGAAAGACAGAGAGAGAGAGAGAAAAAAGAGAACCTTGAAAATGCGATATGGTGGATGGTGGTAGATCTGGAGCAATTTCTTATTCTAAATGCTCTGGACCGTAAAAAGGGATTTGTTTAGATTTAGCATTCCAGTCAATGGCTGAGCTCCTACTGAAAATGAATAATAATTATATCATTATTCATTAGAAGACTATATACCATCATTATATGGTCGCATTCAGAAAATGTCCTCGTAACACATCTCGATTTAAATTAATAACAGTTTTACTTCACATTCTATGTATTTACTTAGTGTAAATTATTCTCTTAACAAGGCTAGAAAATTACACATTTGAAAACAATTTTACACATAAAAGGATAAATAGCCCATTTATACCCCGATAAGTACGTATATAAAATACACCTATACATACCTACATATATAAATACACGGAATTTAAATATGATAATACTTTAAACTTGTAATATACCTATATAATAATAATGTGTAACATAAATGAATAATTGACTAATAATTAACTCTTTCTCTCTCCTCTAGTTTTGGAAAAAAAAATTACATTTCCCATGACTTTTGAACGAATAGGTGTTTCGACGCCAAAAGGAATAATTTTCACTTTTGTGAGAGCAATGTAGAAATCTTGGGAAAAATTATTTCCGCCGCCGGAGTAAATTCCGAGATTGTGAATCTATTCAAAATGTTAATTAACGAAATGCACTTGTTAATTATATATTCGTTGGAAAATGTACGTTGAATTAAACAAAAACAGTTTTTAAAAAATAAACACAAGTTCGTTTTGGAAAATATTATTTTTGAAAATAATAATATATAATGATAAATATTTTAATTAGGAACATAGAATAATAATTCGCTGAGAGAATTCAGGAAAATAATGAAAGATATTAATAGACATATGCAGCTAATTAATAATTTAATTTATAACGAAAAAATGTGTGATATGAAGAAAAATGTAATAGAAGCATTTGGCGAATTTACTTAATTAAGAAATTAATTAGATCTCAAAGGTATTTTCGTATATAAACGAGAATACGTCCCTGGAATGATGAGTTGCCTGTCATGAGGAACTGTTAGATAGGTGTATTTTGATAACTGATTAGCGTTTCCGGCAGTGGTTTAGGTTTAATTATCATGGATTGTCATGACTATTAATCACGTCTCATCATACTAAAATTTCATGTCACTAATTATACACATAAACATGAAAATTAAATGAATTTCATCACACTATTAACATTTTTTCATAAAATTATAAATAGACACTTTTTTTTATTATTTTGTTTTTAAAAAAGGAAAGTGCAATTTCGCTATGGTAAAGAGAGATCAAAAAGGTTTGTGGTGAGAATTTCAGTTTCAAAGAAAAAACATTTTCTTCTCTCTTTTTATTGTAATTCCGCTTTGAAAGTTTGTTTTGAAAAGCAGTGAGGCGCAGAGTGAGAATCGTGTCTACTTTTTTCTGAACAAGAGTTTCGTTTCTGACTTTTTCTTCGCGCAGGATTTCATCGATTAAAGTATAGAGATGTTTTTGAAAAAAAAATTTCTTATATAATATATCTGCTTAACATTTTTTTTCTAAAAACAAAATATAATTTCCGGATTTAAATTTTTTCAAGAGGAATTAATATTGAGAGATAGGTCTGAGTCGACAAAATGAATTCTGTAACTTTGATGAAACGTATTGACAATTTGAAAATCAATAAACGTCAATTTCAATATAAATAAAGTCAAGAAGGAATGAGGGAAGAAATAGATATTAACGAAAAGTTTAATGAAATCAAATTTTATCGTCTTTTTTTTAAGAAAAAGAGGAGAAAAAAACATGTTTTTCGATCAAAAAATATACTCATTTTAGACACTTCACAAAACTGACAAAAATTCCATTTCATATTTTTATTTTCCTGACTTTTCCCTAATTTTCATAAATAATATTTACTTCTTTCTTATCCTGCTAATAAATTTAATTCCTACAACAAATTTTATTATTCATGAAAGAATTTAAATATTTATAAACATAATTTAATTCTTGCAAAGAATTTTATAAAAAATTTTAAATAATTGATTTCTTGCGACTAATTATACGCAAATTTAAATAATTGAATTCCTGAGAAATTTTTATTATTTATAAAAACAATTTAAATTAAATTCAAATTAAATTTAAATTAAATTTAATCTTTACAAAAAATGTTTATATAATTGATTTCTTTCGACTAATTTGATGCAAATTCTAATTTAAATAATTGAATTCCCCAGAAATTTTTCTTATTCATGAAAAGAATTGAATTCTTACGAAGATTCTTACAAAACATTTTTAAATAATTGAATTTTGTTTGGAAATTTTATGAAAATAGTAGATATTGAAGATCATTGAAATGCGAAAAGTTTTTAAAAATAATTAAATTTTACAAAGAATTCTATTAAAATTTTTGACAACAATTAAATTCTTTCGAACAATTTTATTAAAATATTTGAAAATAATTGAATTCCTGTGAAAAATTCTAATATTTTTGTAAATAATAATAATAATAATAATAATTTTTGAATTCTTTCAAAGAATTTTAAAAAAACATTTTTAAATAAAATAATTGATTTTTTCGAGGAATTGAAATTCAATTTTTAAGAATAATTACATTTTTGAACAATTCCTGTAAATTTATAAAAATAATTGAATTCTTGCTAATCATTTTATTAGAATTTTTAAAAATAATTGAATTTCCAAAAAGAAATTTATTATTTTTAAAAATATTTGAATTCTTCTGATGAATATTGTTATTTATAAAAATAATTGAATTAGGCAAAGAATTTTATTAAAATGCCTCAAAATAATTGAATTTTCGGGAATAATTTTGTTATTTATCGACATAATTGAATTATTAGAAACAATTTTATTAAAATCTAAAAAAATAATTGAATTAATTTAAAAAATGTAATTAAAATTCTATTTAAAATAATTGATTTCTTTCGAACAATTTTATTAAAATATTTGAAAATAATTGAAATCCTGTGAAGGATTCTAATATTTTCGTAAATAATTAAATTTTTCCAAAGAATACTTAAAAAAACATTTTTTTAAATAAATGATTTTATCGAGGAATTGAAATTAAATTTTTAAGAATAATTACATTTTCTGAGCAATTCCTGAAAAATTGTATTAAAAATAATTGAAATCCTGCGATGAATTTTATTATTTATGAAAATAATTGAATAATGGCTAAGAATTTTATTAAAATTTTCAAAAAATTGAATTATTGTGTAAATTTTTGTTATTTTTTAAAATAATTGAATTATTCATAAGAATTTTATAAACATTATTTTAAATAATTAATTTTTTCGTAATATAATAAATATTACGAAAATTTTATTTTAAATAATTGAATTCTTGTGCAAAACTTTATTTGTAAAAATAATTGAATTTTTCGATTAATTAATTTAAAATTGTATTAAAAATAATTGAAATTCTTCCATGAGTTTTATTATTTTTTATTTATAAAAATAATTAAATTCTGGCTTATGAATTTACAAAAAAAAATTTTAATTGAATTTCCATGAAAAATGTTATTATTATTAGTGAAAGTATTTGAATTATTGTGAAGAATTTTTTTTATTTCTAGTATTAGCAAATTTAAAGTAGTGGAAATTCTCAAAAAAAACAGAAATAGTAGCTTTTAATGGATGAAATTTAAAAAAAGTATCCAAATAGTAGCATAACGTAAAAAAGTATAGTAAAGAGTAGGTGAAGCCTGCTCACGTAAAGGCACAATTAAAAAATATTTTGTTTTTGTTCATTTTCACGTAGAAATTTTCGGTGATATTAATAACACTTACGTTAGAGTGGTTGCCTTACATAGGATGGAATTTAGATTGCACCAATTTAACGTATTCCCCTTGCGTGGGATACTGGGGCAAAGTGGCAATTTGAAATAATGCGTTGGGCAAACCACGTTTCTCGTGCAAGTCCCCCAGTACTTTACCGGAGGCAAATCTTGAGAAATATGCCATATCTCGCATATGCAGGAAGGATAACATACAGAATACACTGCAAGTCCACTATACACTCCAATACTTTAATCTTCATCCTTCTCTCTCACTCTCTCTCTCTCTCTTGGATAATAATATCTCACTCACCGCCCACTTTGCCTGGACTAATGCAAATGTTTAACCTTTTAGTTTAACTTATCTATTCCAACTTTGACCCCCCACTGTTAATACTTCAATAAATAGATAATCCGGAATTTAACTTTAGCAAAAGGTTTCTAAAATTAAAAAAAAGAGATTTTGCAGTAAAGACTTTTCGTTAATATTAAATTTGAATTAGAGAGAAAAGTTTTGGGTGTTTTATTAAGAAGAGTTTATTTTTACTTTTCGAGAAATATGCGAAGTTCACTACAAAGTACGTCATTCCTTGCGCCAATAAAAAATTAATTAAACAAGATTCTATTTTACATATTGTCAAGGTTGACACAAAAATTAGATTTTGCGCTTTTTCTAGACTTTTCCTATTTTTATTTATACGAATAGAACTTTGACTTTTTCTCTGATTTTTATAAAAAAAAATCCAAGGAGAATTCAATTATAAACAAGAATTAGCTCTTAATTATTATTTTAGATGTAATGAAATTTTATACTCACAAATTGTAAATAATTTTTAGTTGCAAAAATTAAACTCCTGATGATTCATATACGAGTTGCATAGAGTAGAAAATTGTAGTCCTATATTGTAGATTACTTCTGAACACAGGTTCTCCAGCAGGTGCAACTATCTTTTTTTCCTTACAATTTTGTACGTATTTAAATTATTCCCCACCTTGACTATACCAAGATCGCATATCGGAACGAGTTTTCATTTAAATATATATATCACGTCCTGCTGCAACAGATAAACTTTATATATTCAAAACATTCAGATAAAAACTTGCAAAATAATATCAATATGACAATTTCATTGTTTACATAACACAAGAGAAAAATTAATATAGTGATAAGACTATAATCAAACAGTTTTGTTAATTTTCGATGGACCAATATAATCGGAATTAATTTTTTTTCTTCTTAAATGACTTTAGACACTGACAAAATTGCCATTGAACAAGAAATCAAAGTTTTACTGCACGCAAATTGTTACATTGTTACCATTGTTATTTGTTACTGACATTTAAAAGTGAGGTTAGGGTTACTAAACCGCCAGGGGCGCTACTGTCGCAGTTAATTTCATTTTCTTGTTTTCCCGCATGTGTAAAAAGTAAATATCTTACTAAACCCGTTGTGAAACAGTGAAACAATAACAAAACTCTTTCCTCTCTGCGAGAATACAAACACCGGAAAATATGCAATATTTTGAGAAAAAATTTACAACAAAAAATCGGTAACAAACGTTTTTAATATTGTCATAGTCATATATAAACAGAAGTATGTATTGTTTATCTCGTTTTTACAAAAGAGTAGTATAAAATATTAAATTACAAAAAATAATCTCTACATTTTTACAATGAAATATAAAATATATATTTAATCCATTGTGTTTTGAAACCACACTCTGTGAATTGTTATTTCTGGAATTTCTCACTATATATATAAATAATATATAGTATAGACGACGCGTTTTCGCGAGTGCGGATATATACATAAAAGATTATTCAGATGAATATATACTATATAGGATTTTATTACACATTCCCGACAATCGAGAATTTAACAACACTCTAATCCCGGTTTTGTTGAATCATCGAAAAGAGTCGCCGACAAATCTCAAGTCCGCGGATGTGGTCAATAACTTGAAGGCGATAAATTTTGTTCTCAGCAATAAACATACGTCGCGCGAAAACACACGGCGAATAGGTTAAAATAATGACTTCCTCGAATAACCAATATTCATCACGAACAAAAACCATCAATATATATATTGCCCAAAAATTTATTTTCTCTAAAATCTTTATTTATAATCTTTTGAATGAAAATTATGCAAAAAAGAGAAAATATCTCGAAAAATAAGACGTAAATCAAACGTTGTAATTAATATTAATCTCTCTTAAATTCGATTTTATTTTTGGATATATTTATTTCTTTTCTGGACCAATTAACTCAATTAATTTAAATATGTCAGTTCGTGAAGATATACAGTTTTCAGAATTTCTTAATTTAACACCAAATTGACGTAGAGCTGCGTCAAAAATTTTTAGGTTATGTTTGTTATGTTTTAAACGATTTAAATGAAAATGCAGAAAGTGGGTTAATCTTAATTCTCGCTACAAATTAATTATGTTTAAGCCTTTCTTACATTTAAAATATTCAATAAATATATTTCATTTTACAAAACTAAAAATTATTCCTTTATTCACGCAGTAAAAAGATAGCAAACATAACCTATAAGATTTAGCGTGTGAAATTAGCTAACCTTAAAAGACATCGAGCGTGGCGCCATCTGCGAGGATAAAATTTTTTGCTTGTTATTTTAACACCAAATTCGGTTCGGTAGTGTTAAAAATTAAAATAGCTACCTAACCCAACCTCTAAATATACGGTCGTTTTTTTCTGTGAAAGTTTTCTATATAGATAGAAAAAAACTTGGTGAAATTTTTGTTGCTTGTGAAGTTAGCCATAATGTTAAATGACATAGAACGTGGCGCCACCTATGAGGGTTAAATTTTTTACTTATTAATTTTCCGTGACATTTTAATCCTATCGCAAATTAACCTTTGCGATGGCAATCACGTGATCGTGTTATTTTGTTTTAATTAAAAACTCAGTCTTCATATTTATGCTTTTATGTAATAATTCAATAAACGTAATTAAAAATACATCGTAAACATTAAAAATAATTGCAAGTTCAATTAATTTTATATCGAAAATATCGAGTGAAATGCACGTTGACATTTTTGTTTAATTATTTCAATCGCTTTTCAATTATTGCGGCAATAAAGTGAGATTATTTAATACGATGTGTTATCATTAAACGATTTAATGCGTAATAATAATAAATTCAACTAAATTAATATTTAAACAAATAACTCGAAAAAAAATTAAATACGAAAAACTATTGTTCGCGCATGCGCGTAACGGACGGTGTGAAATTTAATCTAAAAAATATAAAATTATTACTTTTTAATTAAATGATTAATTCGATTAATTGTTTCGCTTTAAATTCCTTAAAATAATATCGTGTTTCTCCTAAAAATGATTACAACAAAAGAAAAAAGAGGTATATTCAATGTCAGAATGTAGGAAGTAGGAATAAACCCGGTAACTTCAATGCCAGCAATGCGTTTATGTTATTAATATAAAGAAACGAAAAAAAACAAAAATTATAAATACCTGTTTGCAAGGGAAGAAAAGAAGCACAACTATATGGCAAAATTGAAAAAGCAAAAGCAAGTAGGTAAAAGAAAAGAGAAAAGAATCTTTGATATCAAGTATAGTTGAATAAAAGTAGTGAGGAGAAAGTACGAGGAGTGGGGGAAGTGAGTGACGCTCGACTCCGAGCTCGGCAGTTGCGATTCGAACGCCGCGCGTGTAGCATCGTTCTGCAGTTTGTGTCAATTGTGCTATTAATAACATCGTGTGCACTGTTTTATCGAATATAACAATTTTATCTATTTGCAGTCAACCGAAGTAGCATATTGTATACCATAACGTTTTATCTCGCGAAATTCGTCATAGTTTACAAACAACAAGTATTTTAAGAACCGAGAGTTTGAGTTTTAGTGTGGACGAGTGAAGCCGCGTGTGTTTACCCTTTTCTTTTGTTTCCCCATTACCCCCCCAACACCCCTCTTTTAAATTGTGCTTTCCTGTTTGTGATTTTGTTTCGTTTGTTAAAAGTTCTTTGTTATTGGAATTTATTTCAAGGAGTCATCGTCATTTTGGGATTCTTTACAAGTGGGCCCTTCAGGGCCGAAGAGTATTGCGCCAAAACTTGACGGAGAGTTTGTTTTAATCTGCCTTTGCGGTAAGTTTTTATCTGTTTTTTATTTACCATTATTTGTGGTTGTGGGAAAAAAAAATGATTGAAAGAAAAGAAGAGTTAAGTTGGAAAAAGAGTTTAATATAAAATCCGAGGGAAAAAGTTTCTATCATGAATTCATGACAGGAGGGCCGGTGACCCCTGGTGGAGTTTAATCGAAACTCATTTTCAAACTTCCTGAGAGTTCTTTTATAGAAAAAAAAACCAAGTGTGTTTTTTAATCTTAAAAAGGCATTTAAAACCGTTGAACTGACAAAACATTCTGAGAAGTGGCGCGCACTTTGATTAAAGTAACCTAACCTCTTTTTTTCGCTGCTTGTTTGTCTTATTGTTTATCTTTTTGGTTCATATTACTCTTTGGACGGAACATCTTGAGTAAGTTTACGTTTTAGTTACTTTCAAGTTTTATTTTTTTCCCCTTTAGAGAATTTAAGTGTTTGAAAGACGGGCTATTAAGTAAACTGTGGCTGAAGTTGTACAAGTTTTTTTCTCGGTAGTTTCGAGTTTCACACATGTGGGGTGAACACGAGGTGATGGATATTTTACATTATTCCCCTTTTTTCTGACCTTGGTGTTGTTTTTCTGTGCATAAAACTTGGAAGGGTAGAAGAATGACAGGCATTCAGAAATGTTGACCATTTTGACTGAAGGTCCTGCTCAGTGGGAGGTGTGTATTGGACAGCTTTGAAATTAGAAAAGCAAACTCATGTGTTCTGAAATGTCTTCTTTGGTTGATTTGGTGTGAATTTTAATTTTAAAGCAAATATTCAATTTTCTTATTAAATTAGACGTTGGATTTTTTCAGTAGTTAGTTTCCTCTCTGTCGACTAATTAAATTACATTTCATATTAAATATAATTTATTTTACTCATTATAAAATCAGTAGAAATTGAAGAATATTTGAATTATTAAATTAATAATACTAATAATAAATAATATAATTTTAATTACATTTTTTCTTTTCAATTTTGGTTTTGCATGAAAATGTCATGAGGGAATTTTATTTCCACATTAATTAGTTTAATTAAAATTTGCGAATCTCCTAATTGAATTATTAAGTCTTGAAATAAAAGTACATTGAATTAAAGTGCATAAACAATTTTTTCCTTTTCTCGGAAAATATTTCTTTTCCTTGAATTTCAACTGAAATATTTACAGGCAGATGAAGTCTGAGGTTTTCTTTTTATAAAGTCTTTGATAAATTCCCAGCATGTCAAGCATTATTGAATTTTAATTAAAAAGTAATATTTGTTCTATGAAATTGAATTTTTTAATGTTTAAAATAAAAATTTTAGATATAGAAAAAAATAGTACAAAGGGAACTATATTGAAAAACTCGGTTTAAACTAAGAGAAAAATTAATTTTAAATCAATTGTGATTTATTCCTTGTAATTTAAATACTTTGTTCATTTTATGAATTTTTCTCATTTGATTTTTGTAGAAAATTTTTATATTCTCATTTTTTATACGTTAAAATCATTAGAAAATCAATATATGTAAATTGTTAGAGAAGTTATTACGTATTATGTTTATAAGTTTGAATACATATGTTAAGTACACTTAGTCAAAAGTTCAGTCAAAGCGTTTGCCAGTACGTATGCCACTCTACGGTTATTTTATGTCGGTTTAATAGAATAATTTCAAGAATTTAGTTTATTAAAGGTAAAAAAGAATAACAAAAGAAATTTTTCAATATTCTAGATATATTTTTTATTTATTTGTTTCATTTATGTTGAATAACACATTGTTAGTTTGTAAAAGTGTAACGAGAAATAATGGATTTTTAGCGTAGAAATTTCTGCGTCTTGCTATCGGTTAATTTTATCCGTATATATTGTGTTTTCTCGCGATAAAATTAAACTAATGATAGCTTGTTAGATAGAGGAATGAGAATTAAAAAGAGACGATTACAGAGTACATAGACCCTCCTATCAGAATCTACTTTAGTTTGGATTGTAACCATTTTCTCACGAGTGATTCGTGCAGAAAAGCAGGTATTTCTGTGATTCGGTGTGACAATAAAAATAATTTAATGACCAGTGCGTGGTTAGAAAGTCTACTTGGCAATTCAAGCCACCGATACTATATGTGTGTTCACTATGCAGCCAACAAAAACCGGTTTTGAACTTTCTTTATATAAGGGGACGGAAGGGTATACATATGTGTGTGCACAGTTGTGAAGGGGACTTATATACAGGCGATGCAGGTGATCGCAAAGTCCGTTGGCGTCTCTTCCCACAAATACATGCATATATCATATGCGAGATCCACGCACGAGGTTTTTTTGAATTTTACGCTCGATTCTTTATTTTAAAATCGACGTCTCTCTGAAAAAGAAAGGAGCTGTACCGAAAGCGACGCGACGGCGTCTTGACGTTAATAAATAGGGAACCGCTAATTTTACAAATATATTGGACAACTGCGACTTGAAAATAAACATGAGTTAAATATTAAAAAAAAAAGGCGCGACAAAGTTGTAGGATTTAAATACTCAATTTACATAACAACACACACGCAATAACTTTCCTGCTCCGGAATCCTTGAAAGCATTTATTCCTTTCGTTGGATACTTTTAACCTTTCAGAAATTTGGTGCCTTTTTATCTCTCATGCATAAAAAAATGAATACTCTCAAGTGAATATGAAGTTTATAAATTATTTTCTTTTTCGACTCGGTGTTGGCTCAACTTACATAAGGTTTACAGTTTAAGGAAAAATAACTATATTCCCTGAAGTAAATCGGAAAAAAATCAAAACTATTTTTTAAAGATTTTAATAAAATCATTCCGTCGACGCTAAGCGTCAAAAACTATTTTTTCTGGTTTTTAGAGATGAAAATGTCTGTCAAAATCTAAATTCTTTAGAAATCAGAATTTATTGGTTGAATAGCAAAAAATCGAAGGTTATTTTCAACTAATTCATGGAGGTTAGGATCGAAATAACATGGTACAATACTATACAATATGAAATATATATGTAACCAAGAGGTAGTAGTCCTGTTTTAGAGAGAGATTTCTGTCATGAGCAAAAAGGTTTTAGTGTCTGCTCCGATTTTCGACTCGGTCTGCTGGAAAAAGACAGGTCGCAAGAGCAATTAATTGCATCGAAATTAGTGAAGAGGAGTTTAAAAAAGCGTAAAGCGCGAGACAGAGATTGATTTCATTTCAAATTGTAATTGAAGTCATTAATGTCGTCACTAATGCAGGCATTAATTTAGGTCAATTGTGGTTGTAGCGTGTACTCTCCCTTTCTCTCTCCCTATTACTCTGTTGTTTTTTTTTGTATTCCGAAAGTCATCCAACGATAATGAAGATGTAATTACGCATTCAGCGTAATTACGCAGGGAATGGCATCACAAGCACAAATCGCAACAACACAACGTACGGTTTTTACAGTTGTCCTACCTCTGAAACAAAAGTAATACTTTCTAATTAGACAAAAATATGATTTAAATACGAAAACAAAAAGAAATTTCTTTTCGTTTTATTCCACTTTTCATATCGTATTTAAATCATATTTAAATCATATTTTTAGAATATAATTTCCAATGATAGAAATGTTTTCTCCAAGTATTTTAACCTTGTTTATTTACCTCCACTATTGACATTAGCGTGCAGTGTTTACCTCGATTGTTTGTGAAAAATTAAGCGATCATAGATTTAAAACTTCTTTCCGTTGATGATTTTATGAATAATAAGTTTATATGTGACGAAGACAAAGGGGCATAAATAACGCGTAGAACGTGCGTGTTTTTTTGCTTCTAGCCTTGAACGTGATGGATGATTCAAAATCCATTTTACGTTTTTGTATATTTTTTTGATTTTAGGGCCTGAAATGTAGAATACACACATATATAACCGTTGACGTAGTTTCTTTATAGATTTTTTTGTTTTTTCCTCGGAAAAAGTTTTCTTATTTGTAAATCTTATTTATCTGGGTCAAAGTTTTCTTTAAACGAAACGATTTCTTCTCTGAGATTTCACTCTGGAAAATCCAATATCTTTTCTTGTATTCAATTTTTAATAGGAGTGAACGTCGCGTCGTATCAAGTATCCGCATAAGCACTTTTTATGCTGACAGTGACACAAAACTAACTTTATATACACGAACTCGATAGCCGTTATTGCTTTTACCCTATCTTTCCTTTTTTTAATTGAATAATTTTTCATGAAACTTTTTCACTTTTCAATATAAAATTGTTAAAATATGGCATATCAAATTTGTTAGTTTTCGAGTATTCTCAAATTAAGAATACCAATTTTTACAAAGGATTTTTTTATTCACACATTGTAAGTAGAAAGGTATTAATTTAATCATTTGGTTTTATTTTAAACCCGAAATCAGAACTGTTTTTAAAGTTCGGCATTATCATCCAAAGAAGAAGATTAAATTAAACACAAATATTGGTTGTTTTATAAAAATTGATAATCATTTTATGTATACACAATATGAACATATTTTTTAATATGAGGATACGACTTCATTTCCCACATTTATTATTCAGAAATTTTCTGACACGCTGTAGTTTTAAAATTTAATTCGCGTGACCGATATATAAGGGTGATTTTTATGGATGAATTCATTTTAGCAGCTGCTCATATAAGCAAATTACTTTGAAAGTACGTGAAATGTAAAAGTAGATGAGAGGGGCAGTTATATAGATGGACGTCGACCACATGTGTGAATGAATGCAGAAACTATTATACAGTCGAGTCACATGTCCTCTTGAGTATGTATAACATCAGAAAAAGGCTGGATATATGTGTAGCATGCAGTGCATATGATTTTCTCATGAACCCTCGTGTGTACATTAATTGCTTGACTCATATACTATTTCAAGTGTGCATTCGACTCCTGTGAAATCTCATTTTAACTCTCATCGTTTCTTTCTAATTTCGTATTAATTGAATCTCTCTTTTTTCAAAAAAAAATTGATGACATGTTTCATTTGGAAAAAAATTCTTTTATGTCATTTTTAATTCAATTTAATTTAACATAGCGCACTGAATTATAAACTTAAATTGATCAAAGTCCTAATAATTTTTAACTTTTTTTAGAAGTTTCTTTTTGTCGCTTTTCACCCTTTGTCCCATTTTTTCAATTAATCTTTTTTTGATGATTTGTCACCTTTCCCACCTTTGCAGGGCTCGGATTGTGTGACTTTTACGACTTTTTTTTCGACTTTTCTAAGGAAATGTGACTTTTTTTTTTTTTTTTTAATGAAGAAATCGATCACTCCGAGTCTTCGACTCGGAGCAATCGATTTCTTCATGTTTTATAATAATTAAACAATTAAAGAGGATTGAGTGTTAAAATCATTATTTTATATTATAAGACTTTATAAAAAAAATTTTTATTATCTGTTATGAAAATAATTGAATTATTGGGAAGAAATTTATAAAACATTAAAGTAATTGAATTTTGTAGAAGAATTTTGATATTTACAAAGATAATTGAAATTTTGAGGAGAATTTAAAAGAAATTTTTGAAAATAATTTAATTTCTGCCAAGAATTTTTTTACTTTTGAAGATATTTGAATTTTCCAAAGAATTTTATCAGAACTTATGAAAATAATTAAATTTCCAGGATGAATTTTATTATTTATGAAGATAATTAAAATTTTGACGAGAAATTTAAAAAAAAATTGAAAATAATTGAATTTCTAGGATGAATTTTATTATTTATAAAGATAATTCAAATTTTGACAAAAATTTTATTAAAATTTTTGCAAATAATTGAATTTCAGAAAGATCCTGAAGTTCTGAACGTTCAAATGAACGAAATTTATTTATTCATTTATTTATTTATGATAATTTTGACGAGAAATTTAAAGAAAATTTTGAAAATAATTGAATTTCTGCGAAGAATTTTATTACTTTTGAAAATAATTGAATTTCTAGAATGAATTTTATTATTTATAAAGATAATTGAAATTTTGACAAGAATTTTTTTATTAAAATTTTTTGCAAATAATTGAATTTTAGAGAAGAATTTTATTATTCACAAAGATAATTGAAATTTTTTTTTAAAAGTAATTGAATTTTGCAGAAGAATTTTGATGTTTGTAAACATAATTAAATTTCTTTAAAGAATTTTCGTACTTTTAAAGATAATTGAATTTTACAAAGAATTTTATCAGAACTTTTGACAATAATTAAATTTTTATGATGAATTTTATTATTTATAAAATTTTGACAAAAAATTTTAAAAAATTTTGTATATAATTGAATTTCTGCGAAGAATTTTATTACTTTTGAAAATAATTGAATTTCAGAGAAGAATTTTATTAAATTTTTTTTAAATAATTGAATTTCGGAGAAGAATTTTATTATTTTTATAAAAATAATTGACATTTTAAAGAGAGTTTTTTAATAAAATGTTAAAAATACCTAATTAAAATTTTGCTATGAATTTTATTAAATTTTTTTAAATTTTATTTCGGATTGTTTGATATTAATGTATCTGTTGTCGAGAAATGTGATTTTTTTTACAATTTTGTGTTTTCTTTTTGTTTTTTTAAGGAATTCAGTGCATTTTATTTATAAACATTTGTTTATTTTTCTAGAATTTAACATATGATCCAAATTGAATGATAAATTGAAGTAATGATATTGTATTATAAGGAATTTAAGTATTTATTTTAACCGAAAAAGGAACTAAAGTAATGATTGTATTTAATTAATAATTTCGAGAGTAGACTGTATCAGTATGGCAAACATTCTCCAATATCCCAACTATAGGTTAATTAAGAATAGAGCAATTTAATCGATACGAAAGTGGATATGGGTTTTGATAATATTTAGTGTGTAAATATTGTAAATTCCATTTGAACGGAATTGTCACTTGAAATGTGTTGAAAGTTTTGTTCACTTTTGTGTTCGCTCTCTTCTCGTCGGCCACGATATATTCAGTTCCGGGAGATCGGCATCTATTGTGGCGCCAGTGTAACCAGTGTTGGTAATTTTCATGAGAGGATAAATAGGAAAACTCGTGTGCGATCGTTACCTACTTTCAATTGCACTTTGACATGGTTTCGGAGATATTGTACGAGTCACGATCCGTCGTCGTGAACTATAACGTAAACCGCATAAATACAGGAGGTTTACTAAATACAGAAGAGGGGTAGGTCCATTGTGATTAATCTTGTTTCAATGACACACTATCGCATACGTATATGTGACTGTCCGCGACAAAAGGGACCTTAGCTCCATGTAAATACATGGGAGCTAAGGTCCCTTTTGTCGCGGACAGTCACATATATGATAGAGACCCCTTATACAAAGCCGCTCATGCCTTTGGCATTTGAAAACAAGAGACCATTGCGCAAACATAACACACATCTTGTGTGTTTGTGTGTATATACGCGCTTTACATACAAGTTTAACGTCAGTAGTGGATGAATATTGCGGATCTTTTTTCTTTTTTTTCTCTCTCCTATATCAACGCGCATTGACAATGCATTAAATGTTACATCTTCGCCTCTCTCGCATTTCTTGTGTGTGTCAGGATTTCGTAGTTTCTTTTTATCTAACTCAACCGTTCGTGTTCAGCCTGTCGAGAGCGCGAATCGTACACGAGAAGAATAATTGCGTGACAAGATTGTAAAAGCAGCCGGAAATGAATTTTAATGCTTTTTTCAAAATGCCGAGTCTCGTGCTGCGCCTTATACTCGAGTTTTTCTCAATAGTTTGCGAAAATTCTGAACCGTTTGATTCTAGGGAATTAAATATGTGTGTGTGTGTGAGAGAGAGGGGGAGAAACAGCATCTTTCTCTCTCTCTCTCTCTGCGATTTGTCGTGTTTGTAATGGCACAACACAAGTTTTTAATTGTGGCGAGAGATACGAAAAACAAACTGCTCGAGAACATTCAACAAATTTGTTCCGCGAATCAACGCCTGTTTAAAAAAAAGTTATCCTCGAGGAATGTTATGTCATTTTTAATTGTCGAAAGAACTAATTTAATTTGATGAATATGTTTTGTACGGATTTTGTAAATTCACATCTAAAAGCCTAAAGAGGAGGTTAAAGTTTTGAACGTTCAAATGAACGAAATTTATTTATTTCTTCTTCAAATTAAATTTTTATTACTATAATTTTGCGTCACTATTAAGCAAATTAATTATAATGTTTCTAAATGTAAAATTTGAGTTTTTAATTTGAATTGTAATCAATAATCTATGAAAATATTTTTAACAAAAAATATTTCGTTCATTTGAACGTTCAAAACTTTTTGTTCATGCCTAAAGGGCTTTATTTTAGCAATTTACTTTTAATCGGTACTTTGAGTTAGGACTGTTGTAATTTAAATCACTTCAGGTTTACCACAAGTCAGAGAAAGTTGAATTAGATCGGGGAAAAGTCAGGAATTTTTATTAAAAGTACTGGAAAAAATTAAATTTTTAGAATTCATAAGTAAATTCTGAATTTTTTTTGTCTTTTTTGTTTAAAAATTTCACAATTTTTTCAATTATTTTCATAAATAATAAAATTCTTTATAGGAATTACTTAAAATTTTAGATAATAATTGAATATTAATAAGATTGTAGCATGAATTTTTAGAAATAATTGAATTTTGAAAAAGTTTCAAATTAAAATCTTTGAAAATTTGAATTTCTCCTAATTTTTACTAACAATTCTGTAAAACTAATTTTTTTGAAAAAGTTAAATTGAATTTTACGTGAAATTATTATTTGAAGTTTTTATTTTTTAAATATTTAATTGTAGAATTTGCGAATAATCGAAATTTTCGTAAAATTGAATTGTAAACAAATGAATTTGAAAATTCTCAAGGAACTTTTGCAAAAATTATTAAAAATAATTGATAATTGAATTCTTTTGAGGAATATTGATAAAATTTTAGAAAATAATTACATTTTTCGAGGAATTTATTTAAAAATGTATTATAAATAATTGAAATCCTGGGAAGAATTATATTATTTAGGAAAATAATTGAATTCTTGCAACGAATTTTATTAAATTTTTTTGAAATAATTAATTGAAATCCTGTGAAGAATTTTATTATTTAGAAGAATAATTGAATTCTTGCAACGAATTTTATTACTTCTTTTTAAATAATTGAATTCTTTTGAAAAATTTTATTGAAATAGTAGATTTTGAAAATATCTGATTTTTAAGCTAATAATTTCATTATTTGTGAAATGTAATATTGAATTCTTGCTAAAAAATTTTGAAAATAATTACACTTTTCGAGTAATTTATTTTAAATTGTATTAAAAATAATTTTTATTTCTATGAAAATTTTTATTATTTATGAAAATAATTGAATTCTTTCAAAAATTAATAAAAATAATTGATTTAAAGAAGAATTTTAGTTAAAAATTGTAGAAAATAATAATTATTATAAAACATGAAGATATCGATTGCTCCGAGTCGAAGACGCTGATTGATATCTTCATGTTTTATAATAATTTTTTATAAGTTTTTCAATTTCAAAAAAGTCTTGAATTTGAATCTTTTCTAGAATTTTAATTCCTATACTGAAAAATAATAATGATTAAATATTTATTTGAAATAAAACTATCCATGTTTTCGAAATAAATTTACAATTACCTTGAAATTGTAAAAAAGTAAAAGAGTCATAAAATTTTTTTTGTATAGAAAATATAATTTAACTTCCGGAATGATTTCCAGTTCATTTCAAAGCAGAACAAAGGATTAAAAATAATATAAGTTTTAAAGTTCATCTACTTATATAAAATTGTTTTTAGTCTGAGTGCAATGTGAGTTCTTTTTATAAAACCTTATTATTATTTTAACTCGAAAGATTTTTGTAATATTTATTAAATGACGTGCATTTAATATATGCTATGCATAATTATGTCATAATATTTTAATTTATTTCGTAAGCTTGAGTTGAATTTTCGAGTTATGTGGGATATTTATATATATATATATTATTTATTTATTAAATTAAATTCACTGTCTGAGAAATTTATATCGTGTCAAATGAAATAAATAACTGTCGGCAGTCGAAGAATATTTCAATATTTTGAATTTCAATAATTGAAATTGATCACTAGATTATTAATACATATTAATATAATATTGTATTATTTCAAAATATGAGAGATTGAAATGAGAGATTTTCAATACTTATTTTAAATTGATGATATTTTGTAGATTTTAATCTGGAAATAGGTATTTGAAGTAGAAAATCCATTTCTGTGATTTAAGAGCTAAAATAGTTTTCTATTTTCAGTTTCGTAAGAACTAATTTGAGTTTCGAAAAAATATTTTTTGGTTTTATTATCGTACAAGCGGCGACAGAACAATAAAGTTTCATTTTATTAAAGTGAATTAAATTTTTTTTGTATTGAAACTATAAATAAAGTTTCATTTTAGAATTAAATTTGTTTATATTTGACCCGTGGAAAATATTTAAATAAGCAAAATCTTGTATGCATTCAATAAGTAGAATTTGAGAGACGAAAAAGAGAAAAAATGAATATAGTTACGCGACCTCGTCTATAACAAAGAAAACGCCTGAGGATATTTTCGCGCAACCAAGGTCGAAACTTGGAAAGGATTGGCCCATGAGATATAAACTTGTGCGGTGTAAAAATTGCGCCTCGCCTGGGCGAATTATGAGCGAGCGCTGAGAAATATTATTCTTTTTTTTCTTTAGAGATTCATTAATTTTGTATTTTAATTGCACTTGATACAAGAGAGTTCGTCTTGAATTTTTAGAGCTGGAAACTCCTAATTGAAATGCCAGATTAGAGCATTTACATTGAGACGCTCGGTTGGTTGTGATTCGGGCTTTAATCCTGTAAACGCTGTGGGGGATTTAATCGAGTCGAATTTTACCCCCATCTCCTTATAGTGATTTAGGTTTTGGTATTCTCCGGAATAGAGGTTTGGGAATTAATGTCGTGTAGACCAACGAGAGGCAAATATTTTTGTATGTCGTTATAACATTTTCGAAAGAACATTTTCGAAAGCTAAGTGAGTTTAAATAGCAATGTCGTCGTCGTCGTCGTCGTCGTTAATTCGAATCCAAGGCAAGAAAACTTTTCTTCTCAAGGAGCAAGCACACCAGTGTAATTAAAGGGAATATCTCGGTCTTTTTATTTACTCTTCGAAACACTCTTGAAACTGAGTTTCTTTTATCGTTGTCATTTGTGTCGCCTGCAGTGGGACCTCCTTGATCGCACACTTAGAACCTTCTTTAGAGGTTAAAACTCTTGAGATCCCAACTCTCTGACAAGGAATTCTTTTTCCTCGAAAATGGAAAATGTACATAATGGCAGATAAAGCTAATAGGGATTCTTAATGTTTTCTTCACATAAAAAACTATTTAGTGTCAGGTTTCATCCTTCTCGTTTTGTACAATTCGGAGAGATTACGATTTTGTCGGTGTGATTATATAGATCGTTTTGGGTAATTTAATGTCTTCATTTGTTTTCACTGTTAAACTAATTTGGAAACTAAATTTTCTATTTGTTTTTCTTTCATAGAAAAATTATTCAACCAAAAATAAAAGTGTTCTTTTCTGTATTTTCTCCTAAGTTTTCAACGTTCAAATGAATGGAATTAATTTGTTTCTTTTTCGACTTTTCTTACAAATTTTGCGACAAAATGCTACATTTTTAGCATAAAATGCAGTTTTCAATTTAGTTTTGCTTTTGAATAATTTTTCTAATTAAAATCTGAAATATACAATCAAGAAGATTTTGAATAATTGAAATCTTGTAAAATTTAATTAAAAATAAATAATTTTTTTCCAAGTTTTTTATTACAATTTTTGAAAATTAACTTTTGAAGAATTTTAATTGAAAATTTCGGAAATAATTGAATTCGCAAAAATTTTAATAAATAATCTTCCCAAGTGTAAATTGAAAAAAATGAAAATTCATGAAAATTATGTACTAAAAATACTATGAAAATAGTTTTGAAAAAAGTAATTCTCTGAATTATTTTGTTCTAATTTTTTAAAATTTCAATTATTTTCAATATTTCCAATATTTTCAAAAATTCCAAATACATACACAAAATAATGACATTAAAATTTTTTAAAATTATTTTTAAAATTTTGGAGAAAATAATCATATTTAAAATTTTTAATTCAAATTCTCTCAAAAAATTATATTTTTTTAAAAATTCTTTAATTCTTTTCGCTAAATTACATTACAATATTTATACAAAACTAATTTTTGGAATTGTTTTATCATAATTTTTTAAGATCTAATTAGCTTCGAACAAAGTGAATTAAAATTTTTTTAAATTTACTATTTTAGAATTTTTTGAGAAATCAGTTATAATTAAAATTCTTCAAAAATTTGATTATTTTTTTATATTTTTTAAAAGCTCAATTATTTTTAAAAGATTTTATCAAATTTTAATTATTTTGCAAAGATTTTACTAAATTTCAATTCTTTTTTAAAAGGTTTTAGCAAATTTTAATTTTTTTGGACATTTCTTGATTGTATGTAAAACTATTGCCTATGAAAAATTATTCAGAAATATTTTTAAAATGTTAATTTTACGAATTTTTTTATTAAAACTTTCGAAAATATTTTACCTTGATATTCTTTAAAAAGAAAAATGAACGCGGTTTCAATTATTATTATTAAAAAAAATGAATTTTTGTATTTAAAATTGAATTCCCCGAGAATTTTCGCAAAATGATTAAAAATTAATATAGATAATTGATTTAGAGATGAAGTTTAGTTAAAAATTGTAGAAAATAATTGAAGATTTTGTCAAAAATATTTCATTTTGATGAGAGGCAAAATTATTACAGTTAAATTTGAATTTTGAAGAAGATATAAATTTTGTTTGAACTTTCGGAACAATTTTTGTTGTACATACTCTTTATATAGTTATTTCCTCTTCTTAAATTTGATTTTCCTGTATACTTAAAATTAAATTTCTCTTCTTTTTTCAACTGTCATTAAGAAAATAAAAAAAAAATGACGTAAAAAATTCTTTTAGAAAGGAAAACGATGAATGACTGTCGAATTTTTGTAAGTTAAGAAACCTTTTCCGACAATTCAATGCGATCATTTTTTAAATAGAAGTATGATTACGTAAGATGATTATTAATTTGATATGACTAATTTTTTTTAATTTCCTAAAGATATATTCTTTCACAAAGAAGTTAATGATTCTTTTACAGGAATGGAAAAAAATGAATAGACCATGTGTTTAAATGCTGAATGATAAAAAATTAACTTTAATTTAGAACAATTTTCTTTTTCTGCTTCTTCTTTATTATAATAAAGAAGAAGTTGTTTTGTGGGATGAATAGAAAAAAAATAATATTATGTTTCGCTTGTGTTTTTAAGTATACAGTATACCATAGAGTCGGAAACGCGATCTTTGCATTGTGCTGAGGTCACACTAAATTTCAAATGTCGTATTTCTTTTGAGCTCGCATTGGAGCTCGCTTTTGAGTCTAAAAAGCGAAAATGGGTGGTAACACTCATCAAAACCCGCCCCTTTTATATTTACGTGTTCCCAGTCGTAACTTTTAAAAACCTTTTTATTAACGTTTATTCTCTCCATTTGAAATGTCAGCTTTAAAATTATTTTTACATTCTTATTTTTAAGTACAAAAATGATTATTTAAAACGATCCATAAATGTACGAAATAATAATAAAGGGACTTTTTTAGTTTTTGATGATTTATTATGAGTGTCGTTTAAAACTCTTGAAAAAAGATTTGTGTTATAAAATGAAGCTTTTGTTGATTAGTCATTTATTCTTTGAAAATGACTATGGCACCCATATTTTAGAATAATAAAAAAGCGATTGTACTTTTTTTTAGGTAACGAGGTTTTTAAGTATATGTTTTTTTTGTATAATAATATAATTCGCGTGCTTCTTGTATGTAAATGCTTGTTTTTATGATCGTCGTATATAACTGTATACAAGGCAGTTTTAAAAATTTGTTTTATATTTTAAATTACCATAATTAGCTCAATGTTTTCTTTATATCATTGAAATAACAAATTTTATTTTTTTGGTGTATATTTAGTTCTGGAAGTTTATGCAGGAAAAAATGATGGTAATTTCTTTTTTTTCTACGCCCCACACCAAGAGTTTATTATTATCTTTCTTGGAGGAAAAATGTGTGCTTTCCGTGAGATATTTTTCGCCGATGACCTTTCCTAATTATCGCGAATTTATTCATGAAGTAAAAAGGAGAGCAAGTTAGGGGTTAGGGGAGGGGGGAAAGCACGCGAAGGAAAAGCTTCTGCCGCCATGGTGTTTTCTTTTCGTTGTTGGCAGTTTATCATTGGGAAATTATGGTTTTTTACGTAGTGCTTATCTCATAAACGCAACGTTATTGTTACCCCCCTACTTTCTGTTATTAAAGTCATTAAAGTATGTTGCTTGAACGGAGCCATGAAAGTCATATGATTTGCGATCCAAGGTATATATATGTGAATGAAGAGGGGAGCACACACCCAAGACTTAGGAAAATATTGCACCACTGAACTCGACAAGTATTATTCCACCGTATTTACTCGCGACTCGAAAGGTAGAACGTCACTACTCTATACAACCATGGCGAATCGCTCTTTACTTTATCGAGGGTAGGAGAAAAGCACACACATTTTTATTCTATTTTATTCCATTTATGGTTGTAGACAATCGTCTAAAGGGTAAAGCATCCAATTATTGTCAGGCGCTGAATTTTATTTCCCTTTTTTTCAAAAATGTTTCTCTTCGAAATTAATAAGGTCGATTTTCTATTTAATAAAATTTTCATACGCGAGATAATTTTCAGTTCAACTTTATTAATTACAAAATTAGTAATTAGAAAAATTAGTTAAAAAATTAATAATTAGTAATTGCAACGAATTGATACAAAAAATGTGGATCAAATCAAAAATTGATCGAAATGTTTTGTTATTATAGTTTGATCCACATTAGTATCAATTTGATTTAGTATAAATTTTTTATTTGATCCACATTTTTGGTATCAATTCGTTGCAATTTGAAATTTTTAAGTTAGCAGTGAATAAATTAGCAGCGTTATTAACTTGAAAAAGATTTTAATGTAAAACCATCTTGAAATTCAACTATTTCAGAGTTTTTCCAATGATATCAGATTGAGACAAAAAACAAATCAAAATAAGTGTTGCGAGGCAACACTTTTGATTTGTTTTTTGTCTCAATTTGATATCCTTGGAGAAAGTGTGTTCTAAAAGTTACAACTGTATTTCTACCGAAATTCAATCATTTCTTTGTTGAAATAATAAAATTATATTCAAAACTTTAATGAATTTTTAAGAAAATAATTAATTAATGATTTTTCAAAATAAAAATTTAATTTTAATAAAACAAAAATATATTTAATTATAGCTTTGTTATCTACTTCTAACAATAAGAGAACTTAATTATTGAAATTCAAAAATAAATATTTTATTGAATAATTAAATATTTACTAAAACTATATCCATATGTGACGCGACACGAGAAAAGGGACCTATCGTTAAAAAAATCGATTTTGAGATTATGGTGCTATTCGATAGATTATTCTTTGCTCTTTTACGTGAAAAAATCAAAAGTTGAAAAACTTAAATAGTGTTAATAATATAAAGCCCGAAAGTTAAGCATGTACGCGTAAATACACGGGTTTTCTGCGCATGGCGTCGCTTTAAACGCTCTTCCTGTAAAATTCTCTTTTGCGGCGATAGGTCCCTTTTCTCGTGTCGCGTCACATATAAAGAATTTTATCAAAATTTTTTTAAATAATTGAATTCTTTCGAAGAATTGTAAAAATAATTTTAAGAACATTTGAATTTTTCAAGGAATTTTATTAAAAAATTTTTAAACAATTGAATTTCAGTAAAAATTTCATTATTTCTGAAAATAATTGAAATTTAAAGAAGAATTTTTTTGAAACTTGAAAATAACTGAATTTCTAAGAATAATTTTATGAAAATTGTAAATATAATAATTAAATAAATTGAATAGTAAATAATTGAATTTTTACAAAGAATGATATTAATATTTTGGAAAAAAATTTATTGATTTAGATGAATTTATTTAAAATTGTTTTAAAAATAATTGAATTTCTGAGAAGAACTTTATTAACATTGTTTTAAGAACTGAATTCTCGTGAAAAATTTTTTTTATTTGTGAAAATAATTGAATTTCTGAGAAGAACTTTATTAACATTGTTTTAAGAACTGAATTCTCGTGAAAAATTTTTTTTATTTGTGAAAATAATAGAATTTTTGCGAAGAATTTTCTTAAAACTTTAAAATAATTGAATTTTCAAGAAGAATTTTATGAAAATTGTAAATAATTTGAATAAATTGACTTGTAAATAATTGAATTTTTACAAAGAATATTATTAATATTTTGGAAAAAAATTTATTGATTTCGATGAATTTGTTTAAAATTGTTTTAAAAATAATTGAATTCTTTCAACAAATTTACTGGAATTTTTTTTAAAGAATTGAATGCCCGTGAGAAATTTTTTTATTTGTGAAAATAATTAAATTTTTTCGAAAAATGTTATTCAAATTTTTTTAAATAATTGAATTCCCATCAGGAAAATATTTATTATTTGTAAAAATAATTGAATTCTTGCGAAGAATTTTTTTAAAACTTTAAAATAATTGAATTTTCAAGAAGAATTTAAGGAAAATTGTAAATAATTGAATTTTGAGAAAGAATTTTATAAATATTTTAGAAATCAATTGAATGATTTAGAGGAATTCATTTAAAATTGTTTTAAAAAAATTGAATTTGTGAGAAGAATTTCGATAACATTTTTTTAAAGAATTGAATTTCCGCGAATAATTTTTTATATGTGAAAATAATTGAATTGTTGCAAAGAGTTTTATTCAAATTTTTTTAAATAATTGAATTCTTATGAAAATTTTTATTATATAATTGAATTCTTGTGAAGAATATTTTTTGTAAAATTGGTTTAAATTATTTATCTGTTTGGAAAAATGTTAGGAAAATTGTATTATCAATTAGTATTTGAATTCATTGACAAAATAGTGAATTTGAACTTTTCAAGACTGTCCTTGACCAGATTTAATTAATTAAAAAACTTGAAGAATATTCGATAATTGAAAACAACATAGAAAGAATGTTAAATGAATAAATTTTCTTAGAGACAAGAATTTTCAAAGTCAAAGTAAATTCTGACTGATTAATGATTAATCTATCGCGTTCGCTATGCACAGCAGCAGCAGCAGCATTGGCAGAGGAAGCTTTGAGACGTTGATAAATAACTAGGATAAAGAAGCGAGTCAGTTATACATAAAAAGTGACGTAGAGTCGTCATCGGTTAACGTTTACGATACGTAATTACTCTACCTGGGAATATCGAGGAAAACATTCCAAGCAGTCCTGTCGGATGTGTACCACGCCTTCAATTCGAATCACTCTTCAACTTCGAGCTCTTCTTTATGAGAAAAAGTATCAACAAAAAAAAAAGAGAGAGAAATATTTATATCAACCACATTTGTAATGACATTTTTACAAATTACCGCACTTAATGGATAAGAGGAAAAATTCTATGGATAAAATTTATGACCATAAGAAAATGATGAAGCTTTTTCATTAAGAAGTTTCATTCGCTATTGATCAAAGATTTTTCTCCCATTTATTAGAAGCTTTCAATTTTTTTTTCTAAATCGATATTCCATTCACGGAGCGCAGTAGTTTAATTTGCATGCTATGGGACACATCACCCTTCAAGATTGATTTTAACAATCGCAATAAGCCGCCATTCGTGGCCGAGAATGAAAATTGCCCTGACGAAAGAAATCATCACAATAAAACTCGTTGACCGATACGATTGTGTGAAGAATGGCCACTTTAGCCAATAGAACGTCAACCAATAGAATTGCTCGCTCCGAACAAGAAGAGAAACTTTTGAAGGAAATGTTGAACGCAAATGGTTTTTAAATTAATTTAATACTACGAACATGACACTAAGATCACTAAGAATCTATAAAGATTTTAGTATCACAATCAGAATAATTGGGTAATAAAGCAAATGTTTGGAATAAATTTAAAGATAATTATATGTAGTTTGATCAAAGGTGATCATTTACCCAAAAAATGATTTCTCATCATCGAGAGATGAAGTTGCAAGAGAGGAATACAATCAGGCTGCGGAGGAAGCAATTCTCGACGTGACCGCCGGTATCAGGCGGAATTAATGCATGTGGCGACCTGTGCAAAAGTTCGTCGTTCACTTGAACGCGTTCCTCTCGCTTGTGAGAGAGCTCGTGTCATTGAACTCCAGTTTTACCCCGAGTAAAAAAATCACCCTGAGAATCGCGTGGCAGTAAACTTTACGTTTACCACATCTATTCAAACCATTTTACTTCCCCACAGAACTCATTTTCAGACTCTATTTTAAGAACCATCAATTGCTGTAAACACTCTTAAAGAACAGTATATAAAGAAAAAAGCAAGCAACGCGCAAACTGTGTCCGCGTTGAGCTAAGTACCTAAAAATATTCTAATTTAAATAGAGGCATTTGCCTCTAAATTCTACCTTGGCTTTAATTTAAGACACACATTTAAATTCTAATTTAAATACATCTTGCTCTCCTTTCAGTGAGATTTATAAACACAAGCTTTAAAGTCTTTAGAATAAGAAGGTTTTTTTTGCGCTGGAGAAGGGATTTCGTGTCCTGTACACAAGTGTTAGAATAGAGGCGCAAAGGTCTAGGAATTTCTAGCGGTTTTTCGCCGCAAAGCATGTAATTTAAGTGGACCAAGGAAAGGTATACGTGAAGTTGACTTAATGAAACGATTATAGCGCCGGGGAACGAAAGTCTCTCCGCTGTGATTATCGGGCGAATTATCGTAAAACCTAATCACAATGCTGGGTTACTGTAATGCAAAGAGCAGACAGCTATAGCCAAATCCTACCAAATCCAATCGGTTTAGATAGAGTTCTGTTTTCTATCTAAGCGTATAATGTTCCCCCCAGAATTTCATGAAATTTCGTACGGATGATAATTGAACCATAGGATTACAAATTCATTCGCTGGAACAAGCGAGAATATTACTTTCAAGTAAAAACTTGGTTTTCTTCAATGCTTGCAAAATTTCATTAAGGGATATATTAATGAAATCTTGCAATGAAATTTTGCAACGTTGGGTTACATCAACCAAGAATGAAAAAAAGCAAACAAGGAAGAGAACTAGTAGGAGGACTTTATCTTGTATATATATATAAGATAAGAAATATCCTTTAGTACTATAAGGGACATCCCCCGGCTTACTTATAACCGCAACGACGAATTTGCGTCGACGATTTTACAATGCAAATCGCGCAACTTGCACGGCGTTCGCGTAACGACTCCGAAATAAGCTCTCTTTGCATTAGCATTAAAAACCGACTTTCGTAATAATATTGCGGTCGCAATAATAATCGCCGCGATTATCGTTCTGGACTTAAAGCCATCTGAGAAGAATAATTATAACTTTCGCGCGCGAGATTGGGAAAAGAATCTTTTTCAACTTAAAATATTATCTTCAAATTCTAAGAAAGCAGATGAAGGACGAATCTTTAAAGTTTTAAAAATATTTAAAAATCGATATTACAATTTTTCAAAGAATATCAAATTGAGACAAAAAACGAATCAAAATTGTTGCGAAGCAATATTTTGCTTCGCAACAATTTTGATTCGTTTTTTGTCTCAATTTGATATTTCTATATAAATATAGAAAATTAATGTATGTAAATATTTTGCTTTTCAGTGAAGAGAATATTCAATAATTAAAAACAGGAAAAGTAAATTACATAATAGTAGGCATTTTACAGCGAATTCACAGTCCCAATATTATTAACAACATGATAATTAAATTTCCAGTTTTGCTATTAATATCTTAATTTAGGATGTACCTCAAGCTGTGTGCTATTGAGAATCTCACAAGATTTCTCATTGCGCAAAATAAACATTCCATTCTACTTGAATGCAAATGTTATGGAAATCCTTAACGTTTCACGTTGTTAAAATAACAAACATAATAAACGCGTTCAAAAAATAAAGTTGGAGGTTTTCTTTTTTGTTTCTAATTTATGAATGCCATTCAATAAATATTTTTATAAAATAGTTTAGTGCATCGCGCAGAAATAATCAACGGGAAGCGAGGAATAGTATATCCAAACCAGAACTTTTTATAGGACAACTCTACACGATTGAAAGAAAACTTTCCGCATTTGCCAATTACGTTAAAAGGAGCGGTCAGAAACCCTAGAAAAGTTTCTCCGTGGGGTTGTTTGCAGCTTAATCGAGCTAGTGTCAATATAAGAAAAGCGCTTGTATCTCGTTATACCTTCCGCGTTTAATCCCATTTCATATTCACTGTATATATCATCAGAGCTAAAATAAATTTTGCTATATCCGTTCATGACGAGTGAATTTCACATATTTTTGGAAGGCAAATTTCATTTACATTTATGTCAAACTAAATATCATAAAAGGGAAACTGTCGTTTAAATGTTAATTATAAACTTTGAATATGTCTTTTTCGTAAAAAAAAGTTTGATGGAAAAACTATAAAAACAAGAGATTAAATATGAAATAAATTATTAATGCCAGAGGCAAAAAAGTTGAATTCTTTATCATTAAAAACTTTATGTTGTAAATTGAGTAAATAGCGTAGGAAAATTACTTTAGGCGCTAACATCAATGCGGAGTATTTTTGGAATAATCAGTTTATCGAATTTTGAAAATGCTTTTTTGTAATAGGGATTTAAATATTAAGATTTCGTGATTAAATTTTTTATATTAGTTGTAGGAATTTGTTCCACTTTAGAAAAAAAAACTGGAGAGGAAAATAAACTAATTGTCAGGTGGAATCCAATCAATAAAAATTTTGGTGATTCATCATAAAATTCTAAAGATTTGATCTGATCTGGTCTGTAAAGAATATATAGCCACTAAATAGCAGGCTAAATAGTGAAGTGAGTTGGTTAAATGATTGACAACCGAAAGATAATCAGAAGAAGGTTATACGATTTTCTCTCAATCATCTTTTTGTTGGCAAGCCGCGTCGTTACTTAAGAAAATAAGGGAAAAAGATTGGTATTTTTGTCGTGGTCGACTGCGAACGGTTTTCTGGGGAACTAGAAGCTAGTGTAAAGTAGACTTTGTTGAAAAATCGGTGGTGGGAGTAGAAGCCATTACCTTTCGAATAAAAAACGAGCAGCATGACCAAGGTATGTGTATAGTTATAGTCCAACTAAGAAATCTCCTACGTGCTTGGAGGTTTCGGTCGTTGGTACTAAACTCCAGCAGGACAATTCTTCTCTATGCGTCCTCTTTTACCAAACAGCTTTCTCTCCCTTTTTCTGTTTCGGTTCAACTAAGCTTCTTTAACTTAGATGCTAACATATGTCCCAAGCATTTATTTCTCGTTAGGAGTTTTTTCTCTTGTGCTTAAAATTCAAAAGAGGAAGAAGACGAAAAGTATAGGGGCTTAGGTTTTTTTTCTTTTTGATTCTCATTTCTTATGGTGTATGAATTTAGTTGACACATGTGGAACGTAAATGTCTGTGCGAGAAACTCGTTTGGAAAATAATTTACTGCCTGCAACCTGTGGTAATCCCCCTCTTTTTTTTGTATTTATTTCTTTTTCCTAGCTGCCTGTACCCTCGACAAACTAAATCGGAAAGTTTTCAGCGAGTACTTTGCGCTCGCATTCCAACAGGTGTTACACGCGTCCCCTGCTTCGTTACTGGAAGACGTTTGGTTTATCGCTGGGACAGGAATATACAAGCACACATGAATAGGCGCTCGGAGATGGTATAGACAAAGTGAGATAGAAGGAAGCAACTACTAGCTGACTAGTGCAACCAAGATGGGACCCTCTAATCGCTTCATTCATTATTTCGCCTTATCGCGGCAGTTAGGAGGCTTGCAGCCTCAAGTTTGTCGTCCGGAAGTTAAGTTCTTGTCTATACAAGTTATCCACATTCATTTTCAAAGGGATGACGAGTTTCAAATTAGTCCCCAAGTTATCAGTTTTGGAATGTACCTTGAAAATCGTTACCGTTAGCAAGATATTTATGTCCTTAAATAGTTCGGTCTACTAATTAGGATGGTGCACTAAAGAAGCTTAAGTTGAAACTGTACTCAAACTTATCTCTCTAAGATCCCAGTTATCTTCAACGGATAACTTTGTGGAATTGAATAAAATATGTATATGCTATATTAAATTTGATTAATCATTCAGAAATTTATATGCTTCATTCTTTTTGATTAAGATCCAGAAAATTGAGTATGATTTCTTGAAACGGGGACAAGTTTTCGTCGATTCTAACAATAAGTATTTTATGTTTCGCTGAACGCTCAATTGCAAAATGGGGTTCTGTTATTATTTCGAAGCACGTTAGATCGAGAGGAAATTCCAAGAAATCTGCTTCGAGTCGCTTGGTAATTATGCACTTTAGCGAACTTAAGCTTTCGGAGGCAAGGAAGATTCTTGAGCAAATAAACTTCAGATGTCATTAAGTTTGTGTTTCCCCTGAAAATTTCAATATAACTAATATCTCGTAGGTGTTTACGTGGAAATTTACGCTTTGAAACTTACTTCAAAGTTGCAATTACACAAATCAAACTAATGACATGATTTGCCCTACACATATCATAGTGGATGTTTACGGGAAATAGAGTGACTAATTATCTTTATTGGAACGAATTATCCTGTTGAAATTACAATTGTTACAGAATCGTTTATTCTCATATTGGTCTAGTGGATAGCCGGAGGATCCGAGAAGTCGAGATCCGTCACTGACAGAGCCTTTGTTTCTCGATCAGAAACGAAAACGTTTGGTCGTCGCGCATTTGTTCGTAATTCACAAGTGCGAGTATACTCTGTATTGTGAAATGCACACGTTACTTTCACAGTTTCACCTTTCTAGGGATCGTACGTTACAAATTGGCTGGAACGATTGGCTCCGGGCTCTGCATTATTTACCTGGAACGCTCCCTGTAATTTTGTGGCTTATCGTAGCCAAAGCACATAGGCACGTATCCAACAAGAACAATAAGTATGCCCTAAATGCACTCTGAGTCAGAGATTTCAGCCTCCCGAGAGGAACATGCGGACCTAATAACCTTCGACTCGCAGGGTTTCTCGTAAACATCCCTATTTATATTTTCCTTTCGATAAAACAAGGCCTCGAGAGACCCTTCTTAAGTATACATAACTCGAAGGAAAAAAGAATCTTATCTCTTTTTTTCGGACCTGTATCAAATTTTCAGAGAAAGTAATTTTCGGATTTTGTCATTTTTAAAGACTTGTCTGTCTATCTTTTTGCTTTGTTTCAGAATTTTTTTTTCAAGGCTACTGATGTAAAAAGCTTGAGTACATTATTAATAAAAATATCCAGTCATAGTGTTTGTATCTGGACTTGAAAAAACAGCCATTTTTCATGAGAATGGACTGGGAATATAGAAACTCTGTTGATAGAGCAAACTCTCGAAGATGAAAAATGGTATTTCGTGTGCTGGTATCGTCTGGTTCTATTTTTCGCCTTTACACATGTTTCCCATTTATTCCACGTTTTCCCATGACGGTTCTCTCTCTCTATTGCGAAATTCTCTCTCCCCCCGTGCAAATTTGCGAGAAACTCTGCTCCGTAACTACTCGGATTCCTCCATATTCATTACCCCTTTCGTATGTTTGACGCGGTATCATGCAGAATTCTAATGGTTCACCCAATGTGTACCTCGGAGTACATGTGTACTTTCGTACACGATGCACGTGGAAACGTACATACGCAGTGACTTTGTTTGGAAAGGTATAGAATAGACAAAACCAGGAATCAGGGCTTGCATTGTACACGAGAGAGTTATCGATCTTACTGTCTTCAAATATATATTCAACTGTGAAAAGCATTTCAAAAATTCAAGCAGAATTTTACTTGGAGAAAAATTTCCATTTTTAGAATCTTTGAATCAGGTATGGAAATAATTATTAAATGTAATTGTTTCCAGTACTTTTAATAAAAATCCCCGACTTTTCCCCGATTTCCCTGATAAAGTTGAAAATAATCATTTAATAGATCTTGGTGAATTAAAAATTGCTGAATTTCCCATTCCGTTTCGTATATGAAGAAAAGGGTCCCCTCTCTCACATTGATTGAGGAGATAGCGTATAAAATATTCAAGGAAAAGAAATACGGAGCAAAAGAATAGAGAAAAGTCGTGAATGTCTGGCAGCTATAAATGAGTGTAAATAAGTATTATAAGAAATAACATGAAACGCTATAGGCGCATCATATATTCAAGTTTATATAGCATGACCGTAACCCAGTGTCAGAATAGCAGATCTGAAATAGCGGATGGCTTAGTTGGCAATGTTGGCATATGCGATGGCAATGCAAAGTAGCGTTAGCTGATAAGGAATGCAGAATAAGTTCGTTTCTCCTCTGAAGTGCATGCACCTTCGTTTAGCTTTGAGACTAGGATATCTCTACATTCAAGCATATGTTGACAATGCATTCACAGAATACAGTTTCCACATATACAGAGAGGAGGATATATACACAGTACATTTTCATTCCCATCTAAATCTCCTCCATGCAACGCTCATCATTTCTGCTTATACATGATTCGAGACCCGAGGATTTGACCTACTAATTTCGTAACTCTCACATACCCGTATGAATATATGACGAAAGTCTGATTTTAATAATACAATTGAAATGCCGATATTGCCGATTCTTTAGATGCCAGACAATCACATTCGTCGTCTGAGCAATTTACGTCATGAAGATATATATACTTGGGATTATTAATACACAATATGTGCACATGTATCTTTAGATTCTAAAGTATTAGAAACGAATTTTCCTTGTGTATTCCTAATATGATGTCATTGGAAATTAAAATTTTAAGTTTAAACTTCACAGCTTTTCTAAGAATATCAAATTGAGAGAAGAAACGAATCAAAATGTTTTTTGTCTCAATTTCATATTCTTAGAAAAGCTGGGTTAGTTTAAGAATGTTAGACTTGTGATGTTTATTTTTAATGTGCTTTTTCTTTTCTGTTTAGGTAAGTGGCTTCTTGGTACCTTTTACGTAATGCAAACGGATTTGGTGAGTTGACTGTTTTTTTCCGCAACATCTAATTGTTGAGTAAAGAGTAAAGAGCAAAGATCAAAGATGATAAATTTAAAAAGATATTTTTCATATAGCGAATAATATTGTTTTAGAAAAAGAATGAAAAATATTGCTAAAGTTTTCACACGCGTATACATATGTGTGGTATAAGGATAACATCGTTTGGAGTTTGTGAGATCCGTACTGTTATTCCGTTCCAGGTCTGAACGTGGGTTCTCTCCGCGTATATACAGGGGTATTGTAGAGTTACAAAGTCATTTCCGCCGACGACGATATACCCGCCGAAATGAAGACTCGTTAGCGAAGCTTATGGCTCACTGTTAATTGCATTATGCTATGCTTCTCTTAGAGGAAGGTGTAAGCGAATAAATTGCCGTCGTCTTGTAGCCTTGAGGTTCTACTGTAATAAACGCAGTACACCTCGGTATTTACACTATAGAAGAGAGACAAAAAAAATCATTTAATTAAATTCAAACTAAACAGCAGGTGATAAAATTATTGTCTAAATGGGAAATGAATCGTATCGTATTTATGAATCATTTAGTCACGCATTTTCAGCATGATTGAACAAGTACTTTGTGCTTTAACGTGTAATTGGTACATTTTATGGAATTGCTAAATCGGCCAATCTTAATTGGCAAGGCTAATATCTTGATTGCGTGAATCAAGAAGTTGATTCAACCAAACCTGAATCTTGGGCAATGGGTATAATTCGTTCCGTACTATAACTGCTTTATAATTTGTATTAGTTCTTTAATCCTTTTCTATTCTTTCTTTTTTTTTATTATTAAAAAATTGTTTCTAACAGTGTCGTAACTTTTATCGGATAATTGTTCCCAATGGGATTTAAAAAGCTTTATGTAACAATTAACGCGATCAAAGGAATAGCTATTGATTTAACGAAATTTACCAATGACAAAGTCCTTTTGTGCACGTTTGTCGATTAGTATTTAAAGGGAAAAGTGTTTCTCGTTTTGGACGAACGATTCTAAGCTGGAAAACAAGAATGTGTTTTGTTAGCTTCAATTGAATTCACTTTGATAAAAAAGTAATTTTGTTTTCGATACATACAATCAATCCTTAAAACTAGACTAAATTAAAATTCGTTTATCTACTTTTTTTCTGCCTCTTGTTCTTTTTTGGGAGTAATTATATCCTCGTGTTGATAAAAGTTCTCCTCTTTTAAAATGGTTAGGTTTTATTTGCTTTTACAGAGAACTCTTAAAATTTTAGTGTTATGGAAGTTTTATTTACGTTTTATGGCACTATTTGCGGTTGATGTGTGCAAAATAAGTGCTTGGCTGAAACGTAGCCGGAATCTCGTTGTCATTTCTTAATGACTGGTTAAAGTAAGTTTTTAGATGAGCGAAGGCGTAAGGAAATGAGCTTGCTGCCTATAACTGTACTTTCTACTATATATCTGCAAAGACGACGCGACGCGACGCACCTTTACAAAAGGTCTGTGTACAATTTATTTTCAAAGACTTGTCTTCTCCAGAGGTGTAGAGTATGAATAAATAATATAAATACACAATCACCAGTCAGTCTGGTTTAGCCGATCAGGTACCCCATAGAGGCAGGTTCGTGCCAAGGACTCTTGTCGCCCTACATTATTCATACAACTCGATTCCTACACTCATTATTCTTACATTTATTTTCTTTTAAATTAATCTCCATAGTAAAAAGTAAATACCTGATAAATAATAATAATAATGAATAATAATACCTAATAAATACCTAAGTAAATACCTAAACTAAAATAAAATTAGGGTTGTGACACTTTTCTGGCGCTTTTTACGTAATGCATCAATTTAGAAATCAAGTCGATGAAATAATAGTCCAATAAAACGATTGTTATTCGCGATAAAGTGAACTAGGTATAAAAAAGTGCTCACGGTTTGTTCCTTCTTTCTTGACACTATATTCTTAATAACGTTTTTAAACTTCGTACTTATCTACTAAAACCTACTATTTACTATACTTTTTTTACGATTTGCTACTATTTGTCTACTTTTTCTTTATAAAATTTCTTTATAAATTTCTTTTTAAATTTTTTATTTTACTATAAGAGTAGTAAAACAAATATGCGACAAAAGTTGCAGGTGTGAACAAACAAATGAATGACGGAATAATGCGAGGTTTACTATGAGTAATAATTTACAACATAGTAGAATGTTCGAAAGAACAAATTGAAAGGGACAAAAACGTTTTGATTGCTAATTTTATTATTGTTTGTTTATCGATCATTACGAATTAATGACGCGTGTAATCATTATCTACGGCAGTTTTCAGTAATTCTTTAATTGAATCATTTAAAGAATAAGTTGTATTTAAATTTTTCGGATCTCTAAATGAAATCTCAGGAAATTGTTTATCAGGGAAAAATGAGAGTTGAATAATCTTGGCTGTGTAATCGGTTTTCTTGACGCGACAGGACATTGACTCGAGATGGAGGCGATCTTGGTCGTAAATTGTGTCAGAGACTGTACTCAACCGAACGAAGGAACGAACGAACGGTTAACCTTGAAGTCGGCTGTAGCGGAGTCGACCAGCACTTTCCAAGGGAGTGTGGCTTCTGTCGTTCACCTTTTACGCTTATAGAGATTATATAGAGGGATAGGTGTGTCGGATATATGTAGGAAAGGGAACATAGACTATATAGCTGCAGACTAGACGCTAGATAGCAGAAGATGAACTACAGGTTAAAGCCGAGGTTAACTCTATATTACTATTGACTCTAGGCTCTCTCTCTCTCTCTCTCTCTATACTGAATATACACACTGTAGTGTTGAATTCGTCTCACTATACACTGAGCTGACTATACGGTCGCTAGACTGACTGTAACTAGATGTGCTCGAGTGTGAACAGCTGTTCGATATACTCTTTCCAGTTTCCAGTTTCAAACATTTTTTTCCACTGGTGAGAAAATACATGCTCGTTCTATTTCACGCTATATCCCACTGGGGATGCGATGCGATGCTCTACGCTGTGCTCTCGTTTGATTTACTATAATGGCTTTTTAGATTTTATTGCATCATTTCGTTTTGTATCAAAATTACCCGAAAATTGCCTTACACAACACCAGAAAAGTTTATATTATATCCAAAACAAGTTCTACTTTCCAAATCACATTCAAAACATTTTCTCTGTTACCGAGAACTAACAGTATTAATTTTACTTTATTGAACCGTTTGGCGACAATTTCCATGTAAATAAGTGTTACATAAACCTCATTGTGGTTTCTTTGTTTCTGCTTTTATATGCATAAGACTTATTTTCAACTATGTATTTTTAAGTTTTAAATTTTATTGTTCAAACATTACAAGGGAATTTTATGACAGTGGAGGAAAAATTACAGTTGGCTGTTAACATTAGTTTGAAAAAGCGCTCTTGCAATTTTCATATTTTTTTACGATTTTCCAGAATTAAGATTATTTATTATTTTAAAAATTACAGGGCTCGAACTAAGTTTGTAAATTCCGTAAAGGTTCGTAAATTTGTTTAAAATTCGTAATTTGATTGAAGAAGGACGAAAAGTTCGTTAATTGTACAATATAATTTAGAGAATTTTAGAGAAATTAAACTATAGTGACCACCATTTATTTTGACGAATCTTTTTATCGAATTGACTTCTTATTTATAAATTTTTCTTAATAAAAAATTACTAAAATTTGTGCAAATTTACCGACCCTCTAAAGGTTAAAATAAATGTCGCCACGATAAAATGAAATAAAAATAAAAAAATTTACATAAAATGTAATGTGTGGAGCTTATAGTTATTGAATTAGGTTCAACATTCTGGAATGTTGAAAATTTGGTTGGAATTTAGTTTCGCGCCGTTGAAATTAAATTAGAACATTATGAGCAGCCACGCGTCGCGGTTCCCGGCAGGAAAATTTAAATGACCCGCTACTATAAATCACATAACCTCACGGTCTCGTCGCTTTAGATGAGCCAAGGTTGCTAAAATATCTTCCCATGCACTTGGCTTGTGTTCGACCCCAAAGTCTATCTATACACTTGGGTTCTTGAACGTGCTGCCTTTGAAAGGGTCGATTCATAATGGTTCAACAGTTCATTAGAAAAGCGGGTCCATGAAGCTGAAGTCCGCAACGTTTTTAAAAACGAAAAATCAAAAAAGAATTTTTTTCCAAGTTAAATTCATCTCTAATTTTCATGTTTCTTAATTTTTAAGAAATTAATTGTTGCTTAAGATACAATTATTAAAAATTAACATGATTTAGAATCAAAAATAAAAAAACCGTCCCTTTATTTTTTCGTTTTCGTTTTTAAAAACGTTGCGGACTTCAGTATCATCGGGTCCTTCTTCTTTGACTACTACGCTGACAGTACGTGTCGTCCCAATGTCGAGTGAAACGGTGAAAGTAAATTCTCGATAATATTTATGCGATCTCACGCCTTGAGGATAAGGTGCGTAGGTCTTAACAAGTGAATATTCACCTGCAAACTTGGCAAATAAATCACTTCTATGTAATCCAAATTATTTAGAAGCACGAACGGACTTTCAATCACTTTCAATTACTGTCAATTACTTTAACCAACACTTGTCTTGACTTTGTGCAATTTATAGTTGATGTTTGGTTGCATGTAGGCATTATTTTTTTTACAAACAGGGAAAATTAAAGAAAAGTACTTCCCACAGGTCAGGGATTTTTAATAAAAGTAGGTACTGAAAGCAATTAAAGTTTTAGAAATGAATTACTTAAACAAAATTTTAATAAAAATTGTAAAAAAAAGTAGTAAATATATAATAGGTTTTAGTAGATGAGTGCGAAGCCTGAAAAGTAGAAAAATTGCCATATGTGTACTTCATTATTAAACTGTCGAACGTGTCATCTAAATGACTATAGTGAAAAACAAGTGATGACGAAATAGGTTTCCACCATTTGAAATGAGGGATGATTATTTATTTAAAGCCACATGTGTGCCCACACGTTGGAAATTTAACGGGAGCCATGGCCGCACGGCAAGAATTGTGGAGCTTGCAAAATTTACGGACACACCGGTGAAGGGGTTAAATAATAATAATCGTTTCATACGTGCTTCATCCTCTCGAGCGTATTTTCTCGCGCACGCACTATACATTATACTTGTTTCATTATTTATCCAATTTCTCTAGCGAACCGACCAGCGTTAATTTTCCAATACCTTTCTCAATTGATTGCAGCATGCAGTATATGCAGTAAAGGCGTAAAAGCATGAGAAATTTTGTCTCGCTTTTTAAGCTCTTTTAATCAGAAATTAATTTCTTTCACAAAGCTATACGACGCTCTCTAGTGTGTCTGCATTGGCTATTAAAAGATTTATCCAGGAAAATATTGAAATTTATCTCAACGTTAAAACAATAAACTAAAAATGTATACACGCATAGAGCAATAACTTTCCACCGCAAAATCTATCATCTCGATTTGCCCCTATTTTTACAAATATGTACTTTTATCAATTTTCAAAGATCAATATTTGTTGTGTGTAAAAATATATAAAACATTTTACTTGCTTATCTTGGAAATGCAGATAACTATTTTCTCCAACAACAACAATACTGCGAAGTGGATGGGATCTGAAACTTTCATCAGATTGGCACTTTGGGTGGAAACATCGCAAGGCTCTCTTGAGTTTATCGAGTGTGATTCTTTTGGAACGATTCGCTACTACTCAAGTTAAAACTGACCTTTCACATCTGATTTGGTACAAAAATTCTCTCTCTCTCTCTCTGAGTTCGCAATCCTTCCAAGTGTGAAACGTCATAGTGAACCCCATTTTCAAATATAGCTTTTGTACTCTCCTGCATTACTATAGATTTTATGCTAACAGCACACAGATGTTGCTGGTAAATTCAATCACACCAGGTAGAACAAACAACGATTCCCATTTCTCCTTCAAACTTGGAGGAGAAGAAGAAGAAGCACAGCAGCGTATTTTGCATCACTGAATCCACAGTTGAGCATCTTAGTTATTAAATTGCGAATTCTCGCTTCCGTTTCGACCTTATGTTTATTAAACATTTTCTACCTGCAAGCCCTTTATTATTCACCGTAAATAATCGGATTACCTTATTACTCATTTGTGGTGTATAATATAAGCTAAACAAAATCAATTTAACTTCGTTAATCTTTAATCTCCCTCAGGAGCATTGTCATATTTATAAAAATAAGCCAAAAGTTTCGGAGAATCAGGAAAATTCTGTAAGTTTTTTACTTAATATTTTAACATTCCTATTATGATTAGAGTCTAATAATAAGCTTTGTTGCAATTTTTTTGCAAAATGAATCAAATGAAAGAAATGCTTTTACGAATATAAATATTCAAAAAAATTTCCAACAGCAAAAAACAAAATTAAATAGTAAGAAACTTTAGAATTGATTTCTTTTTTAAAGTGAAATATTCTTGTAAAAAAATTGGAAGAAATAATTTAATTTAATTGATTTGAACCTTTATAACTTTAAGAGACATCCAATAAAAAATACATGGAGGGAAATTTTATTAATATACTCGTTTGATTATTATTATTATTTTTATATAAAAGAGATAAAAAGTTAAATGCCATTCGAGAGAGAGAGCTACTTTTACACTTCTCACGTAGAATTTAAAATTGCGATTTGATATCAATAGAGATGAAATCGGAAAATATTGGATTTGAAATATTTCGTTTTAGTTGAAGCCCGTGTCGCGAACGCTAAGCAAACTCTCACGGTACAAGTGTATATGTATAGTGTGTGCGCTCGTAAAAATGAAATCGGAAACTCGATTAGCCCTTTCGTGCGGTCGCCACATTCGACAACCTCTGACGTATTTAAAAAGCTGAGAACAAGATAAAATATGAACTTGAATAACCTTTAATTATTTTTCGCTTCGAGTGGGAGCAAAAAAAAGACCATAACAACCAATGCACCCATAAAAAGCGATAAAAGCTTTCATACCGTAATTTCGCATCCTACAAACAAACAAACAAATAAATCTCCAAGTTTTCAAATATCCACTCGCTTTATATCGATAAAGAAATAATTTTCCCAAATCAATTTGTATAATAAGATTGAAAGTCAAGCTATACGCACTCGGAAATTAATTTTTAAAAGAAGTAGCAAAAAGTATAGCTTTAAGACTGGAAAAAAGTCATTTTATGAAAAATCGTGAAAAATTAAATGAATAATTCAATTATTTCGAATAATTTATTTTAAATTTTATTAAAAATAATTGAATTTCTGGGTTGAATTTTACTATTTATGAATTTATTCAATTATTTTAAACCATTTTATGAAAATTTACATGTTTTGTAAATTTGTAAAATTTATAATAAAATTGATCTTAGAATACAATTATTTTTTTAAAATATAAAATTCTTCCTAGGAATACAAATATTGTCAAAAACGTTAGTAAAAATCTTCGAAACAATATTAATTATTATTTTCGTAAAAAATAAAATTCTTCGAAGCAATTTGCAATTATTTAAGAAATTTTAATAAAATTCTTCTCAATAAATCAATTCTTTTCAAAAATAAAATTGTTCACGAGAATTCAATTATTAAAAAAAATTTTTTTTTAATTCATCAGATTTCAATTTTTTCAAATTTTTTAATGAAATATCTTGATGGAATTTAATTATTTTCAAAATGTTTTTAAAAATTCTGAGAAATTCAATTATTTAAAAACATTTTTGAATAAAATTCTCCACAAAAAATTAATTATTTTCATAAATCATAAAATTTTTTTTCGAAATTCTATTATTTTCACAAATAAAATTTCTCTCACAGGAATTAAATTCTTTACAATATTTTTAATAAAATTCGTTGCAAGAATTCAATTATTTTCATAAATAATAAAATTCTTTTTATAGAAATTCAATTATTTTCAAAAATAATAAAATTCTTGTCAAGATTTCAATGATTTTCACAAATAATAAAATTCTTTTCAAGAATTCAATTATTTTCAAAAATAATAAAATTCTTGTAAAGAATTCAATTATTTCTAGAAATTTTAATAAAATTTTTTGCAAGAATTCAATTACATATTTAAATAAAAAAATTAATAATTTATTGAATGTTTCTTAAAATTAAATTCTATCCATGAATTTAAATAAAATTTTCTATTAATTAAAATTGCATTAAAAATAATTGAAATTCTGTAATAACTGTCATTATTTATGAAAATAATTGAACTATTGCGAAGAATTTAATAAAAAAAAATTTTTAAATAATTAAATTTCTCTAAAAGTTTTATTATTTATGAAAGAAATTAAATGTTTGCGTAGAATTTTATAAAATTTTTTTTTAAATAATTGAATTTTTTTTGGACATAATTTAAGTAGATATATTAAAAATTTTTGAAAATAGTTTGAATTTTGCTGAGAATTTTATTAAAATTTTTTAAAATAACTGAATTTCAATAAGAAGAATTTTATTATTTTTAAAGATAATTGAGTTTCACGAGTATTTTTTTTTAATTTTTGAACATAATTGAATTTATACAATTTCTCTAAAATTTAATATTTTTTTAGTGTTTTTAACTAAAAATTTTCTTTAAATCCATTATGTTTAATAATTAATTAAAAATACATTAAAAAATTTAACTATAATTTCAGAAGAATTTGAATTATTAAAATCGAATTAATATTTTTGTTTTTCTGGAAAAACTGTTAATAATATTTGAATTATTTCAATGTTAATTAATTATTTTTCTGGAGGTTTGCATTATGTTGAATGAACCAGCTTAAAATTTATAAAATTCTTTACATTCTTTTTTTAAATCATTGACATAAAAAACATATTAATATTATGTTGTGATGTGATGTTAATAATCTAATAAAAAATAAAACGCACTGAATTCTATAATATCGAGTCTAAATTTTGTGATTAAAGTTTGAAAAAGATTTTGAAAAAAAGAAAAACTTGTTTATTTTTGATTAGAAAAAGGTGAAAATATTTTGGCACCTTTTTCACCTTTTTTTTGACGATTCGTCACCACAAATCGTCAAAAAAAGTTGAAAAAGGTGCCAAAATTAAAAAAAGGAAACTAATATCTGTGATGCCTGAAATTGTCAAAGATTAAAAACACATTTCATATATCTTATGGTCGTGGATTCTATAAAAAGCATTCAAGTGCAAAATAAAACAAATACACTGGCAGGAAACGAGGAGAAGATGGCCGAGGAGATAAATCAGTAGTAAAAAAGGCACGTTTCCATTATCTGGATAGCAACCTGTATACAATATAAAGTCAGGAATCGAAATTTCTTTATTGCAGTAACAAACAACGTGTTATGGTCGACTATAGATGAAACAAAAGTGTCCAATAGCAAGTTTCTAGATCAGCCTCGCGAAAAATACTACCATCAGCTGTAAAAGAAAAAACCAATGCTAACCAGACTCGCCAGTTCCATTTAGTTTACAAACTTATCCCATCTCTCTCCCTCTCCTGTCCAAAAGAGTTCTTTTTCATCTGGCAAAGTAGCGATGAAATATCGTGCCGAGTATACAGTAAACCCTCGAGACAAAGATAATTTTCACTTTGCCTTTTATCGTGCTCGCTCAATTTTTTCTCAGCTTTTCCTTCTTCTTCTTCTTCTTTTTTTACTATAGTTTCCTTGTGGCAAGCCGCATCCACTTTTCTTCAGTGGATGATACCCCCCCCCATGACGACGTGCTACTTTCTGGTACTCGAGCTAATTTCGCTAAGTCCGTTTATTTCCCGCTACACCGGAAGTGGTCCGAAGAGTATATACACAAAAAGCCAATAGTGTAGCTGAAATTACGAAAAAATGCGCCAAGTAATTTGCTTTTATAAATAGAAACTCTCCCCATTGCATTAACTTTAAATAATGACACAGAAATTCAATTTTATATATTAAGAGGGGGAAAAAAATAAAATGAAAATGAGTAAAAGACAATTGAATTTTTAAGTTAACAATTAATTTATTCTCTCCAGAATAAATCTAGTTAATTTCTCCGTCTCGAAAGAAATAGAGATAAAAGTTAACAAATGGTTTTCTGACATGAAATGAATTTTTTATATCTTTAATTTCTTTTTAAATGCTAATGATCAAAATTTTTCAATTTTCATTTTATAATTGACGTAAAAATTATATCTTACATTTATGCGTTTGTTTTAAAATACAATTTATAATTTTATATTGTATATTAAGAGAAAATTATATTAAATTTTGTAAAAGTGTCCCACGTCGAAAAATTCCATGGAAAGTACCCCTGGAAATTCCATGGAATTTCCGTAGAGTCCACACGTTTTTTATTTTTTTTAACATTTAACAACAAAAATTCCATTGAAGTACCCCGTAGAGTTTCCATGGAAATTCTGCTAGTTTTTTAATTTTTAAATATTTAAACATTTCCAGGGTTGCAAAGTTTCAATTTAAAACTTTAGAAGATTTGAATTTTTGATGAATTCTATTAGAAATTTATTAAAGAACTTAGATACATTGAAAAATTTTAGTAATGTAAATACTTCTGAAATTATACTTAAATTTTTTAATGTATTTTTAATTAATTATTAAACATAATGGATTTATAGAAAAATTTTAGTTAAAAGCATTAAAAAAGTATTAAATTTTGCAGAAATTGTAGAAATTCAATGAAGCTGAAGTCCGCAACGTTTTTAAAAACGAAAAATCAAAAAAGAATTTTTTTCCAAGTTAAATTCATCTCTAATTTTCATGTTTCTTAATTTTTAAGAAATTAATTGTTGCTTAAGATACAATTATTAAAAATTAACATGATTTAGAATCAAAAATAAAAAAACCGTCCCTTTATTTTTTCGTTTTCGTTTTTAAAAACGTTGCGGACTTCAGTATCATGAAATTCAATTATGTTCGAAAATTAAAAAAAAAAAATACTCGTGAAACTAAATTATCTTTAAAAATAAAAAAATTGTTCTCTGAAGTTTAATTATTTAAAACTTTTTTTAAAAAATTCTTAGCAAAATTCAGATTATTTTCAAAAAATTTCAATATATCTACTAATATTTTCCAAAAGAATACAAGTATTTAAATTTTTTTTATAAAATTCTAAGCAAACATTTATTTCTTTCATAAATAATAAAACTTTTAGAGAAATTTAATTATTTACAAATTTGTTTATAAAATTCTTCACAATAGTTCAATTATTTCTATAAATAATAATCAAAGTTATCGCAGAATTTCAATTATTTTTAATACCATTTTAATCGATAAAAATTTTTTATTAAAATTCGTAGATAGAATTCAATTTTAAGAAACATTCAATTGCTCAATAAGTAAATTGTTTATTTTTGTACTTAGATAATTGAATTTTCACCGAATTTTCTAATATTGAATTCTTTCGAATAATTCTATTAAAATTTCTAAAAATAATTGAATCCTTGATACAAATTTTATTAGTTTTGAAAATAAGTGAATTCTCGCTAAGAATTTTATTATTTATGAAAATAATTGAATTCTTGCGAATAATTTTATTAAAATCTCTAAAAATAATTAAATTCTTTCAAATAATTTTATTTAAATTTCTAAAAATAATTGAATTCTTGACAAGAATTTTATTATTTTTTAAAATAATTGAATTCTTGACAAGTATTTTATTATTTTTTAAAATAATTGAATTTTCACTAAGAATTTTATTATTTATGAAAATAATTGAATTCTCACTAAGAATTTTATTATTTATGAAAATTATTTAATTCTTACTAAGAATTCTAATAAAATTGTATTAAATAATTGAATTTTCGTGAAAATTTCACAATTTATTTTTGTATTTATAAAATTGAATTCTGGCAAAAAATTTTATTAAAATTTCTGAAAATAATTGTATTCTTGACTAGAATAAATTTCATTAAAATTTCTGAAAATAATTGAATTCTTGACAAGAATTTTATTATTTTTGAAAATAATTGAATTCTTGCGAATAATTTTATTAAAATCTCTAAAAATAATTGAATTCTTACGAATAATTTTATTTAAATTTCTAAAAATAATTGAATTCTTACTTAGAACTTTAATAAAATTAAATTTTTATAAAGAACTCTTATCTGGAATTCAATTATTTTTAAAAACATTCAATAATTCAATAAATTATTTATTTTTGTATTTAAATAATTGAATTCTTGACAAGAATTTTATTACTTTTAAAAATAATTCTATTCACATTAAGAATTTTATTATTTATTTCGACGGGGGTCTGGACACAAGGAGAGAAAGATTTCTCGCTATTTTGAGATGGAAAACAATGACAATTTTCACCTAGGGCGTAATCGCATCATTAGACCTGATTTTCTCACCAGGAAATTACATAAATCTCTTGTTGAAGTGATACGTAACGATTCGAATCAACAGGGGCGACTGCTCGAGTGCTGTTTCTGTTCCGATGTTTTAACAAGACACACAAGATTTTATCGTGAGGAGGCATATGTGCCATACGTGTGGCTGAGTGAAAATTCGAAATTCGAATTAGGTACAGGCGAGAGCTCACCAAAGTCCAGTTTTTTTTCTTTTTTTTTTCGTTTTCTTTTGTGACCTCACTTTAAGCTTTAAGCTATGTACTTTCAAGCAGAGGACATGAAGGGAGACAGGAAAGGCAGTCACTAGCAAAGTCGCTTCACGTTTGCACTTCATTGGCCTCGGACACGTACCAAGTCTGCAGCAGCGAACGAACTCGTTTGTTTCTGGAATTCTGGATAAGAAACGGGAGAGAAACGAAAAGAGACAGTGAAGAGATAAAGCGATAAAGAAACTCACACAAATGGAAAGCGACAGGGATCTGGATGTTGCGATCTTAAAAGAAAAAAAGAAAACTTTATTCGATCACTTTTTCAGACGAAAATATAACCAGAAACTTGAATTATTGAGATCAATTAAAGAAATTGATGAAATGATTTCCAGATTGCTAATCGAGAAAACGATGAAACTAGTTGAACGCACATAAAATATGAATGTCACATTAACTTTTATTTATTCGGAATAATTTCTTGAAAAACTAGTGTAATTATAATTTTGAACAAATTGCAGGCATCATTTTATCCCCACAAAAAAGATGAGAAGGAAAATTTTTTTAAAATCATTCGATTTTTATCAAGTTTGACAAAAAATTTAATTTTCCTGATTTCCAGACAAAAGTTTAACTTTTCCCCTAAAGAATATTCTGATTCACTCTAAAAATTATTAGATACTCAAAAACATGTTCTCTTACATTTATTTACGAACTTAATTGTAATAAATTATTCAAAAACATTAATAACTTCTTTTATAGATAAATATTTAATGATTATTATTTTTCTATGGGAATTATTTTTTTTTTCGAAAAATTTTATGGAAATTTAAATTATTATAAAACATGAAGATATCAATCATTCCGAGTGAAAGACTCGGAGTGATCGATATCTTCATGTTTTATAATAATATTCTTAAAAGTTGTTAAATTTCATAAATATTTGAATTTGAAATTTTTGGAAAATCTTAATTCCTAAATGGAATAATAATAATGATAAAATTATAATTATAATTATAATTTAATTATAATTTATTGATGTTTTCGAATAATTTTACAATTAAAAAAATTCGTAATTAAATGCAATAGAAATATTAAATATAATATTAAAATATAGAACTTGCAGAATTTCCAGAGGTTACTTCCATGGAATTTTTTGACGTTCGGAGGTTTATTTTTATAGTGAAATTATTTAATTTTACATTCTTTAGTTCATATTCTTTTCTATATTCAATTTAACTTGAGGCAGAATTTTTTTTTCATTGTTTGTTCAATTGATATTATTGCTTGAATAAAACGTGAAAATTTGCAAACAGTTTTTTTTTGCTCTGCGAAGAGAAATAGCTTGTCATTGATAATGAAATTGAATTTTGTAACGTTTCACAAACAAGAGTTTTTCATGTTGAAAAAATATGAAATCTACACATATAGCTTTTTAACCAATTTTTATTGAAATAAAAATTAATTAGAGGGGTTTTATAAATGGAGAAGAAGAGAGCGACGCATTATTATTACGCATTTTGATGAATTATTGACAATTTTAAATTTCACATCAGGGGGAGTGGCTTTGTTTACAACAAAAGCGTTAAACAAAATTTTTATTATTATGTTTTCTTTTATAAGTAAACTATGTTTTTTAAAGAACAGCATCAAAATTTATAATCAGCAAATTAATGATTATAAATTTTATGCTTTTCTCTGACTAATTTAAAAAATTAGTCAGAGAAAAGTCAGGAAATTTTAAAATTAAAGATTTTCTGGCCACTTTGAAGAAAAGGCGCAAATTTCTAGGTAGAACTCGAAACTAGTGTTTAAAGAATTAAAAAAAAAAAAGATTACCTGGTAAATTACACAATTTGTAAAATCTAATATAGTGTCAGGTTATAAGCAGGATAATAGTTATCAGAGTTTGTGGAATAAGTTCGTGTTATCAGAGTCAGACAGTGACTGACTTCACTCAGTTAGCGTGCTTTGGCTTAATCGCAAAACCACACATTCAATATTCGTATGTACATACACTAGGTTTCTTACGCATTATAGGTAACATGCACGATCCCAGGGCGCGCGTCACCTCGAATATCGCGTCTGAATCATCAGCAACAGCAGCAGCAGGCAATTCGTAAACTAACAAACGCAAAGATCGATCACGTGCTCTTTTCCATTAACCATTTTGTACACACACACATACACACCCAAACACACAGTCGTTAATAATTTTCCCTCGCACATTCAATTCTCCTCTTTTCGTAATAAAATGCTTTCCCAACAGTATATCCCCAAAATTTATTGAATTATCACTGATTGCAAAAATTGATAACTCGATCGTTTCCATGAATTTTACCATTCTCTCTCTTTTTTTTTTTGGTATTTTCGAAAAATAAAAAAAAACAGGAAGGAAAAAATCACGGCCTTTAAATTCCAATAAACGCGCGTTATATATTGCGTGTGATTATGCAAATTTAGAATACACCCTCGTAATTCAAATTTTGCTTTTAAATCATATCTGAAAACTGCGTGGAATATTGATCATTGAATGAGTGTAATTTTTTGTCTTTCTGTCCTTTTTCTTTATTTTTCATATTTTTGTAAACTGCATTTTCAATATCTACTATTTTAATAAAATTTAAAAAAAACAGTTATTAAGAAAAATTTTGATAAAATTCTACGCAAACATTTAATTTCTTTCATAAATAATAAAAATTTCACAGAAATTCAATTACTTACAAATTTTTTTATAAATTTATTCGCAATAATTTTCTTATAATAATAATAACAATAATAATTCTAGAAGCTCAATTATTTTCATAAATAATAAAACTCAACGTAGAATTTCAATTATTTTTAATACAATTTTAATCGAATTCCTTATAAGGAATTCGATTAAAATTGCAATTTTATAAAAAATGGAATATTATTCTTAAAAGTTTGATTAAATTTCGACAAAAGAATTCAATTATTTAAAAATTTGTTGATAAAATTCTTTATGAAAATTCATTTACTTTTACAAATTGTAAAATTTTCACGAAAATTCAATTATTTAATACAATTTTATTAGAATTCTTAGTAAGAATTCCATTATTTACAAAAATAATAAAATTCTTTTCAAGAATACAATTATTTTCAAAAATAATAAAATTCTTGTCAAAAATTCAATAATTTTCCAAAATAGTAAAATTCTTGTCAAGAATTCAATCAGTTTTAGAAATTTTAATAAAATTTTTTGCAAGAATTCAATTATTTTCACAAATAATAAAATTCTTGTCAAGAATTCAATTATTTTTAGAAATTTTAATAAAATTTTTTGCAAGAATTCAATTATTTAAATACAAAAATAAATAATTTATTCAATAATTGAATGTTTTATGAAATTTTTTTAAAATAATTGAATTTCTCATAAGAATTCTTTATGAAAATTCAATTAGTTTCACAAATAGTAAAATTTTCAAGAGAATACAATTATTTAATTCAATTAATTTAATTATTTTTAGAAATTTTAAGACAATTATTCCTAAGAATTCAACTATTTTTAGAGATTTTAATAAAATTATTCGCAAGAATTCAATTATTTTCATAAATAATAAAATTTTTAGTGAGAATTGAATTATTTTTAGAAATTTTAATAAAATTTTTTGCAAGAATTCAATTATTCAATTCAATAAAAAATTCTATTATTTAATAAATTATTTATTTTTGTATTTAAATAATTGAATTCTCGTAGAATGTTCTAATAAAAATTGATTTAAAAGTGAATTTTAATTAAAATTTTAGATAATTGAATATTAAAAGCATTTTAGCGTGAATTTTTATAAATAAATTAATTTCGAAAATGTTTTAAATTAAAATCTTTGAAAATCCGAATTTTTTATATTTAATTTCAATGGAAAAATAATAATAATTAAATATTTATCTAAAAAAGAAATTCTAATGTTTTTGAATTATTTTACAATTAGAGAAATAATTCGTAAATAAATGTAATAGAACATTTTTTTTTAATATCTAATAATTTTTAGAGTGAATCAGAATATAATTAGAATTAGGAAAAAGGCAAAATTTTGTCTGGAAATAAGGGAAAAGTCCAAAGCTTTCTTAGACTAAAATTAGTTTTATACAACAAATAGTTTTTGATTCAAACCAAATTTTTTTTCCGAGTGTAATTAATTTTTAAATTATTTTTAATAGTTCTGATTTTTCTAATGTTTTTTTTTTTGTCTTTTTCAGGTAAGTGGACCTCTTGCTTAATTTTGAAATAGTGTTACTTAGATGAAATTGGTGAGTAATTATAAATTTTAGCACTCTAAGTTTGAAAGATTTTGCCTGATTTCTAAAATTATAAAAATATAATTTCTACGCTGTTATTATTGCTGTTAAAGTCACAAATTAAATCTAGAAATTTATAAATTATGTAACATTATATTTTTAACATTAAATAACAAACAAACAAACAAGTTAGTGAGAATATTAATATTGATGCTAATCGGTAATGTAATGATAGTTTATTATACTTGAATAGTAAGTTTAAACTTTTATTGTATATATAAAATAATATAAGAGAAATAGTATTTATTTGAAATCAAAGTATTAATTCTCAGAGAAATTACTTCCGTAAAATTGAACAGCAATTAATTCAGTAAACATTTAATTCATGAGAGAAAGAAATGGAAAGAAGCATCAATACTGGAAAATGTTGTACTGGGATTATCCCCAAGTTAATCCAGCGGAGTGAACATTTCTCTTTCTCTCTCTCTCTCTTTGAAATACGCGGATTCTTCTTTTATAAACATTGATTTCCGTAATAGGTCGTATAGAGTCGATTGAACGTTGCGGAGGATTTAATTAATAGAGAATTTAATGGCCTATTTGCTGTTGGTTGCATGCGATTAATATTTGTGTAGGAGAGCTCATACACTTTTCATGTGTAGCTAGTTATAAAGGAACAAACGGGTATTGTTTAAAATATCCAAGGAGAAGTAGTGTGCACGATGGGGGAAATTTTGCAATCTTCGAGTATCGAAAGAGAGAGGGATTTATATCGCACTGGTTATAGATAACGCACGCACTGCGTTTACAGTTACTTCTTATCGGTATATGTAATTTTTAGTAGCGAAAAAAAAATTGTATTTAAGGGTGTGCTTTAGTAGAGAATGTCTTCGGGCACGTTTTTTAAAATAAAAAACACCTTCGTGCAGGACTGGTTGATAATTTTATGCTTGCCACTAGCATTTTGCCTCTAACTATAAGCTTTATGGCAGCTTTACTGCAAACAACATTGTCAGCATCATTTATGTTGGCCACTTATTAGCTTGATATTTATGCCCTCTTGAAACTTTCAAATAACATTAAAATTATTAATCGAATAAATTCCAAACGATTATATGGCAGTAAATCCATTTTCAGGGTGAAAAATGTTTGATTCTTTATTTTTCTTCTCTCGCTTTCATTGATAAACTTCAAATATTGTGTATATAAAGGTACGGTGATTGAAATTTGTTTGATGATATTTCTTTTATAGGATTATAAATTTTCCGGGTATAATAAGGATTATCTAAAGTCCCTTTAGACAGCTTTTATACTGCGTACTTGGTCTCGCAGCGTTCAAATAGCAGGAAGTCTAGTCTTATCGGTATAAAATGTAACAATATATTTTCTAAGGTTCTAAGACTTTAACTAAATTATAAAGGCTGTTCTCGGGGTATATTCTCTTTATATATACTCTTCCTATGGCTTCGTCTATGGAAGTTTCCTTTATGGAAATTATAGTTTTCGATCCATCAAATTTTATATATTTATCATCATTTTGATAAACCAAATCTTGATTACTTTTATCGAGTCAGGTTCGCCACAGGTCAGGGAAATCAGGGAATTCAGGGAATAGTGAGGGAAAGTAGAATTGGTCAGAAAAATCAGAGAAAAGTCAGGAATTTTTATTAAAAGTACTGGAAATTTTTTTTTCTATTTCTGACCACAATGGATTTTTAAATATTGTTCAATTATTTTAAAAGTTTTAACGCAATTATCTTGATAAACAACACAAAATTCTTCGACAAAAGTCAATTATTTTTAGGAATTTTAATAAAAATCTTTGCAAAATTCAATTATTTTCGCATAAATAACAATATTCATCACAAGAATTCAATTATTTTCAAAAGTAATAAAATTCTTCGAAGAAATTCAATTATTTAAAAAAAATTTAACGAATATCTCGTCAAGAATTCAATTATCTTTATAAATAGCATAATATATCGCCAAAAATTCAATTATTCTTAAAAATTTTAATTAAATTCTTTGCAAAATTTCAATTGGTTTCAATAGTTTTTTGCAATTCAATTATTTTCAATATTTACTATTTTCATAAAATTTATTAAAAAAATTTAATTATTGAAAAAAAATTGTTGATACAATTCTACGAAAACATTCAATTATTTTCATAAACAATAAAATTTCATTTAGGAATTCAATTAATTTCATCGCAGAATTTTAAATATTTTTAATACAATTTTAAATAAATTCCTCGAAAAATGCAATTATTCTTTAAAATTTTATTAAAACTTGACAAAAGAATTCAATTTTAAGAAACATTCAATTATTCAATAAAATAATAAAGTTCGTTGCAAAGATTCAAATATTTTCATAAAAAACTTTCAATTCGTCGCAGAAAATCAATTATTTAAAAAAAATTTTTAAGTAATTCTGCAAAAGAATTCAATTATTTTCATAATCAATTATTTTCATAAATAATCAAAGTTTTCGAAGGAATTCAATTATTTTAAAAAATTTCTATAAAATTCTTGACAAGAATTCAATTATTTTTGAAAATAATAAAATTTATTGTCAAGAATTGAATTATTTTCCAAAATAATAAAATTCTTGTCAAGAATTGAATTATTTTCCAAAATAATAAAATTTTTGTCTAGAATTAAATTATTTTCAAAAATAATAAAATTATTTTTCAAAATAATTTCAATTATTTTTCAAAATAATAAAATTCTTGTCAAAAATTCAATTATTTTTAGAAATTTTAATAAAATTATTCGCAAGAATTCAATTATTTTTATAAATAATAAAATTCTTAGTGAGAATTCAATTATTTTCAAAAATAATAAAATTACTGTCAAGAATTCAATTATTTTAAAAAATGTCTACAAAATTCATGACAAGAATTCAATTATTTTCACAAATAATCAAATTTTTCGAAGGAATTCAATTATTTTAAAATATTTTTATGAAATTCTTGTCAAGAATTCAATTATTTTCATAAATAATAAAATTCTGCAAAAGAATTCAATTATCCTGATAAACCACAAAATTCTTTCCAAAAAATCAATTATTTTAAGGAATTTTAATAAAATTCTTTTCCAAAATTCAATTATTTCAATAAATAACAAAATTCATGAGGAGAATTTAATTCTTTTGAAAGGTATTAAAATACTTTGCAGAAATCAAATTATTTTCAAAATTTTTGAAAAATTCTCGTCAAGAATTAAGTTATTTTTATAAATAGGTTCTGAAATTCTTTTCAAGAAGTCAAAAAAATTTTCAAAAGTTTTAATATAATTCTTGGCAAAATTTAATAAAATTCTTCGCATGAATTCAATTATTTTCATAAATTATTAATTAAATTCTTCTCATGAATTCGATTATTTTTAAAAATTTTAATAAAATTCTTCAAAAGTTTTCAATTATTTTCAAAAATTGTTAGAAAATTCTTAAATTTAATAAATTTCTGTAAAACTTTAATGAAATTCCTTAAAAGAAATGAATTATTTTGAAAAGTTGTTAATAAAATTCTTCATAAAATAATTATTAATAATTAATTTAAAGAAAAATTGTAGCTAAAAATTCTAGCGAATATATTAATTGAATTTAAATGATGAAATAATTTCAAAAAAGTTAGAGTAACAATATTTTTATATAAACTAAAATTTTATCACTGGGTAATCTTTAATATTTAATTATTATAAAACCATGAAGAATTCTTCATGTTTTATAATAATATTCTTATTAGTTATTGAATTTCAAAAAGATTTAAATTTAATATTTTTGAAAATCTTAGTTTCCAAGGAAAAATAATAATCAGAATATGAAAGTGTCAAAATTCCTTCTGGAAATCAGGGAAAAGTCAGGGGAAAAAATTAAATTTTTGTGGCAACCCTGTTCAGTCTTGAATTGTATTTGAATTAAATCTATTCGATGGGGGTAATAAATGTGTCTGGAAAGAGGGTTTAGAAAAAAATGGAAAAGGGGAGGATTAATCGTATTGAATTCACTATAAAACGAGGTATTAAAAGTTTATGCTCAGGATGTAATATTGCTATAAAATTTTGCAGTGTTTCCATGACATCAAAATATTTAGTCACTAGCCGATAAAATGCGCCTTTCAACAAGCCAAACGGCTATGGCTTAAGAATTTCACTGCCTTTCGAACAGGTGACTCAATTTCCAGGCTTCCAAGTTTCTCGAAAAACCATTGAACGGCATTTAAATTTGCTGCTTTCTTATCATTACGATTTCACACTTAATACATTTTTATGGTGATTATATTTTTTAACTAGAGAATTGCGCATGTTATTTTTTTTATGAATTTTTTACGGTCGGTAATGACCATTTAATTTAAATTGCGTTATACTTTTTTGCATGTTTACTTTTTCATTTAGAAAAACATTAAGGAATTTTACAATCAATTTCGTTTTAATGGCTAATTTTTTCAATTAAGACCATAATTATTATACATTTCCATCTGAATATTATGTAAATTTTTCACAAAAGTATTCTGTAAATTGTTGCGAAATGTTTTTTAATTGTTCCTAATAAAGGTGAAAAAATGCTTTTCGATTGGATTTTGTAAGTGATTATTAGAATTCTATTCTTTATTTATCTGACTATAGTTTTCACGTTAATTTTTCTTTATTGTATATGTTCGTGTACTCGACATTTTTAACAATAAACGTAAAATGTATTTTGTTCTTTACAACCTATTTCAAAGGTTTTGTAATATGATCTTAATTAACTTTTTTTATGTATTGTGGATTTCTCAATCAGAATTTTTAAAAAAGTATAATGCGATGATAAGGGGAAAAATTACCTTTAATGAAATTTTACCTTTTTTTGAACTTATCAGAAACTTAAGAATCTTGCATCTTTTAATTATATAATCTGTTTAACTTTCAAAAGAATATCTTCAAGTTTTCCAAGTTTAAATTAAGGAGATATTTTTTCTTAATTAACACTTGTTACTTAATGTGTATCAAATAAACTCCAACATTAATAATAATTACTTTATTGCAATATAAAAGGTTCTAGGATAAAATTAACATTATCGTCAATATAATAAAATTTTTATAAGAATCCAATTATTTGGAATGCAATTTTCCAGAAAATTTTTCGAAAGTAATTATTTAAAATATTTTGATAAAATTCTTTGAAAGAATTCAACTAGAATTTTTTTAAATTTTCATAAAATTATTCGATAAAATTAAATTATTTCTAAAAAATTTTATAAAAATCCTTCGCAAGAATTAAAATATTTTTATAAATAATAATATTTTTCGTAGGAATTCAATTATTTAAAAAAATTCAATGAAATTCGTTGGAAGAAATTAATTATTTTTATAAAATAATAAAATTTTTTACAGGATTTCAATTATTTTTAATACAATTTTTAATGAATTTCTTAAAAAATTTAATTATTTTTAAAAGATTTATTAAAATTCACCAGAAGAATTCAGTTATTTAAAAATTTGTTGATAAAATTCTTTATGAAAATTCAATTACTTTCACAAATTGTAAAATTTTTACAAAAATTCAATTATTTTATACAATTTTCTTAAAATTCTTCGCAAGAATTTTTGTAAATTTTTTGCAAAAATTCAATTATTTAAATACAAAAATAAATAATTTATTGAATAATTGAATCTTTTATAAAAAATTTTCAAAAATAATTGAATTCCTGATAAGTGTTCTTTATAGAAATTCAATTACTTTCACAAATAGTAAAATTTTCATGAAAATACAATTTTATTAAAGTTCTTTGTAAGAATTCAATTATTTTCAGAAATTTTAATTAAATTACTCTCAAGAATTGAATTATTTTTAAAGATTTTATTAAAATTATTCGCAAGAATTCAATTATTTTCATAAATTAAATAATAAAATTCTTAGTGAAAAGTCACTATTAAAATTTTAATAACATTTTTTGCAAGAATTCAATTATAAAGAAAATTCTTTATAGGAATTTAAATATTTTAAAAGTTTTAATAAAAAATTCAATTATTCAATAAATTATTTATTTTTATATTGAAATAATTGAATTCTCGTAGAACTTTCTAATAAAAATTGATTTAAAAATGAATTTCAATTAAAATTTGAGATAATAATTGAATATTAAGTGCGTTATAGTATGAATTTTTAGAAATAGTTAAATTTCAAAGAGCTTTTACATTAAAATTATTTAAAATTTTAATTCCTGTGAAAAAATAATTAAATATTTATCAGCTTAAATATTTATACATTTACTGATAAAAAATTATTCAAGTATAAAATAAATAAAAAATATTTAAAATTCCTTAAATATAGTTAAATTCTTGTAAAAATTAAAAATATTTATTTTCAATTAATTGGAAATTTTGTAAAATGTAATTGAAAAATTATATTTAAAAAAATGTATTCTTTCACTTTTAAAAGTTATTTTTAAATATAATTGAATTTTTGTAGACTATTCAGTGAAAGCTTGGAAAATAATTGAATTTCATAAATATTTAGAATTGATGTTAAGAATTAGAAAGAAAAGTGAATATTTTTTATGGAAATCATGAAAATGTCAGGGAAATACAGAATCAAATGTTTGTGATTTTTGTGAATTAACCAGAACTAGTTTTTTAGTTGTCAAATTTAATATTTCGATTGGTACATTTTTACTATATTTTTCAGTCTTGAAGCTACTTTTTTAAAATTAATTTTTGAGTGTGAAGCCTGCTCTCTAAATTTTTCTAATAAATTAGTAGATATTACTATTTATTAGTAAAATCTACTAATTCGAAAACAAAAAGTCAGTCACTAAGTAAATTTTACTAATAAATTAGTAGAAATTACTATTTATTAGTAAAATTTACTAATTTAAAAGCAAAAAGTCAGCCACTAATTCGAATTAGTAAAAATTTTTATTAATTCAAATTTATAGAGTATAAATAGAATATTTAAATAAATAGGCTATTATTTTTCTCAAAGTATAAAATGTGGATTTTATCTTTTTTATCTTTCTCGTATGTGCAAATATCATTCTATTTTCAGCCCTAGGTTAAAAGGAAGATTTATATTTCTCATGGAATAAAAGTTGATGTCTTCTCTTCTAACCCACTTTTTTCCTAAAATCATGCAGCATGCTAAGTTTTAATTTTTTTTAATTAGGGCCCCGAGATAAAAAAAGGAGTTAACTTTTATCAGGAATATTATGCAGGTAATTTAAAACCCGGACTTAATCAGGATCGTAAATGTTGTTATCGCAGCCGACAGAAATCTCCAGTTTCATCAAGTCTAAGTAGTCGCTCGTAGCTTCGCATCGCCATTGTGGCCATAAACTGCCTTAGTGACATTTTACACGTAGAGCTATGCAAATACGAAGCCCTTAGTGCAAGTGCGAGAGCATGCGAGAGCGAGCGTAAGTGAATTCCATGTCCTTTAATGACTTCCGAGAAAGGCGCGTTCACAATGAGCAAATCATTAAGACAGAATCGTAGGTACTTCCTGAATCGTTTAAACACCTTTAGTTTCAAAATTTAAAAAGAAAATGCAATATCGAATAGGGGAGGAGAAGAAGATGGTATGCTTCCTTCCACTTGACTGAACCTCGGTAAACCCTCTTGTAAACACTTGTAAACACTTGTAAAATCGAAGGAATTAGAAAAGGAAAGAGGGTGCTGAAACCCCTGGGGGTTAAAGGGGTCATAGGTCAAGGAGTTTGGTTTGAAAACGGGGCATTTATTCGGGGAAATAAATGCCTTGTCTCCACCCTCGGTTCCTTTATTTTTCGTTTCTATCCGTAAAATAACGGATTCAGCTTTAGAGCTGAATTACAATACAACCCTCGCTTATGGTATAAAGACAGTGTATACTCTTTAAACGCAAGAGGGCGCGCAGTGTAGAGCCCGTGTGATTAATTCGACGGCACGCTATCGAGCTTAATGCACGTGCTTCTTGTTAACCTAAGATTATATTTAGTAGCTCCAATTGCCATGACATCAATTTTTCCAGGCAAGACCTATATTCCCCTTACTTCAAGTTTCCGTAATTGTATATTATTATCTAAATGAGATTAAAAAAAAAACTTGATTTCGCGATTTCAATTTTATAAATACTCAATGATATTTCACTGCTATGAGATGTGCTTTGATTTTTCAGTCATTTTTCATACCTCGGATAATATATATCACTTTTTCGAATTGTTTTAATAAAAATGCTTGATTTAAGTAGGGAATATTCTTGGCTCCTATTTATGTAGGAGCTTCTTAAAATTAGATTATCGTTTTTTCTGTGTATGATAGAATTTTAGAGAAATTACAAATAATTGCAGAAATTCAATTATTTTCAAATTGAGAAGAGAAAATCTCAATTGTGTCAGTTGAATGAAGTGAAGTTTTGTTATATTGAAAAATATTTACTGAAAATACGTGTGTGTATGACAATGACGTGTGTTTGATAATTCGAAAGTTGATTTTGTCAATTTTGTATAAATTCCGTCCATTTATGCAATGCAGACATTGTATGGTTATTCCTACTAGTTTGACGCATGTTTTGGTAAGCTATATCGTACCTTTGCGGGCTTAGGTAATTAAGATCTGAATAATTAATCTAGTAACCAATTCCATAGTACACCGAGGAAACACGAGTGCTCGTTCACGCGTATTTAGTGCTGATAGAAACTTTGATTTGCATAACTATACACGCAATTATCGGCATTAAAATTGCAAGAGGAAAAGTTGACAAATAAGTGTTCAGTTTTTTTTTCCCTAAGTTTAGTAATTACAGGGCTCGAACTAGGTCCGTAAATCCTGTAAAAGTCCGTAACTTTGCTTCAAGTCCGTAAAAGTCCGTTTTTTTGGAAAAAAAGTCCGTAATTTGATTCAAAAAGGATGAAAAGTTCATAAATTGTACGATTTAATTTGGAGAATTTGAGAGAAATTAACAATTATTGCAGAAATTCAATTATTTTTCAAAAGTAATAAAATTCTTCGCAGAAATTCAATTATTTCAAATCAAAATTTTTTTTAAATTCTCATCAAAATTTAAATTATCTTTAGAAATAATTAAATTCTTCTCTGAAATTCAATTATTTTCAAAAATTTCCCTCAAATTCAATGATTTTCAATATCTACTATTTTCATAAAATTTTCCAAAAGAATTCAATTATTTAAAATTTTTTTTTTATAAAATTCGAGAATTTCTTTATTTGTGGAAAATAATTGAATTCTTGCTAAAGATTTTCCAAAAAATTTTCAAAATACATAATTAATTTAATTATTTTGAAAATTTTTTGGAAAATCTTTAGCAAGAATTCAATTATTATATTAACAATTTAAAATTTTTTTTATAAAATTCTTTGAAACAATTATTTCAAAGAATTTTATAAAAAAAAATTTAAATTGTTTCTAAGAAGAATTTTATTGAAATGTTTAAAAACAATTTTTTTTATTTCGATCATTAGCGAATTTAAAGTAGTGCAAATTCTCAAATAGAGGAAAGTATTCTATTGTCAGAAATTTAAAAAATGTATTTAAATAGTAGCTAAAAGTAAAAAAAAGTGGTAAACAGTAAATGAGTGCGAAGCCTGGAAATAAAATACAATCAATTTTTATTCCTGCTTTATCGGAGTCTATAAACATCATGAGATTTAAATTGTCGGAAAAGTCATTCGCAAAAAAACCTTAATCCGTTCATTTAAATATTAAAAAAATTTGAGGAGAGTATTAACTCGAGTGCGCAAAAAGCAGAATATTTCCGAGAAAATGGAATAAAAATTTTCAAGTTTCTCACGTCCAGAGAGAATGGTCAAGCGTCCAAAGTCAGTTTTTGCCTTTCCTTTTCGTCCCCTCGTGTAAAACAGACTTTAATCCCCGTCGCCTGCAGGTCGACCGATGCATAGATAAAACTCGGTGGCACTCGTTAGCTTCCCGGAAGTTCGTAAACTTTGTGCTATATATTTTTTGTACATACGTATATGTATATGTATCTGGGAGTTGTGTGTATGACTCTCTCTCTCACATAAGGAAAGGAATAGGGACGAGACTCTCTCCTAGCGAAAGCTTGGGGCTAAATAATTTCAAGCAAGGGCTTTTGGTCGATGAGTCAAGCAAGCGAAAGTACAAAAAGCTAAATGGAACCGGGGTGGTACGGCAAGAGGGGAGAAGCAGGTCTTTTGAAAAATCATGAATAGATGTAGGTCCCAGTATATGTACTTGGTACTTGCGTGCTCTCGCAGCAACTTCCACTGAGAAAATCTCAAAGAAAACGGCCGGGAGCATTCGATCTCAGTAATTTCGGTCGCTTAACGTTAAAAGCCATAGGAACGCTTTAATCTCACCTCTGTCTTTTAAACTCTTTCTTTTTCGACGCCTTTCTATTTTAAATCCCCAAGAACACAACCTCAAAGAAATGAGATAAATAATTACTTGTATAAGCATCGTAAAAGAAGATGAGATTCAAATATTCCTCCAGTTTTTCATCTCAAGACAAAATTCCAGCCTCTTAAACGTTCAACAATCTGAACCAGTTTTGACATTTTAATTCCTCTTATATTTGAAAATTCATTTCTTTGTTTCAATTTTCCTTCTATTATTTTTTTACTCCCCGTGGCATCCCAATGGGAAATGCCAGTGTAGTGCCGATGCTCACCACTGGCTTAGTACTCAGACGATTGTTCGGCGTAGTCTAGCCGAGCCTCGACAATTAGTGCTGGCGCAGTACAGAATTTTTGTTTCGCCAAAGCTTGGACAAGCCACGGCGGCAAGTGCTGGCTGAGTATAGAAAAATTGTTCACAACGCTCTTTGCCAACATTGCTTTTATTTTTTATACAATTTAAAGTAAATTATTCCAAATACGTCAATTATTCTTTTAAATTTTCATAAAACGATTCAAAAAATTCAATTATATTTATAAATAATAAAATTCTTTGCAAGAATTGAATTTTTTTTAAGAAATACTAACATTTTTCACAGTAATTCAATTATTTAAAAAAATTCAAAGAAATTCGTTGGAAGAATTCAATTATTATTATAAATAATAAAATTCAGCGCAGGAATTCAATTGCTTTTAATATTTTAATTACATCCTTTGCAAGAATTTAATTCTTTTTTACAAATAATAAAATTTCCAACAGTAATTCAATTATTTGAAAAAATTTAAAGAAATTCGATGGAAGAATTCAATTATTTTTATAAATAATAAAATTCTTCGGAGGAATTCAATTATTTCCAAAAAATGGTAATAAAATTCAAGAATTCAATTTTTTTAGAAATAATAATATTTTTCACAGTAATTCAATTATTTAAAAAAAAACAAATAAATTCGTTGGAAGAATTCAATTATTATTTTTACAAATAAAAAATTTTTCCCATTAATTCAATTATCTAAACAAATTCAATGAAATTCATTGCAAGGATTCAATTATTTTTATGAATAATAAAATTCTTTACAGGATTTTAATTATTTTTAAAAAATGTAATTATTATTTTCAAAGAATTTGATAAAATTCCTATTCAATTTTTGAAAAATTATTAATATTATTCTATAAATGATTTATTTTTGTTTTTAAATAATTGAATTCTTGTCGAACTTTCTAATAAAAATTTGATTTAAAAATTAATTTCAGTTAAAATTATAGATTGTAATAGGTAGAATAGTATTTGCGTTATAGAATGAATTTTTAGAAATACTTAAATTTAAAAAAGCTTTTTACATTAAAATTTAAAATTATTGCAAATTTTAATTCCTGCGGTAGAATTGATACATAATTATATATTTATTGAACAAAAATTATTCAACTATGAATAATCTATTTTATAAATTATGAATAAAAGTTATTCTTTTGGAAAATTGTAATTAAAATTTTTTTAATATAGTTAATTCTCGTAAAAATTAAAAATTAAAAAAAAGTTAATCGAAATAAATTTTTAATTTTTATGAAATTCGATTATTTTCCACTTTTAAAAATTATTTTGAAATGTAATTGAATTTTTGAAGAATTCTAACTTATTTTTAAAAATTTTAATAAAATCCTTTGTAAGAAATCAATTATTTATAAAAATTTTGATAAAATCCCTGGCAAGAATTCAATTATTTTTACAAATAGTAAATTTTTTAACAGGAATTCAATTATTAAAAAAATTCAATAAAATTAGTTGGAAGAATTCAATTATTTTTACAAATAGTAAATTTTTTAACAGGAATTCAATTATTAAAAAAATTCAATAAAATTCGTTGGAAGAATTCAATTATTTTTACAAATAGTAAATTTTTTAACAGGAATTCAATTATTAAAAAAATTCATTAAAATTCGTTGGAAGAATTAAATTATCTTTATTTTTCGATTGCTACTTTTTTACTACATTTTTTTATTTTTAAAGTTACTTTTTGATACTTTTTTAAAATTAATTGTTGAGTGCGAAGCTTGTATGTTAAAAAAAGTAAATTATTAATTTATTTCCGAAGATTGATGAGTTTACCGCCTAATTTATTTTTACTGTTCAATAAACTATTAAAATTTTTTGTGCGACAAAACTATTTGCGAAATACATCAACGTTGAAACGCTTTTCACTCTCAAATTCCGCTTGAAATATTCCAAGCTTCTCCGTAAAGAATGCGTTTTCACCTTCGATCGGATAAAACTGCATTGCATGCAAGCTTGCTGGAAAAACAATCGTCGACACGAGAAATGCGTGTCGGTAATCGATTTAGCGGGCCGCAAGTTCCTTCCGTGGCTGAGAAAGTTTAATTGCAAACGGAAAATGTGAAGCAGGCTCAATATATGCATACATATTCACATCTCATCAATCAAAACGAATTTGTTCATTAAACACTTTTTTATTATTTCGCCCCCGATATAAACATACGTTTCACAATTTATTTTGAAAGCAAAAAACTTTTTTAATTCGATAGAATATTTATTTAAAAGTCTCTTTATTTGATTCATTAAACTTTTCTAATTAGTAAATTATTTTTTATTGTTTCTCTTTTAATTAAAATTCTTTTGTGAATAATTAGTTTGCGACAAGTTTGTAATGAACATTTTAAAGAATTTGTAAAAAACATTTGTGAACAAAATTTAAAAAGTGCAAAATGCAACATGCATTTTTTAATTTGAAAATATTTCTCTCGATTCGCAAGGTGGCTGTAAGTTTGTATCTACATTTCGTCTTTGTCTATCCGAGTGTCTAGATGCCAGAAGACCGGAAGTGAACATAACATAACGGTGCGCACTCCTTGGTCTCAAGTTCACGCTGTGATTCTCGCTTGACGTGCTTGTGTTAGAATGCGGTTGTTTTACTATAGTTCGTTTAACAGAGTTGTGAATTCATCAAGTTTAAAGTTTTAAATTTAATTAGAATATTTCAAATAATTCACGTAATTTCTATTTTAATTTTTGTTATTCTCATCATGACAGGTTTGCCAAATGTTAGAGCAGCTTTAAAGTGATTAAATTACATCTACAAAATAAGTAAATTTCGAAAGAGTTACAATTACAAATTTTTCTTAATTTATTAATTTTAAGATGATTTTAATTTTTAGTTTTGTTAAATAATTGAAATGTCGATATTTTTTATTCAAAAATTGTGAAAAATGAATTTTTGAAAATATTTTAGTTCAAACTTTTTGAAGATAATTTGAATTTTTATAAAAAAAGGAATTGGGATTTTTTAAAGTAATTGAAATATTTTGAAATAATTGAAATGTTCTATAATTCTATTAAAAATAATTGAATTTTTTAAAAGACTATTGTTGTAATTTGAAAAATAATTAAGTAAAAAATCGCCACGTTAATTTTTAAAGATATTTCAATTCTCTTCTTTTAATATAATGGAATTTTTATAATTAATTGAAATAATTATTACAATTTTCTGAAATAATTGAAATTTCTTAAAATTCTTTAGAAAATAATTGAATTTTTTGAAGTTGACAAATTATTTTTTTTAAATAGTTGAGTTCTTTTTTTAAATAATTGAATGTTTATAAACAATTAATTGAAATATTTTGAAATAATTGAATTTTTGAAAGACTTTTATTGCAAATCTTGAAAATAATTAAAAGAAGATCGCCACATTAATTTTTAAAGATATTTCAATTTAATTTTTTTAAAATTATGAAATTTTTATAACCACGTAATTGAAATTTATTAAGATAATTGAAAATTCTTATAATTTTCTTAAAAAATTGTGAAAAATGAATTTTTGAAAATACTTTATTTCAAATATGTTGAAGATAATTGAATTTTTTTTAAAAAAGTAATTGAAATTTTTTTAAATAATTGAAATTTCTTAAAATTCTTTAGAAAATAATTGAATTTTTAAAGAAATTAATTGAAATTCTTCAAAATAATTGAAAGAAGTTGACAAATTACTTATTTTAAAAAATTTGGTTCTTTTTTTAAATAATTGAATGTTTACAAACAAATAATTGAAATGTTCTAACGTTCTATGAAAAATAATTGAATTTTTTGAAGACTTTTATTGCAAATCTTGAAAATAATTAAAAGAAGATCGCCACATTAACTTTTAAAGATATTTCAATTCAATTTTTTCAAAATTAATGGAATTTTTATAACCAAGTAATTGAAATTAATTGAAATTTTTTTAAATTCTTTAGAAAATAATTGAGAAAAATTTGACAAATTAGTTTTGATAAATAATTGAGTTCGGTTTTTTTTAAAAATAATTGAATGTTTATCAACAAGTAACTTAAATTATTTGAAATAATTGAACTTTTCTAAATAGATTTTCACAATAGATCAAAATTACTCGCAACAAAAATGATATCATCTTTTTTTCTGTGTGTTATAAAAAGATAAAAATTCAGCTATATTTTTTTAGTTCTTTTTCATTGTCGCTAGACAAATTTTCCAAAGTGCGATATTCACTTAACGAGGTATTTCGTAAAACTGCTCTGCTCGACAAAAAATACTGCAAACATTAATCAGTTTTCACTTAAATTGGTATATAACAAGGAAAATCGTGTTTACATTTAACATAGGATAGGAGAGAACCCATAATTTCATGATTAGTTTAAATTGCACTATAATTATAATATAACGACAATATCTTGCAGCAGCCTTGCACATATTCACTATACATATTTTCATACGAATAACATTTCAAAATTATATTAATCGATTCAAAATTTTTTTCACCTTTCAAATTATTAATTGAACTTGAATTTAATTAATTATCTGTGCAATTATTGGACATTTCAGGAGTTCGCCTCTGGAATGAATATAGAGTACGAATTGTCTTTAATTATTTCTCGCAAAAAAATTCGGCTAATTTATAATTATAATTTTTTTATCTCTCTTTTTTCCAATTTTAAATATTAATATGGAGAAAAATTGGTGCACAATTTTTTATTAATATCCTTTAAACAGTAATTATAAAGTAGGACACTTTAAATGATATATTGAAAATGATATTTTAATTTTGAAATAATATTTGAAATTAGTGATTCACTATAATATCGGTGAATAAATAATGAGATTATTAGAAATAAAGTTTTCTTTTTCGAATAATAATGCGCATAATCCGTGAAATTTTCTCGAGTTCCTGGCGATGCGATGATGCAGGAGTGGATGAAAGTTTGTCAAAGAAAGAAAATCAAAGTAGGATTTTCATTTTCAAACATAGTTTGCCGTAAACTTCTTGCACTAACGTTCAATTCCGTTCCATTCCATTAGGCGAAAGACAATTCAGCGTTTACATGTTAGCGAGGCATGGTAGGAGTGGTTAAACCGTTGAAATGAATATTCAAGGATCGTCTTCTCTCTCGCAGGATGAAAATGCAGTTCTCGGTATAGACAACGGTAGTCGGTAAAGTTCATTGAACACAAAGAAAACACAGATCGCAAAACTTATTACTCGAGGCGTTTGACCAATCACGAACGTCGCATGATATTCTCTAATCAATAATAAAACAAACTTGACACTTTGATTTTCATTTTTCACTCTTTTGTACCTACCTATACGAAAATAGAATATTATTATTTCAGAAGCAAATAAATAAAATTCAATTAATATCATGAATAGTTAATAAAATTTTCACTGAAAGTCAATTTATTTGAAATTCAATTTTCAGGACAGTTTTTCAAAGGAAAACAATTATTTTAAATATTCTAATAAAATTCTTTGAAAGAATTTAAATATTTTCTAAAATTTTGATAACATTTGTTTGTAAGAATTCAATTATTTTCTTGAAGAATAAAATTCGTCGCAAGATTTAAAAAAATTCAATTATTTCTAAAAATTTTTCATAAATTCCTTTGCAAGAATATTTTTTATGGAAATCAGGAAAATGTCAGGGAAATACAAAATCATATTTTTGGGAATTTTGTGAGTTGACTAAAACAAGTTTTTAGTTTTTAAATTTAATTTTTCGATTATTATTCTTTTTTACTTTCTTTTTGTGGCATAAAGATACTTTTTTGCTACTTTTTTAAAATTAATTGTTGAGTGCGAAGTCTGAGTTAATCAGTGATTAAAGTGTAATTTAAGGATTTAATCATTGATTAACTTTTAATCAAGATAGGTGAAAGTGGTCTTCGTATTTTTCATAATTAAATATCTTTTATAATCTCATTAATAATCTCTAAAATTAAACATTTTTTTTTTTGCCAAAAGGAAAAAAATTTCACCCTGAGGTTTGAAAATTATTTATTCAGCTAAATATTGTAAAAACTTGTCAATATTGTAACTACCTTCCGTTCAGAGCACATATATATGTTAATTATTCAATTCGAAGTTCGTTGAAAATTATTAATAGCGATTGCCCGGAGCTTTTGATTTGTGAATGTGTTAACTTTGTCGAAATTAGCATACAGAATCTCGTACTGAAATTCCAAAACGTCGAATGTCATTTCTAGGGGATATTTCTGACAGTTTCATGTGTTGAATGTGAATGATTTGGTTTTTTTTATTAATACTATAGTAGATAAAGAATCTACAATTTTATTTAAAAAAAAAATTTTTTTTTAAATTTTTTTTATTACAGTCTACATAACTTTATTTTATTAAAAAATAGTGTAACTTTAAAAACGATTAACTGAAAAAATTCTCCCAAACAAGTTATTTGTTATTTTTAAATTAATTTCTGATGGAAAAATTTTATTTAATTCTTTTTTGTTTTACAAAAAAAAGTTGCTTGTGGATTTTTACATTCTAAGTTGCAATAGGGCACTCTTTTCTGTTAGCAATTTCGCTTCTTTCGTTTATCAGATTTTGAGAGCGCCCGTATCGAAAAAGAGATATATCGAACGGACGCCACATTTACGATAAAAATGGATTTTCGCCAAGGCAGACCAAGTTTCTCGAACGATTTTCGCGTATCCCTTTCCTCAGCTAGAATTTTATCTTTTTTACAACGTCCCGTAAAAAATGTTGGATGAATTTACCAGAAACTTTAAAAGTTTAATGTTGCTTGCTGCGTGTTGATGGAGGAAAAAAAAATTAAACTTGTACCGGTCAATATTGACCTCATGATTTATAATATCTTTTCGCATATTCCTCGAGTAGTGTTGAAATAGTTAAGTTTAATTTTTTAATAGCAGGACAAGAATTTGTTTCAGAATATTTTTTTCAGGTACACAGCATCAAAATCTTCTCTGTTACTTGATACAATTTTTAGGAATGCTAAATTTTTTATGTTCTAAAAAAGAATTTTTTTGAGTGCTTGGTAAAAAAGTTATCTTTGGAAATATATTTTTAGAAAGCGCAAAAATTTTATTTTATGAAGAAACATTTACCATTTCTTCTATAATTATACGAATATAATTCTGTAGTCGAAGTATTTGATTTTAATTTAATATTATTATACTTCGAAACAGATCAAATATTCATCTGAAATTGACAACTAAATGTGGAATACAAATCATTAATTTAAGCTACTTTAAATGTTTTTCCAATAATAGATGTTGAATTTATAGAAAATTAATTTTTTTCCAATTATAGAGAAAGGTTTTAATACCTACTTAATTCAAGAATATACGTTTTGAAAATAAATTTTTTCGATGGAAGGGAATGAGGAAATATTCTAAAAGATGACAATAGACTGAAGTTTAGAAAATTGTCACACACACAGAGAGACAAGTTTTGTATTCAAATTTGTCACATTTTTCATTAAAATATACAAGAAGCCCTTCGCGACAATAGTTCTTCCAGTAACAGAAGTACGCCATCATTGCAAGATAAATCGAAGGGCACTCACTCCTATTTTAATAAAAGGAAAATCCATTCGTTGGCAAATGGAGGAAGAAATAAGAAAAGCGTTGATAAAGAAGAAGGTACCCAATATGCAGAAGCATTTTAAAAATTCAGGAAAAGAGAATTGCTATGGAGAATTTTTCTACGAGGAATGTAGGAAAACATCGTATTAGACTCGATATATTTTACAAAACGGAACAAAAATCTTTGTAAACGTTAGATTAAAAAAAACTTAAAATCGGTGAACCATACAGGTTGGCTATACAAATTGAGACAAAAAAACGAATCAAAAGTGTTGCCTCGCAACACTTTTGATTCGTTTTTGTATTTCTCGAAATGTTTCCCCTATGGTCTTGGGAAAACCTCAGTGGTTTCAAGTGTAGCGCAAAATTATGTGGAAAATTCCACAAACCCTCGTCAACGCAAAACGCGTGCTCCGTCCAGAGATTACTCTACATGGGGGGTTTGTTAATATTTCATTCCTTTCTGCCGCGGATATATGTCAGGTCGACGGACACAATTTGCACGAATGTCCCTGTTCCTAGATTAATTAAGCCCGAAGGATCTTAACTCCTAACAGAAAATTAACAATATATTTCGATATTAAACTTTAACTTTTTCATTTTACCATTCGGTCGTAAAGTTTAATTAAACAATTAATAAAACGTACTGCTGTAAATTAGTAAATTCTTCATCTAAACAGCAAGAATAATTTTAACTATAAGTTTAATTATAATTTTAATTCTGATTTTAATTATAATTTTAATTATAATAATTATAATTGAACCGCTGGTGACCAAAAGGGCTTCAGCGTTACTTTCGTAACGCGTTATAATTTTAATTCTAATTCTAATATTAGTGGCATTTTATTGATGTAATCCTCTGTGTGTACTATGATCAACTTTTCAAAATTAAACAACAGTTCGTCGTCAAAGTTCTGACCAAGTCGACGACGACGAAACAATTAACACTAAATTATTTTTGAGGAATAATTTTTCACATTATCGTGTATAATATAAATTGCTTTCCTCTCGCCGCGTCCTAATCGTGCATTGATCCAAAGAATGATTATTTGCTGGTAGCGCGTGCAGTAAAAGTAATAAATAAACCTACGCAAAAGCCCTGGCTATCACGATAAATGCAGCCAATCCGCACATGCACGATAATTAACAGGCTCTCCTCTCTCTTTCTCTCTCTCTCACTCTCTCGTTCCTTCCTATTGAAAAATCTTCAAAGCAGAAAACATTGATTATCAGTTCGACACAATAATCGTCAGCTTTTTTTTAAACTTTTCAACTTGACTATTAAATTTCCACTCTCGGTTTTTTTTTCACGGATATACACTATGTATAGATTCATTTATCTCGTATTTCAATATTAAAAGTTCAAGGGCCAGCGTTTTCCATTCAAGATTGTCTCTCTATTCAATTGTTCTTCACGTTATAGTCATTTATTGAATTCTCAATTTGCAACATTTTATTTGATACAAAAGAATTTGTGATTAATTTGTTGAACATTTCAATATTAGTAACGGTCGCATTTTTTACATGTTTTGTACTCAACTATTAGAAACCTATTAATTACTGAACTTTTATCATCATGGTCAAAGTATTGCGAGAAAAAAATATTTAAAAAATTTCTGTGTCAGGTAAATTGATTGATAATGCACTTTTTGTATTTAGAAACATTGTAAAGACATCATCGAAAGACATAATGCGTATAATTATAAACATTAAAGCTTTTTGCTCGCATTTCCCGTCGAACGAAATATAATGTTATTTTGCACCATTAGAGAAAAATAATCACCTTCCATAATCATGATGGCTAATTCAGGCATCTTCTGGAGATAATATTGATGAGACAATTTATTATGAAAAACAGGAGAAAATAGTTATGACAGGGAAGATGAGTGGAGAGTGCAATTAACGGTAAGTGAGAGATGGGAAATAATATCAGCTTCAGGGATTAAGAAGAAAAGTGGCGCATTTGTTTTTATTTGAATTATCCCTACGAGTAAACAAAAGTATATCTTTGGATTTAATGCTGATTAGTGATTATCATTTATTATTGCTCAATGGGCAAAAGAGAGGTAAATTTAACGTATACGTACATCTTGTATTACCCAGCGGCGTATTGATGGAATTATCATCACTGCAATGGCTATTACTCTAGATTTTATAGGCTTAGTGATGAACGGGCAAATGGGTGTGAGTTCTGGAATGCGTCGCGGATATTGCGAGTCATCATCACTGAAACTATTATACCTGGACACACCGTTAGCTTTCTAGTTAAAAGGCGAGCGAGCTGTTGTGTGTATATATATTATCGCGGAAGTCGAGAAGTCTTTGATTGCATCTTCATCGAGAGAGTCGATTATGTTTATAATTACCTGGGGAATATGTTGCTTGATTATGTGCGGCTAATGAATTTCTCCTATCGCACGCTACTCACTTTTCTTGAAAACTCAACTTTAGACTCTTGCTTGTTTCATGTCGATCGTTTGATATGTGTCGGGTTAGAGGCCGAGGTTGGTAATCGCCACTGGAAAACGTTCCTTACGGTGCACATTTTGCTAATTTGTATCCGTTTTCAAGTTCTCTTTAATCAAAGTGTACAGTCAAACTTGACATGACTGCTAAAATACTCGGCTAATAAAACACTCTCACTCTTTAACACTTTCTTTCACTTGCGCTTTCACCTCTTTATAAAATAGCAGAGGCTCTGTAATTTAATTATCTTCTTATTAACGCTCTTTTTATTTTCCACACATTTCCCTCGGCTTTATGTTGTTCTAAGTCCCATTGAATTTCTAATCATTTATTTCTCTTCTAATCAATCTTTTGGACTTTTTAATTTTATGTTCTTTTATAAATGCAGTCTTTGCACTCGCCTACTGAAACATACGATTTACTAAATTTTTTACGATTAGCTACTAATTGGATACTTTTTTTAAATTTGTGACACTAAATGTACTTTTTTCAATTTTGAAGAAAAGTACATTTAGTGTCAATCGAACAGATTGACTTTTTTGGGGTTTTAAAGTCGATTCGAAAGTTGCATTAACAATCTTTTTGAAAATTTCACTTTTATTCAACATTTCTGTTTACAGTATGTGTTATTACTCAATTAAATGCTTCTTTTTCTGAAATGTCAAATCCGCATTGTATAAAGAATGTCGAAAAGAAAGTTTAAACAAAATGATGATAATAATAATAATAATAATAATAATGTAAGGAGCTTGAGTAATTTTTTTGTCCTTTCTTTTTCCTTTTTCTGCTTGTTGAGAGAGTTTTGCAATGAACGGCATTCATTTTATTGCATATATATATACGCACAGGTGCGTGTAGGTCGCTTAAAAATTAACCTGTCTACCTACCAGTTTCCCCGCCTCCATGGTGGCTATCGAATTCGACGCTAATTTACCGCTCCTTGTTGTTGTTTACATGACAGTTATTTTTTTTTCTTTCTTTCTTTTTCGACGAACGATACACTCGCACTGTTTCTGAGAACCCACTGCATAAATCGCATAAATTATTTTTGTTTTCAAGAAAGATTACATGAAACAAGTGGCTTACACGGGGAACCGCGAAGAAAGAGATTGAATTCTGATAGGTTGTTAAAAAAATGTACTTTCATGAATCTTTAGTCAACTCTCTTTTTTCTCTTCGTTGCGTTCTACAAATTTTCTAATATAGGAGTTGAATTTTGTTTTTTTTGTTAAAATATTTAACTTTATGGGTTAAAAAACTATATGGTTAAATATCAGGGTTGACACAGATCAGGGAAAAGTCAGGGAAAGTAGAATTGGCCAGGAAAATCAGGCAAAAGTCAGGAATTTTTAGTAAAAGTACTGAAAAAAGTTTTTTTTTCTATTTCTGACCACAAAACCACAATGGATTTTTAAATATTGTTCAATTATTTCAAAAGTTTTAACGCAATTATCTTGATAAATAACACAAAATTCTTCGACAAAATTCAATTATTTTTTATGAATTTTAATAAAAATCTTAGCAAAATTCAATTCTTTTCGCATCAATAACAATATTCATCACAAGAATTCAATTATTTTCCGAAGAATTCAATTATCTTTATAAATAGCATAATCTTTTGCCAAAAATTCAATTATTTTAAAAAATTTAAATACAATTCTTTGCAAAATTTGAATTAGTTTCAATAGTTTTTCGCAATTCAATTATTTTCAATATTTACTATTTTCATAAAATTTATTAAAGAAATTTAATTATTGAAAAAAAATTGTTGATACAATTCTACGAAAACATTCAATTATTTTCATAAACAATAAAATTTCATTTAGGAATTCAATTAATTTCATCGCAGAATTTTAAATATTTTTAATACAATTTTAAATAAATTCCTCGAAAAATGCAATTTATTATTCTTAAAAATTTTATTAAAACTTGACAAAAAAATTCAATTTAAAGAAATATTCAATTATTGAATAAAATAATAAAATTCGTTGCAAAAATTCAAATATTTCCATAAAAATCTTTTAATTTGTCGAAGAAAATCAATTATTTAAAAAAATTTTTTAAGTAATTCTGCAAAAGAATTCAATTATTTTCATAAATTAATATAAAATTCTTGGCAAGAATTCAATTATTTTCATAAATAATTAAATTTTTTGAAGGAATTCAATTATTTTAAAAAATTTCTATAAAATTCTTAGCAAGAATTTAATTATTTTTATAAATAATACAATTCTGCAAAAGAATTCAATTACGTTGATAAACAACAAAATTTTTTTCAAAAAATTTATTATTTTAAAGAATTTTAATAAATTTTTTTTTCAAAATTAAATTATTTTGATAGATAACAAAATTCATCACCAAAATTCAATTCGAGTCGAAGTCATTCGGAGTGAATGACTTCTTCATGTTTTATAATAATATTCTTATAAATATAATATGAATATTTAATTTCAAAAAGATTTAAATTTGATATTTTTAAAAATCTTAGTTCCCAAGGAGAAAAATAATAATCATATTCTTTAGGGTCAGGGAAAATGTCAAAATTCTCTCTGGAAATCAGGGAAAATGAAATTTTTGTGCCAACCGTGAATATTTAACTTTATGGGTTAAAAAACTATATGGTTAAAATATTTTTATGGGTTAAAATAGTATATGGTTAAAAAATTATAGGAAACAAAATGTTAAGTAGGTAATAATATGTGGGCTTATCGGATGATGATGATGATAAAGATCTTTTCTAAAAAGAAAAGATGTATTCGATAGGGTCCTGCTGTATTGGACGAACATTTTTAGTATTATATGAAATATGCAGTATCATTGACAGCATAACCAATAGGACTTATTGCAGAAGACGTTGGGAAATTTATTGTTTTCGGGCGGCAATTTAATTCCACCTTCGCCTCATGTACAGAAATATATAGGGACGTGGTAATTTTCTTCGTCGATGGTGAAACTGTCGAATCGTTTTCTCTGGAAAGTCCACGTCTGCGTTTTAGTGCTAGGAATTTGCCTCCGGTTACCTCCATGTCTCGATCAACAATAATTTATCTTGCATTTCATAATTTATTAATCGATATCCACTTTTTTTTTTTGGTTGGTACGTACGTATACGCTCTCAGCAAAATGGGTTAATTAGATAAATCATTAAATGTCACTAATATGGCCGCAAAATGAAATATAAGTACAAGTTTACTTTAATCACTTGGATTAATTAGATTAATCATTAATGTTAATAATTTTAACATTATTATTCTTTTTTTGCATTAAATCATAATGTTGATGAGACGAAATAAAATAATTTCGAGTTTAATATTTCTTCTAGTTTTTCAGAGCTCTGTAACAAGTTTTATTCGTCTTGAGAAGTTTAAAGACCGATTAATAAAGTTCCTATCCTGTTTCTTTAAATCAGGTTTTTCATAACGAGATAACGAAGAAGTCGGGTTTAGTGCATTTAGCTGTTAAAATCACCCTTGGCTAAATTTATGTAACAGGTAATTTTAAAGGAAGTTCTAATTGAGAAAGAAATCTTTATCGATAGTCGGGAATCAGTTCGTTGCACTCGCATGGAGTTGCAGAGGTAGATATTCAAATAGCTTGCGCGAATTCATTATAAGTATTAAAGAAGTACACTTAATAAAAAAGCAATACGAAATATGTAAATATTTTATCCCGCGCATGTTAATTAATTAGACGGAAATTGAATTTTTCTCCTCATAGTTTGAGCAAAAGCAAGCAAAAGCTAGCAAAAGTCTGTACAAGTTGTGTGTTGTAAAACACACTTTAAAAATCCAATTGAATTTTCAAAGGCGCAATTTATAAAATTTAAAACAGTAGACGTTGGGGAAGTATTTTTTTTTTTGTTGTTTTTTGTTTTCCCTCCTCGCGTAAGTGCACATGAGACCACACCCTTTGCTGCGTATACACTTTGCGATCGGATAACATTGAAGGGACGCCCCCTCCTACAGCCTCGATCATGTTCGTCCTTATCCAAGTGATGAGACTGTACAAAGTCCCATCGATGTCCCTTAATTCTCGCACTGTACAACTTCTACCGAGTTATCCGATCGTAGGAAGAGAATAAAAAGAGACAAAAACGCGGAGGCTCGTCCACCTTGAAACCGCCTTACATGAGAGGCTAACAAATGTACACTCTCACGCAGAAGTTTTCCCTGGGTCCTACGGCAGGGCCGTATGTCGAGAAAATTTTATCTTCTTCAGGGTTGCAACAAGAATTTAATTTTGTTTTTTCCTGAATTTTCCCTGATTTCTCAGACAGAATTATCACTTTTTTCCTGATTCTAAAGAATATTTTGATTCACTCTAAAAATTATTAGAGACTCAAGAAAATGTTCTAGTACATTTATTTACGAATTCCATTAATTGTAAAATAAGTCAAAAATATCAATAACTCTTTTTTTAGATAAATATTTAATCAATATTATTTTTCCATTGGAATTTAGTATGAAAAATTCGGATTTTCAAAGATATTAACTTAAAACATTTTCAAAATTCAATTATTTATAAAAATTCACGCTAAAATGCTTTTCATATTCAATTATCTAAAATTTTCACTGAAATTCATTTTTAAATCAATTTTTATTAGAAAATTCTACTAGAATTAAATTATTTAAATGCAAATAAATAATTTATTGAATAATTAAATTTTTTATTACAATTTTTCAAAATAATTGAATTCGTGAGAAAAATTTTCTTTATAATTGAATTCTTGCAAAAAATTTTATTAAAACTTCTAAAAATAATTAAATTCCCGACAAGAATTTTATTATTTTTAAAAATAAGTGAATCCTCATTAAGAATTTTAATATTTATAAAAATAATTCAATTCTTGCGAATAATTTTATTAAAATCTCTAAAAATAATGGAATTCTCACTAAGAATTTTGACTGTTTGTGAGAGTAATTAAATAAAAAAAAAAAAATTTCTTTTTATAAAACATTAAATTATTCAATAAATTATTCATTTTTTTATTTAAATATGTAATTGAATTCTTGCAAAAATTTTTATTAAAATTTCTAAAAATAGTTGAATTCTTGACAAGAATATTGTAACTGTAACTTCTTCAAAAATATTTTCATCATTTCAATTCAATTATTATTTTTTACAATTTTAAACTAAAATTCTTCTTTAAATCAATTATTTTTAATAATTTTGGAAAAAGTTCTTTGATTATTTTTAAATCCATTTGTTTAAAATTCAATTTTACGAAATTTCGATTATTTGAAAATTCTTCAATTTTAATCTAAAATTTTAACTGTAATTCATTTTTAAATTAATTTTTATTAGAATGTTCGACGAGAATTCAATTATTTAAATACAAAAATAAATAATTGATAAAAAAATGGATTATTTCTTAAAATTAAATATTTATAAAGAATTTTATCAAAATTTTTAAAAATAGTTAAATTTTTCGAGAAATTTAATTAAAATTGTACTCAAAATAATTAAAATCTTGTGAAGAATTTTATTATTTTTGAAAATAATTGAATTTTTCCAACGATTTTCATTAAATTTTTTTAAATAATTGAATTACTTTGATTAGTTTTAATATTTGTAAAAATAATTAAATTCTTGCATATCATTTTTTTACATTTTTTAGAAATAATTGATTTTTTAAAATTATTTAAAGAATATTTAAAAGAAAAATTTTATTATTTAGAAAAATTTAATTCAAATTGTATTTAAAATAATTGAATTTCTCTGAGAAGATTTATTATTTTTAAAAAAATAATTGAATTCTTCCAACGAATTTTATTGAATTTTTTTTAATAATTAAATTCCTGTGAGAAATTTTTTTATTTGTAAAAATAATTCAAAACTTACAATGGATTTTATTAAAATTTTTGGAAATAATTGAATTTTTTGAGTCATTTTATAGAAAATTTAAATAATAATTAAATTTATTATTTATGAAAATAATTGGATTCTTACAATTAATTTCATAGAATTTTTTTAAACAATTGAATTCTTGTTAAAAGTTTTATTACTTGTAAATAAAAAATTAAAATCTTGCGAAGAATTTCATTATTTATGAAAATAATTGAATTTTTACAACGAATTTCATTGAATTTTTTTAAATTATTGAATTCCTGTGAGAAGTTTTATTATTTGTAAAAATAATTGAATTCTTGCAAAGGGTTTTATCAAAATTTTTATAAATAATTGAATTCTTAAGAAGAAATTTTATGAAAATTTTAGAAAAGTAATTAAATTCTTTCAAATAGTTTTATTAAGATATTTTAAATAATTGATTTCTTTTGAAATTTTTGTTTGAAAATTGTATTTCAAATCATTGAATTGAAGTTTTATTATTTATGATAATAATTTTGTTTACAAATACTGCAAAGTTCACTAACGTCCTAATTTCACTAAATTTAGAGAAAGAAAAAAAAACCTGATCATAAATTAATCATCCAGGAGATGTCAAGTTGTTTCTACATCTATAATATTTACTTTTTAGCCACGCAGATAATGTTGGACAATAAATTTAATGCATTTAATTCATTTTCTTGAACTTCTCTTTGAGACTCCGAAGCACTTGAAACCGTTTCACGAGCTTTTGGTCTTGTACGAAATGAAATGGAAACGTTCATTTAAAAGCAGATGTAGAGCCCTCTTGAAAATCGTTTCACTTCCTATCAGGAAATTAATGAAAACGTTGAGGTAGAAAAAAAATATAGGGCGGTGTGTTCGCCAAGTTCATGTAATCTAGCAGAGAGAGAAGGTTCTGCTTATCTAATTAAGGAAGTGCGAGTCAAGTTGATGCACGTGCCCGAAATAATCCGGTGAATTTGCAGCGTCTGCTATAATACCGGCAGCTGATAACGTACAGCCTAATGTAAACGCATTACACCAAAGCCAAAAAAAGTATATTATGAGGAAACGAATTTCTTTTTCTTCTCTTTCTTTTGGTTTAGAGATGAGCTCCCGGTGATTTCCTTGGGGGGAGGATATTACTTTGTGCAAAAGACCCCATTACACTGAAATGGAAATATTCGCATATTATTTTAGAGACGTAACAGATAGCTTCTAGGATCGGAAGTAGAATGAGAGAGAGAGAGAGAGAGAGAGAGAGAGCTTGGGTTAGTTTCCTTGCCGAATCAGCATTACGGCGTGGTCGTTAAAGCGCTTGCCTCCACTACGCGCAATAAATTTGTCTGAGGTAACAAGGACACTGGAACTTGTCTTTTTTACTTTGAAAAAGAACACCCTCAACTACTTCCACTCTAGAAAGTCTGATTGATCACCCAAAGATATCGGGCTGATACAGTTTTACCTCCTTTAAATCGTTTTTCCTTGTTTTTTTTTCTTTTTTTGTTTTTTATCTTTTATCGATTCTTGTTTATTTAGAGAAAACTTCCACTACCTAATTCATATCCACGTCGAAAAATTCCATGGAAGTACTCCCTGGAAATTCCGTGGAGTTTCCACATTGAAAAAACAAATTATTTGATTCAAATAACCGATAAATTGACCATTATCAGTTAAATATTTTATTGAATCAAATAATATTTATTGGAGTCAATTAAATGGTTCAATTCATATTTGCATCAAATACTGAAATTATTGGTTCAAATACCATTTAATTGACTCCAATAAATATTATTTGATTCATTCAAGTAAAGACCAGAAATGTTTTACTATAAAAGTAGAAAAGTAACTTTATATTTTTCTCCGTGTAGATTTTAGTAGACGAGTGCGAAGCCTGGCATTGTATTTATCAAAATCTGCTTTTTTTTACATAAGAGAAAATACAGACAGCAGTATTAAATTTTTACAAGTTCTGGCGAAACTTGATAGCAAATCAGCAACACATCTCAATTGCTTATTTCCGTGCAATAAATCTCTACTTTTACTTTTAAATAATATACAATGTGTGCTGTGTTTGTGAAGCAATTAAATGCATAAGATTAAAAGTATGAGATTATGGAAAAGGGAAAAGACATTTTCGAAAGAGTATAGTGATATGCAACATGCAAGCCTAACTTTTTCGAATTTGATTATACCGGGGGCATATAGAAGTTTTCGAGTTCGCAGGTCAGCATAACGGAAAGAGAAAAAGTGCCCCGTCGGCTGGTGGAAAATAACTTTGTGATATCGGATGTCACACGACCGGGTCATATGTCATGCTCGCGGATTGAATTAAAGGCGCCCGATGGCGGAATAGAGACGCTAACTTTTCATATTATACTCGAGCAACCATCCTTTCTTCTCCACCCTTTCCACCGCACCGCACCGCCGAAGATCCACTTGGCGTTGAACGCGACGCGTCAAACTGATGATTTTCCAATATTTCTCCATTCTTCTTAGTCTCTCTCTTTCTCTGTCGAGTTGGAGTGGCATTTTTCCTTTCTGTCCATTATTCTTGCTTTTTCTCTCCTTCTTCGCTTCGCTTCGCCCACCCACGCGCAACGAGGTCTTGTCATTGGCAACGCTCGCGGTTACCATCCGCGGAATCCCTTTTGCCGAGAAAATTAGTTATCGTCACGGCTCTCTGCACACACAGAGAGAAAGGATTTCGAATAAATATTCCACGGGCGGGGAAACGCCTCGAAATCTGCTCGGCTGCTGTTTCTTTTCACCAACACGTGTAATTTCCAACGAAAGCACGCACGCCACTCCGCATGTGCATATCTCCGCAAGATGAATTTATCGCACTCTAATTGACCGAGATTTCGCTACGATATCTCTCCCGCCTGTCATTCTCACGAGAATTCCCGCGCCATGTTCAGTCCATTCCCATCGCCAGTGGTTTAAAAAGTGGACTTGATTTTTTCGTCAGCCGAACGATTTCATCGAAGGAATTTTTAAAGAGAAAGGATTTTCTCGACAGAGAGAGAGAGAGGGGTCATTAAATCTTAATCAACGAACAATTACCAAGATAATTTTCGTTGAATCTGATGGATTATAATCCTAATGATTTTAAAATCAGGTCAAAGTAATATTATATACGGTTGCTTTTGTATTTGTATTGTAATGATAATAATTTCAATATCACAGTCTCGATTCGCTCGCAACGAGTCCATTTTCATCATCTCATGAATGGACTTATTACTCAATCAACCACACAAACCACAATTACCCCCTCGCTCCTTTATTCATCATGTGGATCTTGCGAAATGCAATATTCCATTCCCTCCTTGAAATATGGATTCATTCTCATGAAATAATGAGTAACAAACTAAAATTTTCAAATACCCCCTCCTCTGTTTCGTAAATAATTTACTAAATCAGTCGAAAAATTCCAATGATCCTAAAGTTCTGAACATTCAAATGAATGAAATTAAATTTTTACTACAAAAATTTTGAGTCACTAAAAAAAAAATTTATTTTCCCTGACTTATCCCTGATTTCCAGACAAAATTTTTAATTTTTCCCTGACCCTAAAGAATATTCTGATTCACTCTAAAAATTATTAGATACTCAAAAAAACTGTTCTATTACATTTAATTACAAATTTTTTAATTGTAAAATTATTCAAAAACATCAATAAATTCTTTTTTAAATAAATATTTAATCATTATTATTATTATTATTCCATAGGAATTAAGATTTTCCAAAAATTACAAATTCAAATCTTTTTGAAATTTAACAACTTATAATTTTTCGATAGCTAATTTTTTTTACTACTTTTTTAGTTTGAAAGCTACTTTTCGACTATCGAGTGCAAAGTCTGCAATACTAATATTATAAATTCTATAAATTAAGTTCCATTATTCCGTGGTTCGTTTTGGTCAATGCATACGTGGAGTTTATTGATAATCCATCGGCTGTCGACAATATTGCATTAGCTGCATTTATATATAAAATTCTGTTGAAAATAAAATGAGCAGGAACAACAATATTCAAAAGTGTCACGTAATTAGAAATTTTTCCAAAGAGCATTATTAAAGTTGAGGTAATACAATGACATCCCTGCCAACAATGTTAATATGTCAATTTATTTAATGTGAATAAATTGAGGTCTTGAAGCAGACATAAAACAACTGTCATTTTCTAACGAGAATATCACACGTGTTGTGAAAAAGCAACATGGGAAGCCATATATCGACAAAAATATCGCCTTGTCAACAAGCTGGAAACTGTTAAATGGATACTCTCATCATAAACATGAAATTATCTCATTTTCTCAACAACAGAAAAAACAGCGGACAAAAAACATCTACCGAGCATCTACTTTAGGGTGGATCTATTTTTCTTTCTCGCTTTTAGAAAAACTTTTGTATTTCTTGCCAAACACTCTCCGTCTCTTTATGTAAATAAAGAAAGAGAAAGAGAAAGAAAAAAGAAACACAGTTTTTCTACGGATATCAAATTGAGACAAAAAACGAATCAAAAGTATTGCGAAGCAACGTTTTGATTCGTTTTTTGTCTCAATTTGATATCCGTAGAAAAAACGGAGAAAAAAAGAAAGAGAAGAAAAAGAGAAAAAAAGAAAGAGAGAAAGAAAAAGAGAGAGAGAGATCTGATTTTGTTCCGAAATAAGATAATGAGATGCAAAAGAATGTTTCATGCTTTAATAATATAGACTTTCAAAACGACACAGAAATTAGTTGCTTTGATGTTTATTATTTTCCATCTTCTTTTTGTGCATAATTACAACACGCAAACAAGGAGAGGATGCCTTCTGCAAAATGCAAATTCTCTCCAACGTTTGCATTTAGAATAAAGCGAATTATTTTACTTTTTCAAGTATATTTCTCAGTTTCCCACATTAAACATTTGCTATTTTCACATTAAAAAACTTTACAAAAGATTTTTCAACTACTTCAAAGAAAAATAAATATTATCTTATTCTTAACCCCGAAGGCATGTGAAGGGAAAGAAAGACTACACGTGTTAATTTGCACTGCTTCTTGATTTTATTATCTCTATGTTCAAATTTTTACACGTACTGCGCACTTATTATTTGCACTTTAATTCTTTTTTTAAAGTTTAAATTACTTCCCCAAGATTTTTATCGGTGAAAAAAGAATATTGTTGACACATGTCAGGGAGTTCAGGGAAAAATTTATTCTTCTCTTAATTTTAATTATTTTCAAAAATTTTAATATAATCTTTTGTATAAGATTTCAATTATTTTAACAAATAATAAAATTTTTCACAGGAATTCAATTATTTTCAAGAATTCAATGAAATTCGTTGAAAGAATTCAATTATTTTTATAAACAACACCATTTTTTATTGGAATTCAATTATTTTAAAAAATTCAATGAAATTTGTTATACGAAATCAATTATTTTTACAGACGATAACATTTTTCACAGTAATTCAATTATTTAAAAAGATTCGTTGGAAGAATTCAATTATTTTTACAATTAACAAAATTTTTCACAGGAATTCAATTATTTTAACAAATTCAATGAAATTTGTTGGAAGAATTCAAATATTTTTACAAATAATAAAATTATTCAAAAAAATTCAATTACTTTTTAAATTGTTAATAAAATCCTTTGCAACAATTCAATTATTTTAAAAAATTGAATAAAATTCGATGGAAAAATTAAATTTTTTTTTCTCAAAATAATAGAACTTTTCACAGAAATTCAATTATTTTTAATACAATTTTATTAAATTATTCTAAATAGGGGAGACGGAGCGAAAAGTTAAATTGTGAAAACAGTTAAAATTCATTACTCTCTAAATTTGAATCAGCGAAAAGTCGTATGCTGTTTACGTATACTTTAACTTATCTACTACTTAACACCTATCAGAAAATAGTTTTAGTAGGCTAAAAATAGAATTTAACTTTTTGCCCCAGCATGGGGCGAAAAGTTAAAAAAACAAAATTTTCAAAAAAGGACAAAACATGTATTGTATGCGAAAATATCAGAAACTTTTTTATTGAAAGTTGTAGGGGACAAGTTGCCCTACAATATTAATGTATAAATATTTGCATCTAAGCGGATTATAATGTCTAAAAAAAATCATTTATGCAAAATTTAACTTTTCGCCCCAGTCTCCCCTAATTCAATTATTTTTAAAATTTTCATAAAATGATCCAAAAGAATTCAATTATTTCTAAAAATTTTAATAAAATCCTTTGCAAGACTTCAATTATTTTTACAAATAATAAAATTTTTCACAGGAACTTAATATTAAAAAAAAAAAAAATTAATGAAATTTTTACTTTATTTCTATTTTCTAATATATAAGTAGATATTTATAATTGAAAATTAAATGTGTTACAGTTTGAATTTTTAGAAATATCTACTTAAATTTCAAAAAGCTTTTACATTAAAATTATTGCAAATTTTAATTCCTGTGGTAAAATTAATAAGTATTTTGATATTTATTGATCAAAAATTATTCAACTAAGAATAATCTAATTTATAAATTATTATGAATAAAAGTTAGTCTTCTGGAAAATTGTAATTAAAATTTTTTGAATATTGGTTAGTTGTCGTAAGCATTAAAAATATTTATTTAAATTTTCAATTAATTGGATATTATGTCAAATTTAACTGAAATAAATTGTAAATAATGTAATTTTTACTCTTTTAAAAATTGTTTTGAAATATATTTAAATTTTTGAAGAATTCTAACTAAAACCTTGGAAAATAATTGAATTTCAGAAAAATTTAGAATTTACATTTTTAGCAGAATGAGAAGAAAAGTGAATATTTTTAATGGAAATCAGAAAAATGTCATTAGGGAAATTCTAATTTAAATAATTGAATTTCTGAGAAATTTTTATTATTCATGAAAAGAATTTAATTCTTACGAAGATTTTTACAAAAAATTTTTTAAATAATTGAATTTTATTTGGAAATTTTATGAAAATAGTAGATATTGAAAATCATTGAATTGCGAAAAGTTTTTAAAAAATAATTAAATTTTACAAAGAATTCAATTAAAATTTTTGGCAATAATTGAATTCTTGCGAACGATTTTATTAGAATTTTTGAAAGTAATTGAATTTGCATGAAGAAATTATAGTTACTTTTAAAAATAACTGAACTCTTGTGATGAATATTGTTATATTTATAAAAATAATTGAATTTTGTAAAGAATTTTATTAAAATGACTCGAAACAATTGAATTTTCGGGAATAATTTTGTTATTTATCTTTAATAATTGAATTCTTTTGAATTTTTTTTTAATTCATTTTTGAATGCAAAGCTTGATTATTTAATTGATCTAAGCATTTTCTTGATCGTGACGTAATATTATTGCAGTAAAAATGTAATTCGAAGAAAAAATAATTAAATTTCGTTCAATTAAACTTAACAGCATGTGATTGTTAGGCTTTCAATGGTAATTTTTTCGATCACTTTTCTCTTAAAATATTTAATAAATTGAGCTGAAATTTTGTACAAAAGTCTAAAATACAATAAAGAAGGGCAGTGATGTGCAAAAGTTTTAATATTTTTAAAATCAATTATTACAAATTACTTTAAAATTATCAGTTGTCACGGTCACTTCTAATCAATTTCTCGTCTTTACCGATTTCAAAGTGTTTTATTATAATTTATTTTTTAATTATTAAAACTTTTGCACATTACTGCCCTTCTTTATTATATTTTAGACTTTCTTACAAAATTTCAGCTCAATTTATTAAATATTTAAAGAGAAATGTGGTGGAAAAAATTACCATTGAATGTCTAACAGTCACATGCTGTTAAGGATCATTAAAATAATGTAAACTTGACTGACGTAAATTAAGTACATTTTTACTTTTTAGTTAGAATTTTGAATTAGATTTTTCCAAACAAAAAATTTCGTTTTATTTTCTATAGATACTATCTATAGGAAATAAAACGAAATTTTTTGTTTGGAAAAATCTAAAAGGATGTTAGCAAACAATATACACATAGAAGTGTATTGAGTTGACTTACTTTGAAAATGAATACAAACCATATATTAAAAGGTTATATGTAAATAGCGGAACGTCTTCTTGATTTATAATCATTGTTTATTTTTTTCTGTTTCAGGTAAGTGTCTAATAAACATCGCTCGCTGTAGGTGGGTGAGTGATTGCAAAATGTCACGATATAAACGAATAAAAGATAGCTTTAATCTTGCACAGACTCGGTGTATATATATATTCGCGTAATATTATGTGGGAAGCGAAGGAAAATGATCTACTCCCGTCAGGATGACTCTCTCATAAAAAAAAGATGAAATGCATGATAAAAAAAATAACTAGAATATAAAATAAATGCGTTGATTTTATACATTTTTTTTTAATGTCAACGTTCGCTTTCAAAATGTATATAATATGTTCTGATTACTTTCTGATTGTTCCTCAAACAGCATTATGCCTCTCTTGAGACCATTATGAAATGCTGTACTATATAGCCACTTAGGATCTCGCGACAAGATAAAGTGTTGACTGAACCGCAATAGTTCACTGTATACACACTATCACGTTTGAGTCTCTCTACAATACACAATAGTTTACATTGGGTGTATAAAATTTTGTATTATATTAGTACACTAATTGACTCTTTGCATGTTACGAGAGTACAATTTATATATAAATGCCTTTTTCTCAAAAAGTATCAGAATAAAGCCTCTTATGGTCTTTTATTTACGTGAGAAATTTAAATGAATATGGAACCTTGATAGAATGATATAGACGGTTATAAAACGATAAAACCCGTTTTAGAATAATGAAGATTTTTTATAATGGAATTTATTTTCCTTATATGGCGATGATAATACAGATCGACTGAAGAAATTGTGAAATTATAATAACAGGCTTTTAACTCATCTACTGAAACCTATTTACTACTTTTTTTTTACGATTAGCTACTACTTGAAAAAAATACTCTCTAAAACTGAATCAGTGAAATTTGACTAAAAATCAGTGACTCTATTCTCGAGATTTGAATCAGTGGAATTTTACTGAAGATCAGTTAAAAATGATTGAAATTTTAGTAATTTTTCACTGATTGACCAATTAGAAAATAACTGAAATTTTCAATATGTGTAACAGAAATTTTCAGTAGTTTTTTAATTGGCGAATCAGTGGAAAATGACTGAAATTTCAATCATTTTTAACTGATCTTCAGTGAAATTCTACTGATTCAAATCGCGAGAATAGAGTCCCTAATTCTCAGTCTTTCACTGATTTTCAGTGGAATTTCACTGATTCAGATTTAGAGAGTATTTTTTTTTAAATTTGTAACACTGAAAGCTACTTTTTTCTATTTTTGAAAATTTTCACCACTTTCAATCTGCTAACAGTTGAAATAAACAAATAATTATCAAAAATTTTAATAAAATTCTTCTTCGAAATAATTTAGAAATTTTTTTTATAAAATTCTCTGAGACGATTCAATTATTTTCGAAAATTTTCGGAAAATCTTAGTACAAGAATTCAATTTTCTCTACAAATAATAAAAATATTCAATTATTTCCAAAAATTTTTAAAAAAATCCCTTTGCAAGAGTTCAATTATTTTTATAAATAATAAAATTTTTCACAGCAATTCAATTATTGAAAAAAATCAATAAAATTCATTGAAGAATTCAATTATTTTTACAAATAATAAAATTTTTCACAGGATTTGAATTATTTTTAAAAAATTCAATGAAATTCTTCGCAAGAATTCAATTATTTTAATAAATAACGAAATTTTTTTACTGGAATTCAGTTATTTAAAAAAATACGTTGGAAGAATTCAATTATTTTTATAAATAATAAAATTATTCAAAAAATTCAATTATTTAAAAAAATTCAATTATTTTTGAATTTTTGACAGTAATTCAATTAATTAAAAAGATTCGTTGGAAAAATTAAATTATTTTTACAAATAACAAAATTTTTCACAAGAATTACATTATTTAAAAAAATTCAATAAAATTCGTTAAAAGAATTCAATTATTTTTATAAACAACAGAATTTTTTATTGGAATTAAATTATTTTCATAAATAACAAAATTTTTAACTGGAATTAAATTATTTAAAAAAATCCGTTGAAAGAATTTAATTATTTTTGTAAATAATAAAATTATTCAAAAAATTCAATGAAATTTTGTTGTAAGAATTCAATTATTTTTACAAATAATGAATTTTTTTGAATAATTTAATTATTTTAAAAATTTCAATGAATTTCGTTGAAAGAATTTAATTATTTTTACAAATAATAAAATTATTCAAAAAAATTCAATAATTTCCAAAAATTTTAATAAAATTTCTTGAAAAAATTCAATATTCTTTTTACAAATAATATAATTTGTCACAAGTATTCAATTATTTTAAAGAATTCAATTGAATTCGTTGGAGGAATTAAATTATTTTTATAAATAACAAAATTTTTTACTGGAATTCAATTATTTAAAAAAATTCGTTGGATGAAGTCAATTACTTTTATAAATAATAAAAAAAAGTAGACCAATCAGTTGAACTGAAGTATATATTGAAAACATTTTAAAAAACAATATTTTCTCTAGAATTATCAAAAACTGAATCTATTATTAATTTTCTTTTTTTTTAAATATAAGCTGATTGGGAAAGTTGTATGGAATTTTATAAAAGTGATTCCGCAAAATAGCTTTTGTAGAATTTTAGAGAAATTCTAATAAAACAGTGTCGAACATTTCCAACTCGAACATCGAGAGTAGAGGTAAAAATTATTAAATCAAATGTTTAATGAATTTTATAATCAAACATAAATTAGGATCAAGGTTTAATTTGATATTCAAGCGACGCAAGTTGGAATATACTTTCGAATTTTATTATAAATTTAATATTTAATAAATGTTGTAAATTAAAAATTTCTCCTAATTTAAAGTAACTGTTCAGTATTGAATAATAATTCGAATGCAGCAGAGAGTAAATTGGATCATTCAGTCATTTCTCTCGTTTAACTTTAATTCATTTGAAAATTGCTTTTGAGTTATATTTCCTATATGCGTATATGAGCATAATTACGTTGTGAATATATATGTGTATATACAATAAATAAATGTAGATGGATTCGTTTGAGAAAATCGATACAAATAGGTTGGTTCCATCGAATGACGGAGTCCCAACAATCTGACTCAGGTTTGAGATACTGCTGATGATAAACTAGATGCAAATGGAACGGAAATGCCCTTGAAACATCCCGAATCTGCTTCACACGATAATTCTCACGTGCGCCACTCGCATTCACACTTGCAAGCTTATAAATGTAAAATAGACTTGTCTGTATTCCGTATACTTGCTAATTCGATTAATTTACTCAAAGTTTATTCATATTATTTCATATATAACATATAAAAGTGGATTTAGCGAATTGAAATTTTTTATTATTTTCTTCAAGTAATATTTATTCATAACTTTGATAATAGATTGTTTATTTATTAGAATTACAGGGATCACTGTGATTTTTTTCGTATTAGATAAGAAAAGGGGACTTTGATTTTTTAAAAGAGGATTTTTCAAAATTACAAATTTTTGCAAAAACTGAATTTTTTTTGTAAAACTGAATTTAAGTAATTAGAAATTTTAAAGAACTTAAATTTAAAAATTTTTTGTTTAAAATTAAATTTTTTATCATATATTTAATTAATTATTAAAAATGACGAATTTATAGCAGAATTTTAGTTAAAAACATTAAAAATTTTCAGAGAAATTCAATTATTTGAAATACAATTCTGAAGAAAATTTTTTGAAAAATCAATTACAAAAAATATCATAATAAAATTCTTTGAAAGAAATTACTTATTTTCTAAAATTTTGGTAACATTTGTTATCAATTATTATACAATTATTTTTAATACAATTTTATTAAATTTTTCTAAATAATTTAATTATTTTTAAAATATTTCATAATATGACTCAAAATAATTCAGTTATTTCTAAAAATTTTTATAAAATCCTTTGCTAAAATTCATTTATCTTTACAAATAATAAAATTTATGACGGGAATTCAACTTTTTTAAAAAAATTCAATAAAATTCGTTGGAAGAAATCAATTATTTTTTTAAGTAATAAAATTATTCAAAAAAATTTAATTATTTCCAAAAAATTTCGTTGAAAGAATTCAATTATTTTTACAAATAATAAAATATTTTACAGGAATTCAATTATTCTAAAAAATTCGTTGGAAAAATTCTACTATTTTTACAAATAGTATTATTTTTCACAGGGATTCAATTATTTAAAAAAAATTCGTTGAAAGAATTCAATTATTTTTACAGAAAACTAAATTTTACACAGGAATTCAATTATTTAAAAAAAATCAATGAAATTCGTTGGTAGAATTCAATTATTTTTATAAATAGTAAAACTTATCGCAGAATTTTAATATAATTGATTTAAAGAAGAATATTAATTAAAAGTTCTAGAAAATAATAATTGAATTAAAATGATAGAAATAATTTTAAATAAGTTGTAGGAACAATAATATAAAATAATTATTTTATCACTCGGACATCTTTAATTATTAGAAAACATGAAGCTTTATGATATCTTCATGTTTTCTAATAATATTTTATAGGAAAAATGTCAAAATTTTGTCTGGTTATCAGGAAAAAGTCAGGGAAAAATAAAATTAAATTTTTGTGTCAACCCTACACTGTGATCCCTTTGTTCTAATTATTCTCTTTTTTTTATTTCTGTAAACTTTCGTTTTATTTTCAACTCTATTTACTCCATATTTTGTCGTTAAAAAATATTGTTATTAAAATTGTTTATCTAAACGGACGCTAAAGGGAAAAAATTTCTATACACGTTTAAAAATTTCCAGTTCATATCCTAAATCGAAAAATAAACTCGTTGAATTGCAAAAAAAGAGAATATATCGTAAAATATAACGGAGACTAAAATGCGTGACGGTTAGTAACAAAATAACATGTTCTCGGTACTAATCTAAATGACATATCTATAGAAGGAAAATAACAAACCTCAGACATAAATCTTATATTATAATTTTTAAATGAAAAATCATTATTATGACGTGAAACGTAAACGCTATAAATCTACAGGCATTCGTAATTCCATGCATGAAGTACAGTTACACGCACCTGTAATTTATTGATCGAATCAAACTTTCAGTTTGCACAAATTCTGTTCGAGAGGTATATATTGGACTTTTCATACATATATGGCGTGTAACTCGCTTGTATATGCGAAAAGTCCGATTCTTGAATTTCTTATAGATTTTTTGTTGTTGTTGAGATGATCGCAGGTGTTAAGGTGAACGAGAATGAATAACGAACCGAATGTGTATGTTCAGTTCACTCATTGTTTGCATTTTGAAAGCCATTTAGATTTTCACTATTTTGCATGTATCTTATTAAGAGAACGTGCGGTTTATGTGGCCTCAGCGGTCCGACTTTGGATTATGCATGTAAATCGAGAGCGCATATTAATTGCCTAATAGCTAAATCGAAGTTATTACCAACGCTTTGCATAAAGGCGAAACCGCGCTCTGGTCTAATCAGCGTATTTCTCCCGATTTTCCAAAAGCAAATGCGAGAAAGCGAGATAGACGAGATCGTTACAGGCTTTTATATTTTATACTTTTACCAACTGTCTGACCTCGTCGTTGAGGAAAAACTTTTTTTCTCGCTTTCTATGTGCTGAAAAGTGTGATAAAAACCAGTCAACAGTGAAAACTTCAGTGATTGTAAGAAACAATTAATTTTAATATAATAAATGCCACTTGTGAATTATTTCCTGCAACTGCAGATTAGACCCAACGGCAATAAATTAATGGATTTTTTTTTGTTTTGATAAATTAGTAATTTGTACTTTTACTGCGGTAACAAATTTTTTCTTTTCATTCCCTTGCACTCATCAATACTAAAACCTACTATTTACTACTTTTTTAAAGTTTTTTTTAGATTTAAGCCACGAAAAGACACTATTTTTTTTTAGAATTTCCACTACTTTACATTTGCTAATACTAGAAATCAAAAAAGTATTCTTAAAAGTTATAATCAAATTCTTTAAAACGATTCAATTATTTTCAAAAAATATTCCAAATTCAATTAATTCCAAGAAAATTAATAAAATTCAATTATTTTCATAAATAATAAAATTTTTTACTACAATTCAAATTATTTAAAAAGATTCGTTGGAAGAATTTTATTATTTTTACAATTAAAAAAAATTCTCCCCAGGAATTCAATTATTTTTAAAAATTCAATGAAATTGGTTGTAAGAATCCAATTATTTTTACAAATAATAAAATTTTCCACAGAAATTCAATTATTTAAAAAGATTCGTTTTAAGAATTCAATTATTTTCAAAAATAATAATACTTTTCACAGAAATTCAATTATTTGAAAAAATTAGATTAAAGAATTCAAATATTTTCACAAAAAATAAAATTTTTTACTGTAATTCAATTATTTAAAAAGACTCGTTGGAAGAATTCAATTATTTTTAGAATTAACAAAACTACTCCCAAAAATAAAATTTTAAAAAAAATTTTATAAAATTTGTTGTAAGGATTCAATTATTTTCACAAACAATAAAATTTTTCACAGTAATTCAATTATTTAAAAACATTCGTTGGAAGAATTCAATTATTTTTAAAATTCACAAAATTTTTTACATGAATTTAATTATTTTAAAAAATTCAATGAAATTCGTTACATTCGTTGGAAAAATTAAATTATTTGTACAAATAATACAATTCTCCCCAGAAATTCTATTATTTTAAAAAATTCAATAAAATTCGTAAGAAGAAAAAAATTATTATTTTTACAAATAATAAAATTTTTTACAGTAATTCAATTATTTAAAAAGATTCGTTGGAAGAATTCAATTATTTTTACAATTAACAAAACTACTCGCAGGAATTAGATTATTTGAAAAAATTAGATTAAAGAATTCAAATATTTTTGCAAAAAAAAAAAATTTTTTACAGTAATTCAATTATTTAAAAAGACTCATTGGAAGAATTCAATTATTTTTACAATTAACAGAACTACTCTCAGGAATTAAATTTTTTTTTAAATTTAATGAAATTTGTTGTAAGAATTCAATTATTTTTGCAAAGAATAAAATTTTTTACAGTTATTCAATTATTTAAAAAGATTCGTTGGAAGAATTCAATTACTTTAACAAATAAGAAAATTTTTCCCTAAAATTTAATTATTTAAAAAAAATTCAACGAAATTCGTTGGAGGAATTAAATTACTTTCATAAATTACATAAATTTTTTACTGAAATTCAATTATTTAAAAAAATTCGTTGAAAAAATCCAATATTATTTATTTCTAGTACTAGAAATCAAAAAACTATTCTCAAAAATTATATTCAAATTCTTTAAAACGATTTAATTATTTCCAAAAAATATTCGAAATTCAATTATTTTCAAGATCCAATATTTTCATAAAAATCAAAAGAATTGTTTTGAAAAATTTTATTATTTTTAAAAATAATTAAATTCTTCCAACGAATTTCATTGAATTTTTTCAAATAATTGAATTTCTGTGAAAAATATTATTATTTTTAAAAAATAATTGAATGCTTGCAAGGGATTTTATTAAAATTTAATAATTTATAAAAATAATTGATTTTTTAACCATTTTATGGAAATTTAAAAGATTAATTAAATTATTAAAAATAGTTTAATTACAATTGAGGCTCCGTATCTGAAAAGAGCACTTTCAGAATTGGTTTTAAATGGTAAAAGTGCACTTTTAAGATCCGCATCCTCAATTGTATTGAAAATAATTGAAATTCTGCTAGTTTTATTATTTATGAAAATAATTGAATTCCTTAAAAAGAATTTTATTATTTATGAAATTAACTGAATTCCTTTAAAAAGTTTTACTATTTGTAAAATAATTTGTATTTTCTTGAAAAAATTTTGTTATGAGAAAAAAACTCACTAGTATTATATTGTATAGGAGAAGTAAGAGAATTGAGTTCTTGATATGATCGTTAAAGAGGTAGAAATCATCACGAGTATCATTCGCATTACCGCTCTTGGTGTGTGCAATGCGCATCCGTGACGTTAACCTCACTTGTCTCCCTTGACTCTTTTCCCCAAGAAAACCACTCCTTACGCTTTACCTCCTTTGCACTTAACTCGCTCACCTACCATCCCGACCTCTTCTTGCCATGAACGTCAGCCTTTTCTAACTTCCCCCCTCCCACTCCCCCTCACCCACTTCCTCGGAGCCGGTGATATTTTATCACATCCGACGTCTCCACACGAGAAACTCGAGGACGATTTTACATCCTTTCATACTCGCTATTCTCAAGAAAACTGCTGCCATGCCGCAGATATCTTTTCCACGAAATGAGATATACTATCGACAGATAATTACACGGATAAGAAATTCACTCTATCACTATATATCATGACACTACTCCTTTGATGATAATTAAATAAAATCAACAACCATCATTATTTATTTATTTACCTTTCCGTCTCTGTCGACGTCAAATATTGCAAGAAATTAGGAAATGCAGCTTTAAAGCGCGCACGCACGTTCAACTATACTGATATTAAATTAACTGTGCAAAAGAAATTAATTTTCGAAATTTGACATGAAAATGACACTCGCTTCTGGCATTTTATTAATATATTCATAAATGCCAGAGTCACAAAATGTAAAGTAAATGTCGGCGAAGAGTGCGGGAGGAAAAAGCATTTAATGATAATACCTTTTAGAGAAAGGATATTTTTAAATCGATTCATAAATATTTCACTCGATCATTATATAACCAAATTATGTATTTTTAAACAATTTTCAATTCACTCGAAACTAAATAATTATCCAGGTTTTCCAAATATCTTTTTCCTATCAAGAATTACAGACGTCACATTCGATAATTAATTTTAAAAAAGTAGCTTTCAAACTAAAAAAAAGTAGCAAAAAAAAGTAGCTATCGATAAATTAAACTTGACGACCAAAAATCTTGTTTTAGACATTTCTGATGATTTGGTTAATTATTAATATTATTATAAAATGAAGAAATTGATTGCTCCGAGTCGAAGACTCGGAGTGATCGATTTCTTTGTTTTATAATGATATTCTTATAAGTTATTGAATTTGAAAAAAGGGAAAAAGAAAATTAAATTTTCGTGGCAACTCTGCTATGTTTTTTTACTGTATAAAACAGTAAAAAAAAATCGAGACTATTTGTCGTTTTATATAATGATAGAAAATAATTTAAAGCTTCAGTTAAAAGTCCTTATATTTAAGCATGTAAAAAATTGCATGTGCGTGGCTTAAACATTTAATGCGCTATAAATCTTTTTTATGAATACTTATATTTATGAATTGTAGTTTTCTAAGCAGCCCTTTTTGCCTGCACAAGTATATCCAATATTTGCATTCAACTTTAGAGATTTCAAACAAAGTATAATTCTTCTTTGTCGGCAATGCAAATTTCAAGGATTGCCATACTTCCAAAATGAGAAATTATTTGTGATAGGAGTTTAATTTTTTTTTTTTTTTTTTTTTTTTAAAGCAAAAACTTATGGAAAGATAGAGTTGGCAAGCTTTTGCTGCGTATTAAATTCAATATTTTCCATTCAAAACTTTTTATATTTGCATTTTTATGACTTCTAAAATTAAATTTACAGACAATTATATAGGTATACGTTTATTTCGGTTTCTTTTTTTTTAAGAGGTAATTTTGTTGCTCTGAAGCACTTTTTCATCCTGATGTATAAAATTTTTTAATATTGTAAAAATAATTATGTGGTTCCCTTCATTTCTTGATCATTTTTGTCATTTCTGAATCTTTGCGCAATTGGAATTTTTTTTTAAAACTTTTGGCTTATTGGAAATTGATTTGTATGCAAATTTTTGAAATTTTCTGTTGTCAAGTTGTAATTGAAAGGAAGGAAGTTTTTCACAGGAATTCAATTATTCAAAAAAATTCAACTACTTCCAAGAAAATTGATAGAATCCAATGCAAGAATTCAATTATTTTTACAAATAATAAAATTCTTCTCAATAATTCAATTATTTAAAAAGATTCGTTGGAAGAATTCAATTATTTTTACAAATAGTAGTATTTTTCCCAGGAATTCAATTATTTTAAAAATTCAATAAAATTTGTTGTGAGAATTCAATTATTTTTACAAACAATAAATTTATTCCAAAAAAATTCAATTATTTTCTAGAAAATTAATAAAATTCAATTATTTGAAAAAATTAGCTGGAAGAATTCAATTATTTTTACAAATAATAAAATTCTTCACAGTAATTTAATTATTTGAAACGATTCGCTGGAAGAATTAAATTATTTTTACAATTAACAAAATTTTTCACAAGAATTCAATTATTTAAAAAAATTCAATAAAATTCAATTATTTTTACAAATAATAAATTTATTCCAAAAAAATTCAAGTATTTTCTAGAAAATTAATAAAATCCTGTTCAAGAATTCAATTATTTTTACAAAGAGTAATACTTTTCACCGGAATTCAAATATTTAAAAAAATTTAATAAAATTAGTTGCAAAAATTCAATTTTTTTTTTTTGAAAAACTTTAATAAAATTGTTCATATCAAATTCATTTATTTAAAAAAAATTTTTTGATAAAATTATTAGCCAAATTTCAATTATTATTAATTATTATTTTCATAAAATAATAAAAATTTCACAAGAATTCAATTATTTATAAACTTTTTATAAATTTCTTTGCAATTATTATTTCAATATTTTTATAAATAATAAATTTTTTTTTTTTAATTCAATTACTTTCATAAATAATGAATCTAATTGTAATTTTTCTTAAATTTTTTAATAAATATTGAATATTAAAATCATTATAGCGTGAATTTTTTAGAATGAATTGAATTTTGAAAATGTTTCAAATCAAAATCTTTGAAAATTTGAATTTTTTATATTTTTAACTATAACAATTCTGTAGAATGAATTTTTTTGAAAAATAATTGAATTCTTTTGAAATTATTTGACGTTTATATTTTCTAATTTAATTGAAGAATTTCTGAGTATTCGAAATTTTATGCAAAACTGAATTGTGCAAATGGATTTCAAAATTTTCAAAAAGAACTTTTTTGAAAAATGATGAAAATTAACTTATTTAACGAAGAATTTTAGTTCGAAATTCTAGAAAATAATAATTGAACTTCATTATTTGATAGTTTTTGTCATTTCTGAATTTTCGCACCCTTGGATTTTTTTTTAAAAACTTTTGCCTCATGGGAAATTGATTTGTAGGCAAATTTTTGAAATTTTCTGTTTGTAAAGTTGTAATTGAATGGAAGAGTATTTTTTTTTTGAATTTATTAAATTTTTCTGTTTTCTATATGGGATTTGTTATTTTATGGTCAAACTTTCTAGAAACTGTTATTCACTACATCTTTCGAAATGAATAAATTACTATTAACTTCTATAGTTTAAGGATATTAATTTGTAAATGAAATTTAGCATGTTCAAATGGCTTTCCATGTGTATGTTTCGTTATTTAGTTTATTAGCATTGAAATATTAGGCAACTGAGGGTTTTGAATCCAAATATATATGGTTAGATTCTCTAGAATATTCCAGTTGAGTTATTTTGACGCGTTCTCCAGGTTTCAGTAATTGTAACATTACTCATGCATTTCTCTCTGAGACATGAGTCGGCAGACTTGCTGAACGTTGACCTAAGTTATCCGTGTGAACTTGCTTCCCATGTCGAGCTATAATTTACAATTAATATGTTTAATTTCTGAAAGGTAATATTAAATTTAGTCTCTCAACCAAAGTTGCGGTGAGTCTCTCTTGTTTAGAACTATAAAGCTTCGCTATTCAATTGTTAAGGTAAATCGACTGACCAACAGAATCTAAACTCGAACTCACCCACACGACATATACATTCGCATAGATATCTTAGTTTCGCCTTTCTTCAATGACTGGAGGAATATTGATTTTCAGTTGCAGCATACTTCCATTTAAATATAAACTCCCGTCTGAATGGTTCTTGTCATGTAAACTAAAGTTCGATAATAATATTGTGAAGGGAAGACAAGCGTGCAAGATAAAAATAAAAATTGTGTCTGACAATTTAACATTTGTTCCCTTCCGGCTCTCACAGTTGACTGTCGTTAAATTTAGAATTAAGTTCCACGATCCAATCAGCAAATTGAGATCAATGTTTAACAGCTCAGGAAAATTTACATTTAAATTCGTGGAGGGTGGAATTTCAAAGTCTTGAAGGTTCCATCAATTTGAAAGCGCAAAACCCTTAAATGTATATATGAGAAACTTTAAACTTAAAGCCAGTCCCCAGTCGCAGTCGGTTAAAATGAAACGAAAGTTCAAACTCCCTTCAATAACAGTTAATTTCAATTTCAAAACATTGCACATTGGGTAAACAATTTTAAACCTAGAATTTCAAATTAAAATTAGCCCATGAAGAGTAAAGCACTTTGAATAGTAATTTAATATTAATTGAAAATTAGCTAATTTTCAAAAACAAGAATATTGGTTTCTAAATTTCAATTTATAAAGTAAATTGCAGTTACAAATTATTTTTATTAGCTCGCAAAATTTCGCAGGGCATTAAAGACTGGAGATTTTGTGACCATTTTAATGAAAACTTGTAAAACTGAGATAGCCCAGTTTTACGAGAGTACTTTTTTTACGACTCTGCCACATTTAAATTACTGAAAATTCACTGATGTCATTGTCATGATTTTGAGTGAGAAGCATTAATTTCTTTTATCTCCTTTCTCGTAATTATTTGTTGAAAAAGTGAAATTTGAAGGAAACGTTTTACTTTTTTTTACTTTTTTCGTCATCAGTATATATTTTGATGCACAAAAAGGAAAACCGGGCAAAAAGTTAGCGAGATATTTTAGACTTGAGACGTTAACGGTTTTCCCCAGAGAGTGGACTAGATTCTGGAATTCCAGAAGAAATACGTGCCCCTGGTTTGCAGTTAATCTCTTCCGGAATAAGTTGAGATGGAACACATATTGTATCAGAAAAGCAAACATTCGCTACATACCTGGATTCCGAAACTTATACCTGCATCCTACATTAGAAGCATCAAGTTCACAATGGTGCACACGGAAAAGGGCCATTTCTCCAACAGAGATAGAGAGAGAGTGAGTGAGAGAGAACTGAAACGTTGTTTGGAGTAAGTAAGTGGCACTCTATTCGCAAGTTTTCCGGAACTGGCGCCGTTTTTTTCTTCTTCGAAAAAACATGTTCTTCACTTTACTTGCTTGAAAGGTTTCATTTAGTTCAGAAATAGGAGGAAATTCATTCAAGCAGATCTATACTTTAAAAGTTATTCTTCTCTCCTTTTCTTTTCCTGTGAATCGTTTAGTGAACTAGATTAATTTCTTCTTCATAAAGAAGGTTAAGAAACTTTTTTTCTCTCTGTCCAGTAGAGAAAAAAATTTTCCACTTTAAATTTTTTAAAAGCTGATTGTAACATCTACAGGGTCTCGAACTAGGTCCATAAATCCGTAAATAAAAATCCATTTTGCTTGATGCCCTTAAAGTCTGTAATTTGATTGAAAAAACAAGAAAAGTTCGTAAATATAATTTAAATTGTACAATATAATTTGAAAAAGTTACAAAATGATTGGAAACATTTAATTAATTTCGAAAATAATAATATTTTTCACAGAAATTTAATTATTTGAAAAAATTAGTTAGAAAAATTCAATTATTTTTAGAAATAATAAAATTCTTCACGGTAATTCAATTATTTAAAAAAGATTCGTTGGAAGAATTCAATTATTTTCAAAAATAATAATATTATTCACATTATTTAAAAAAATTAGCTGGAAGAGTTCAATTATTTTTACAAGTATAAAAAATTCTTCACAGAAATTCAATTATTTAAAAAGATTCAACGAAATTCGTTGGATGAATTCAATTATTTTTACAATTATCAAAATTTTTCACATGAATTCAATTATTTTAAAAAATCCAATGAAATTCGTTGGAAAAATTCAATTATTTTCAAGAAAATTAATAAAATCCTATACAAGAATTCAATTATTTTTCCAAATAGTAATATTTTTCACTGGAATTCAATTATTTGAAAGAATTAGCTGCGAGATTTTAATTATTTTTACAATTAACAAAATTCTTTGCAGGAATTCAATTATTTTAAAAAATTCAATGAAATTCGTTGGAAGAATTCAATTATTTTTACAAATAATAAAATTATTCAAAAAAAATTCAATTATTTCCAAGAAAATCAATAAAATGCTATGGAAGAATTCAATTATTTTTATAAATAGTAATATTTTTTACTAGAATTCCATTATTTAAAAAAGTTTAATAAAATTAGTTTTAAAAATTCAATTTTTTTTTTAAATTTAAATAAAATTCTTCGATACTAGATATTTAATAAAATACTAGATATTAAAAAACATTAAATTGAGGAGAATTCAATTATTAACAAAAATTTTCCTGAATTTACTGATTTTCAATATCTAGTATTTAAAAAAAATTAAACAAACATGCAATTATTTTCATAAAATAATAAAAATTTCCCAAGAATTTAATTCTTTACAAACTTTTTATAAATTTCTTTGCAATAATTATTTCATTATTAAATTATAAAATATTTTTTTGGAATTCAATTATTTTCATAACTAATAAAACTCATTGTAAAATTTCAATTATAGTTAATGCAATTTTAATTTCGAATTGTTCGAAAAATGTAATTATTCTTAAAAATTATATTAAAATTTGTCAACAGAAGTCAATTGTTCAAAAATTTGAATTTTTTTATACTTTTAACTAATAATTCTGGAGAATTAATTTTTTTGAAAAATTTTAATTGAATTCTTTTGAAATTATTTGACGTTTATATTTTCTAATTTAATTGAAGAATTTCTGAGTAATCGAAATTTCATGCGAAACTGAATTATGCAAATGGATTTTAAAATTTTTAAAAAGAACTTTTTTGAAAAATGATTAAAAGTAATTTATTTAAAAAAGAATTTTAGTTCGAAATTCTTGAAAATAATAATTGAATTTATTGAAATGATGAAAATAATTTGGAAGAAGTTAGAGTAACAATAGATAATATTAAATAATGATGTTATCACTCGGTTATTTTTTATTATTATTCATGTTTTATTCATGTTTTATAATTTTATTTTTGGTCCGTAAAGTTCGTATATTTGTATATTTTGAAATACTTTCACTGGTTCGAGGCCCGCATCTACGTAAGTGAAGAACAATAAAATTTTCTCAAAAATCTGTATCTATTGATTCAATTAAAAAGAATTAAATTTTAAACTATTATTTAAATAAAATTTTTGGTTAAAATTAAAAAAAAAAAGTTTAATTTTAATCATATAATTTTCTTTTCTCACTTTACGTTTGCAATATTTTGACTAAATGTAAATTCAATTCTTCCTCAAAAGTTCTCATTTCAAAAGACTTTTTCACATGAGGTCGAGTTATAGGTATACCGGAAATTCTCATTCTCGGGGAATTTTCTCATGAAGGGAAGGAAATTCCTCGCGATTTGAAATCTGCCTCGAGTGAAGAAAGGCATATCACAGGCAAAAGCAGTAAATGTGAAGATTACCGTTTATAATATAGAACTGAAAATAAGACATGTATGAGGCGTCGGGCGTCGGCGTCGACATCGCGATTATATTTGAGAATAAAAGAGAGAGAGAGAGAGAGAGAGAGAGAGAGAGAAAAGAGGCAACGTCGAGTCGACACTATTAAAATTCAGTGTCCCAACTACATTTTTAAATTAACTTGAATTATCTTAATAAGAATCCACCTTACTGGGACGAAAAACGGTTCTACAATAGGAGCGACGCTGTAGACTCCCCTTAATTTGTATGCATTGAATTTTTGAAACAATGCGCCAAGTTTTTGTGAAATGAAAAAATATAATGGAGAAAGAGGAGTATTCAAGCAGATGCATGTGTTTCTATGGTTCCCGTTAGAGAATATATGTGAGAACGACAGTTCTGCATATTCGTCCTGTGCGCCTATCATTAGTTTTGAATGTTCACTTTGAATCATTCCGACCGTGCCACACATATTCCTACTAACATTATGCACCCGCGTTACATATTTGTATTCCTCAACCCTTATATGTCCCCGCAATTGCATAAATACGCACCGAATGTTCATTCACTCCTAGCTCTCTTTCTCTCTCTCTCTCTGCGCGTATGGAAAATCCTCTATTTTCAGTCTGATTGAACATTGAATTTAAAGCGACGCCGACGCTGCTACTTTACTTTCCCAGCCGTTTCAATTCAAATTTATGTAAACTGCTTATTTCAAACGAATTTCTTTAAACGAATTTTAGCTGCTTTTGTTTATAAATGCGAGTATTGTGTAAACACACTTGAAATTGATATCTCTGCAAATTGTGCGCACACGCATTACATTTTGCTAACGGAAAAATTATTTAACTGTTTATAGCAGACTTCCCACTTTTCTACAAAAACCTACTATTTACTATTTTTTACGATTAGCTAATACTACTTTCCACTAAAATTCAATTATTTAAAAAAATTCAATAAAAAATTCATCGCAAGAATACAATTATTTTTAAAACAATTTCAATTAAATTATTCTAAATAATTTAATTAATCTTTTAAATTATCATAAAATTACTCAAAAAAATTCAATTACTTCTTAAAAATTTAATAAAATCCCTTGACAGATTTCAATTATTTTTACAAATATTAAGATTTTTCATAGGAATTGAACTATTTATAAAAGTTGAATAAAATTCGTTGGAGAAATTCAATTATTTTTATAAATAATAAAATTATTCAAAAAAATTCAATAATTTTCAAAAAATTAAATAAAATCCCTTGCAAGAATTCAATTATTTTTACAAATAGTAAAATTTTTCAGAAAAATTCAATTATTTAAAAAAATTCAATAAAATTCGTTAAAGAAATTCAATTATTTTTATAAATAATAAAATTAATCAAAAAAATTTACTTTTCAAAAAATTAAATAAAATCCCTTGCAAGAATTCAATTATTTTTACAGATAATAAAACTTGTCACAGGAATTCAATTATTTAAGAAATTCAATAAAATTCGTTGGAGGAATTCAATTATTTTTATAAATAATAAAATTATTTAAAAAATTTAATAATTTTTAAAAAATTAAATAAAATCCCTTGCAAGAATTCAATTATTTTTACACACAGTAAAATTTTTCACAAAAATTCAATTATTTAAAAAAATTCAATAAAATCAGTTGGAAGAATTCAATTATTTTCATAAAGAATAAAATTCTCTTTAGGAATTCAATTATTATTTTCATAAGTAATAAAATTTTTCACAGTAATTCAATTATTCAATAAAATTCCTTGCAAGAATTCAATATTATTTTTAAAAATAATAAAATTTTTCACAGGAATTCAATTATTTAAAACACAGGAAAAAAGAAGTGTTATTTTAACACTAAAAGTAGTGTTAAAACAAGACGCAACATTTTCAACCGATACTGTGTGATTTTAACACTTCATTGGTGTTAAAATAACCCTAAAGCGTGTTAAATTAACAATAGAGAGTGTTAAATTAATATACATCTTTAATGGGGTGAAAATTACACCAAAATTGTGTTAAAATAACATCATCTGAAAACTACACGCAACAAATTTAACACATTTTTTTTCTGTGAAAAATTCAATGAAATTGGTTGTAAGAATTCAATTATTTTTACAAATAATAAAATTCTTCTCAGGAATTCAATTTTTTTTGAAAATTTTTAGAAAATTCATTGAAAGAATTTAATTATTTTCATAAATAATAAAATTTATTGCAAGAATATAAGTATTTTAAATACAATTTTAATTAAATTATTCTAAATAATTCAATTAAGCTTTTAAATTCGTTGGAAGAATTCAATTATTTTTACAAATAGTAAAATTTTCCGCAGGAATTCAATTATTTAATAAAATTCCTAGCAAGAATTCAATATTATTTTTACAAAAAATAAAATTCTTCTTCTTTAAACGTTCAAAACTTGTGCATCATATAAATTTTCCTTTTTTTTCTAAAATTGTAAATTTCTATAAAAAAAAATGTCACACATACGTCAAGAGAAAATAGGAATTTTAATGAAACCAAAAAAAAAAACACAAGAATGTGAAACATACACCGATAAGAACACGATAATCTACATGCAGTTCCTGACATTCATAAAAACTGTGCGCACTAAGCTGAAAAAAAAAATTCCAAACAATCACGAAATGATAGAAAGAAAAAATAACAAAAATAAATATTTGAAAAAAAATCCAAGAAATAAATTTCTTAAAATAAGAATTTTTTCTCAAACGATGGATTCGTTCAAGAGTCTCGGCGCGAGAATTAATTTTACAACTTTACAGAAGCAGTTGGAGATTTATTTATGAAGGGGGGTGAAAATGGAAAACAAACGTGGGTGGTTTAAAGCTCTCGAATGTATCTCGGAGTTGAAATGAATATTCAAACGAAATATAGATAGCACTGGTTTAGAGTCCGTGGTAGCGACAGGGTCGTCGAGCCCCGGGTGACCTCTCGCAGGTGAAATGATCCAAATCACGAAGAGTGAATATTCAAGGATTGGGTTGTGTGAATATGCGCGCGTTGTCATACCGAGTACACGCAGATAGATAAATCCAGTTATCTTGAATATAGTATCCAAATTCTGGCACTGATTCTCATACTATAATAAAACAACCGCAAAAATACACTAAAACTTAAGAAGATTTCCATTAGACTCATTGAGAACAATATTAAAATAATAATATTAAAAAAATAATTGTTAGAAGCAAAAGATAAAATTCTCTGACTGCTTCCTGATTTCTCGGACCAATTTCATTTTCCTTGACTTTTCCCTAATTTCTAAATTTTCTCCGAACCCTATTTTCGTACTCGACGAATTTGAATTTAAAATAACTGGTAATTAGAATGCATATGCAATTTGAATCCGAACAAGTGTACACGGAGAAAAAAATCAGGGCTTTTTAGCATGGAGTGGTCTGTACCTTTAGCGCATGGGCGCTTTCTTACGGCGAAAGAACGAATTTGTACGATTGCAGCAAGAGCTCGCCCTATTTTAGTAAGGAGCCTTGCTGCAATCGTACGAGTTCGTTCTTTCGCCGCAAGGAAGCGCCCATGCGCTAAAGGTACAGACCACTCCATGCTACAAAGCCCTGATTTTTTTCTCCGTGTAGACATATTTGTTTCTCACCTGAACTTTAAATTAAGCTACTTTACATTTATCAGTGTTTATACTGTACTAGGATTCTCTGAATGTAGCTTAATTGGAATCTTAATTAGTTCATATATATACACAAATTTTTATGCGCCCAAGACATCAGAGCAGAGATTACTCTTAAAAAAAAAGAGAGAGAGAAATATATATGAATTTTGCCTCAATTAGAAAAAAAGAAAAAAGTTTTTTTCTTAAAAAGAAAGCCAACATTTATAAAGTGATTGAGCAGTTTTGAAAAAGCTTTGGAAAAATTCGAAAGATGATGCACAGAGTTAATGGAAACGAGAAAGGCTTTTAGCTTGGTGTTTTATTTCTCGTAAAGGCAGGTCGACGTACGTAATTAAATTTTCTCCGTACTCGATCGTGCACCGATAAACAAAAGGCATCTCTCTCACTCTCTTCCTAGCCCAAAGAGATATAGTGGAACGTAACGCTGCGTTATTTTGAAAATTACGATTCTCTCTCTCTCTGATAGTGGAAGGGAGAAAATTCGGATATATCATCAAACTGGTCGGCTATTGTCATCGTAAAGTTATCAGAAAATAATTTCGCGATTGTCCCACATTGATATGCATGACTATGTATGGTTGATGTCTGTATCGGCTGCGAGAATCCATTTGATCGCTGCTACTTTAAAAATAAATTTCTCATTTTCAAGCGAACTGTAAAGGGATTTTTTCATTCGAAAAACAACCATTCACTTTACCCGAGTTAATTTTTTTTTACAAAAATAAAAATTCGTTAGAATTTAAGTCACTGTTTATAAAAAATATTATACATTTGTAAAAATAGTAGAATTCTTCCAACGAAATTTTTAGAATAATTGAATTTCTGTGAAAATATTTTATTATTTATAAAAATAATTGAATTTCTCCTACGAATTTTATTGAATTTTTTTAAATAATTAAATTCCTGGGGAAAATCGTACGATTTGTAAAAATAATTGAATTCTTGCGAGAGATTTTATTATTTTCTTTCTGGCAATAATTGAATGTATTTGAATAATTTTATTATTTGTAAAAATAATTGAATTCTTTCAACGAATTTCATTGAATTTTTTAAAATAATTATATTCATGTGAAAAATTTTGTTAATCGTAAAAATAATTAAATTCTTCCAACGAATCTTTTTAAATAATTGAATTACTGCAAAGAATTTTATTATTTGTAAAAATAATTGAAATCTTACTACAAATTTCATTGAATTTTTTAAAATAATTGAATTCCTGGGAAGAATTTTGTTAATTGTAAAAATAATTAAATTCTTCCAACAAATCTTTTTAAATAATTGAATAAATGTGAAGAATTTTATTATTTGTAAAAATAGTGGAATTCTTCCAACGAATTTTTTTTAAATAATTGAATTCCAGTGAAAAATATTACCTACTATTTATAAAAAATAATTGAATTCTTCCAACGAATTTCATTGAATTTTTTTAAATAATTGAATTCTTTCAATGAATTCCATTGAATTTTTTGAAATAATTGAATTCTAGTGAATAATTTTATTATTAGTAAAAATAATTGAATTCTTTCATAGGAAATTATTAATTTTCCTGTAAATAATTGAATTTTTTTGAATAATTTTATTATTTGTAAAAATAATTAAATTCTTTTAACGAATTTCATTGAAATTTGTTTAAATATAATAGTTAAATTTTAATTAAAGTCTTAAAATAAGAGCATTGCAATTTATAATAATCCTTAAGAATTTCCTCTATATAACATTGTATAAACTAGAGGATCATATATATAAATTGCAACCAACGAAACACACAAATTTGAATATCATTGTAAAAGATTATTTTCACGAGAGACACATTCATAAAAGTGACATGCATAATCGCTTTTGGCTGTGATCCAATTCTCCTCTGATCTTCATTATTTTCTCCGCCCTGGCGAGAAAGTGAAGATTAATATTAATTATTTAAAGTTTCTCTCGAAACAAGAATTCTACGGTTTGTTTTTCTTCTTGCTTATTGAATGACACTCGTGAGCGTGTTGCTGTTTAAGTTGCCCCTCTCTCAAAGCTTTCGAGTTTGCTATTTACGTTCTAGACAGTGATGCGGGTCTACAGGTCTCTGCAACATCGACACCCCTATATTCTCTCCCAGAGAGTAGTGATTCTCTGGAGATTTCCGTCGTCAGACGAACGGACGACAATAATTATTAATCTTCTTGCTCCCTGAAAAGGAAAAAAAGAGTTGTGTGCTGCTGCTACTCTCGTGAAATCCTCTAGATTCTTGTCTAAGATTCCTTTTTCTAGGGAATTCTTTTTGTCTCGGCGAAAATTTAGTATTTTTATCACATATTTTCATTCGTAATTCTTCGCGTTGTCAGCGGAAGAGGAAAAAGATGTTTTGTAATTAATGTTGGTACAGATACTTTTAACTAGATGGTAGCAAATTGGTAGCAAATTGATACCAAAAATCAAATCATAAATTGATCCAAATTTTTTATCTATTTGATACATTCAAAAAAAAAAAAAAAAATACTGTGAGAGTAAGAAACTAATTTTTTTCGACAACTTAATAAGAGATTTTTCTTTTTTTAAACAGAAAAGTTTTCTATTTTAGTTTCCGTATGGTTATCTGGTCCAGAATCGAACACAGATGAAATTTCCCAATTTGATATAGGTGACGAGGGAACTTTTCTACCGCAGCACTTTTCCAAGTAGTTTTTACACCGCAGTCCCATCGAGAAAAAAGAGAAATGCGTTTATGAGGCTGATACGTTACACAAAAATACTTTGAGCTTTAAACCGGATGAAATGAAAGGGGAAAATACAAAGGAACCTGAAATGAGAGTAGACAATAAAATAAAATTGGAACATATATTCTTCTTGCTAATTAACGTTGTGTTCTTTTATTTTTTTGGTAGTCTTTTTTCTTTGTGCTGTTTTTAAATACTCTCGCGAAATTAGTTCAACAGAGCAAAAGCGTATGAATAATTTTTTGTATGTATGGTTCATTTGTCAAGAGAGAAAAGAGGTTTTTTTTTATTTCTCTGTATAATAACGTTGACGCAAAACGACTATAATCAATGAACTGATCAGTGATTGCAATTGGCATTATGTCTTATTTGTGTGAACCTATTTCCTGGTAAAACTCATTTGTGCTCGTTTGTTAAGAGTCCCTGATTTTAATTCCATAATTAATTCTAATGCAATTCAAAGTTTTAATTAATGGTATCTCAATTATCTAAAATTATCATTCTTTTCCTGCGCAATTAGTTGAGGACTTATTTAAGCCTCTTTAGCGTCGCAAAACTTTCATCTACTGGAATTTAGAGAATTCATCTTAATTATGCAAATTGCATTCAAATCGTTTTTTAATTAATATAAAAATAACTATGGCAAACAATCAGCAGGGTTGCCATGCAACCTAGAAAATCTGGAAGTGTCAGGAAATTTTAAAAAGCTTGAAAAAAGCCTGGAAAAGTCGGGGAATTTTGATCGAAATCCTGGAAAATTGTTGTTTTCCAAAGTTATTGTGTTTCATACTTGAAATCTAATTTCACTTAAATATTTCAAAATTAATTGAAATTTAAAAGTAATGCGTTTACAATTATCATAAGTAGATGAACTTGAATAGATTTGAAAGAACGTAAGTTTTTTGTCTCAATTTGATATCCTCAGAAAAACTGTCCTTGCAAATGCAATATGAAACTGAATTAAATTGTTATTATGTCACATAAAAATGTTTTGATCCTAGCTCTATAAGTATAGAACTGTGATAAACAAAAGTTCGAAGAAGAGTAGTAAAGGAAGAGAAAAAAAAGAAGCAATTTGATGAGAAAAGTCAAAAATTGGATGCATTTGCGTTTGAAAAATGAAGAAGAGCAAGTTTGTAAAATCGATTTGTTGAGGAATAGATTGAACTATAAAATAGATAAGATGCAAGAAGATGGACAAGAAAAATAGGAATTTCTCGTGTGTTGGTACATGGGGAATAAAAATCCAGATGCTGTCACCGAGGTCTGACCCACAGGTCGTAAGCCACACAAAACGACTTTCTCTCGGGAATCCATTCGAATCGGAAAGTCGACTAGTCGTTACACGGAGACGGCACTCGATAACCAGTCGCGGCGTAAAAGGAGAAAACGACGAATTCCACGTTTCTTCCCGAGGGAAATGTTAATCTCCCGGTCGATCCGAACGGAAACGTAAACCGCGTGCGACCCGTACGCGGATTCGTTTCCGATCGAAAATCCTTTCTCTTTACAGCACATTCTCAACTTATACGATCGACCAAATTCACTCCCAAAGATCTCATCATCTTATAGCTCGAGAAAAATTCTGCTGAGTTTTTTCAAGATTGCCAAAAGTCAGGGAAAAATCAAAATCAGAGGAAAATCAGGGAATGTAGAATTAATCAGGGAAACGTAAGATTTTTTTTATTAGAAATACTGGAAAAACATTCATCTTTAGAAATCATGAGAAAATTCTGAATTTTGGGGCCTTTTTTGTTTGCATTATAAACTATGAAATTACCACGAATTCTCATACAAAACCTTCAATTTTTTTTAATCAAAATTTCAATTATCTTCCTTCATAAATAATAAAATTCTTCTCTGAAATTCAATAATTCTCAAAAATTTTAATAAAATTCTACACAAAAATTCAATTATTTTCATAAATAATACAATTTTTTACAGGGATTCAATTATTTTCAAAACTAATAAACTTCTTCCCAAGAATTCAATTATTTTCAAAAATTTTAATAAAATTAACATAAATAAAACCATTTTTTTTCGAAATTCAATTATTTTCATAAAAATTTAATAAAATCTTGGCAAATATCAATTATTTTCAAAAATTTAATAAAATCTTGGCAAAATTTCAATTATTTTCAAAAATTTTAATGAAATTTTTGGAAAAATTTTAATTATTTTCTAAAAGAATTCAATTATTTTCAAAGTTTTTAATAAAATTTTAGGCAAAAATTTACTTATTTTCATAATTAGTAAAAATAACTCAATTATTTTCATAAATAACAAAATTTTTTACAGGGATTCAATTATTTTCAAAAATAATAAAATCCTTCGCAGAAATTCAATTATGTTCAAAAATTGAAAAAAATTCTTGTTAAAATTTCAATTATTTTTACAATAGTAATAAAATTTTTTAAAATTCAATTATTTTCACAAATTTTAATAAAATTCTTGTCCAAATTTCAATTATCTTTATAAATAATAAAATTCTTCTTTAAAATTCAATTACTTTCAAAAATTTAAATAAGATTCTTTACAAGAATTCAATTATTTTTAAAAATAATAAAAATTTCTACAAGAATTCAATTATTTTAGAAAATTCGTAGGAAGAATTCAATTATTTTCATAAATAAAAAATTTTTTTACAGGAATTCAATTATTTTCAAAAATAATAAAATCCTTCGCAGAAATTCAACTATTTTTAAAAATTGAAAAAAATTTCAATTATTTTTACGAATAATAAAATACTCTAAAATTCAATTATTTTCACAAATTTTCATAAAATTCTTGTCAAAACTTTAATTATCTTTATTAATAATAAAATTCTTCTCCGAAATTCAATTACTTTCAAAAATTTTAATAAAATCCTTTTCGAGAATTCAATTATTTTTACAAATAATAAAATTTTTCACAAGAATTCAATTAGTTTAGAAAATTCCATAAAATTCGTAGGAAGAATTCAATTATTTTCATTAATAATAACTCTCATAGCAGAATTTCAATTATTTAAAAAAATTCATTAATATTCGTTGGAAAAATTCAATTATTTTCATAAATAATAAACCTCATCGCAAGAATTTCAATTATTTAAAAAGATTCAATGAAATTCGTTGGTAGAATTCAATAATTATTTTCATAAATAATGAAATTCTTTACAGGATTTCAATTATTTTAAATATAATTTTAAATAAATTCCTCGAAAAAGGGGATTTTTTTTTAAAATTTTAAATTGGACAAAAAAATTTGTTGAATAAAATTCTTTATGATTTTAAAGTATTTTATCAACAAATTTTTAAATAATTAAATTCTCGTAGAATTTTTTAATAAAAATCGATTTAAAAATGAATTTTAGTCATTTTTTATTAATTAGAAAATATGAAGAAATCAATAACTCCGAGTTGAAGACTCGAAGTTATCAATATCTTCTTGTTTTATGACAATTTTTATAAGTTTTTGAATTTCAAAAATGTTTGATTTTGAATATTTTGAAGAATTTTAATTCCTACTGAAAAATAATAATGATTAGATATTGATCTTAAAAAGAAATTATTGATGTTTTTGAATAATTTTACAATTAAAAAAATTCTTAAGTAAATACAATATAACATTTTTTTTTATTTTCTATTTTTTATAGTGAATCAGAATATTTCTCAAAATCAAAGGAATAGAGTCAAAATTCTGCTTGGAAATCAGGGAAAAACAAAATTTAATTCTTGTTGCAAACACTATTTTCTTTTTTTGTCGAGAAAAATAAATATAATAATAATAATTTCTAACAACTTCTGATGCGCAATGTTTCTCGTAACGATAAAAAAAGAGAGTTAGAGAGAAAACAAATGTAACCGGATTATCGTAACTGAAAAACAAAAATATAAATCCTCATAGAAATATGGCTCAACCTACTCTAAATTCCGAGTGTAGGGAGAAAAACAAATGTTATTTGAAAAAAAATATTTTTCCCACAGGCAAAATGACAAAAATACAATTTTAGCATGTTAACTTTTTTTCCCCAGTGTGTAGGATTTTGTAGGTAAATAATCACGTTTAAAGCAAATTAAAATTTGAAACTTTCCAGTCCAATTACGTGTCTCTCTTTCTCAGCGCATATAAATTCCCTGACTTTGCTTTATTTATGTCGATTGTATAACCTCAAATCACGCAACTTATTTTCTTTTTATATAGATTCACATTCGTAAAAAAAGAAATTTTATTTTCCCAAAGTAATCGAATAGGGCATATCAGTGGTAGTTTATCTATATGGTATTTTTTTTTTTTTTTTTTTTTGGGTGAAAAGGAAGTTGATTGGTCATCGTTATATGCGGAAACGAACTGTGTAATAAGCTGACATAGTTATCGGTCACCAGAATGTCGCACATTCAGAATATCTTCCTCCCTCGAGGAAATATTAATTCTCGGCCAACGATCTGGACGGAAACTGTCTTCTTTCCAATCGATAGCTTTCAATCCTTCTTTTTCCCCGCGCAGCTTGTGTGCATCAAATTCACACGTCATAAAATATAAAGTGTTGATTTCCACGAATTGAATATATTTCTTCAAGCTCATAAAAAAAAGCTCCAGCCTCAACTCAAATAAAATGCATATATATTATTTACGACTTTTGGAAAGTGTCAAATTTTTATACTGTACACTCTCGGATTTACTTTAAATGAGACAAATTTTTAAACTTTTACAATCCAAAGTTGGTGAATGTTTTTTTTAAATTGCAGACCTCGGATTGACTTTAAGCAAGGCAAGTCTTTTTAGTGGATTAGAGATTCAAGAAATAGAATACATTTTTTTGGGCGATGAAAGTAAATAATTAATTATTATTGTTATTATTAATAACTATAATAATATCGTCGTATACTTTCTTTCATTCTGTCTACACCTGAAGTTTGTTTTTTTGTATTCTTTTGTTTTTTAAATAATTTCATAATCAAAAATTAAAAGCTTCACTTATTAAGTACATAATTTATAATTATTGTTTATATTTTCAAAAATTTGAATACAATTCTTCGGAAAAATTCAATCACTTTCAAAAATTTTCTTCAATTCAATAATTTTCAATATCTACTATTTTAAAAAATTTAATAAATTTCAGTTACCTATATTATAAAATTAATAATAATTTAATTTATAATTTAAAATTATTATAATAACAGAAGTTTTTGACAAAATTCAATTATTTTGAAGAAAATTTTAATAAATCCTTCGAAATCCTTAATTCAACTGTTTTCTAAAATAGTAAAATCTTTACAAAAATTCAATTACTATCAAACAAAATTTAACGAAAGAATTCAATTTTTTGCTTAATTCGTTACAAAATTTTCCTTAAGAATTCAATTGTTTTCTAAAATTTTAATAAAATTCTTCCTAAATATTCAATTATTTTCAATACAATCTTAACTGAATTCCTACAAAGGATTTAAGTTTCCATCGAAAAAAATATATTATTTTTCAAATACTTTTAATAAAAATCTTTGTAAAATTTCAATTATTTTCATAAATAATAAAAATAATTCAACTATTTTCATCAATATCAAAACAAAAAATTACAAGGATTCAATTATTTTCAAAAGTAACAAAATTTCTTAGCAGAAATTAATTTTTTCAATAAATCTCTTCGCAACAATTCAATTATTTTCATAAATAATAAAATTTTTTACAGGGATTCAATTATTTAAAAAAAAAATTAAGAACCTTCGCAGAAATTCAATTTTGTTCAAAAATTGAAAAAAATTCTTGTCAAAATTTCAATTATTTTTACAAATAATAAAATTCTCTAAAATTCAATTATTTTCACAAATTTTAATAAAATTCTTGTCAAAATTTCAAATATCTTTATTAATAATAAAATTCTTCTCCGAAATTCAATTAATTTCAAAAATTTTAACAGTATCCTTTACAAGAATTCAATTATTTTTACAAATGATAAAATTTTTCACAGGAATTCAATTATTTCGGAAAATTCGATAAAATTCGTAGGAAGAATTAAATTTTTTTCTTAAATAATAAAATTCTTCGAAATTTAAACTTTATCTAAAATTTAAACTAAAATTTATTTTCAAATTAATTTTTATTAGAAAATTCTATGAGAATTCAATTATTTAAATACAAAATTAAATTGTTTATTGAATAATTGAATTTTTCTTAAAATTTAATTCTTGTAAAGTATTTTATTAACAAATTTTTAAATAATTAAATTCTTTTGACGAATTTTAATAAAATATTTTTCATAATAATCCCTGACTTTTCCCTGAATTCCCTATTTCAGAATACATGATTATTTTAATTATAATAATATTAAAACTATATGCTCCAATTCATATTTTATTTTTATAGAACAAAATTTTAATTAAAAATTTTTACGTTCTATTATTTTTAAAATTTCTTATTTTATTTTTAAAAAGTGAGCGAAAAGTCAGCCGCACAAATTGTTGCTGGTTAAATTTATTTTTGATCTCTAGATTTGGTAATAACTCGGAAATAAATTGAAAATTTTTAATTTCAAAATGTGCTTCTCAGAAAATTGAAAATAACTTTTTTGAGTTTAAATCTAAATTGTTGTTAAAGTCTGAAAAAAGTTTTAAAAATCGACAATAATAGAGGAGATCGGGATTTGAATCTCGGAACACGTTCTTGCACACCTTTTTTGTTGAATACATTTCATAGTAAAACTTGTCACATTGAAATTGCACTCAACTATTTATACTCCGATTTATTGAATTCACTATAAATAACTTATATATAACTTTTGCATTATAAAAATTTCATATAAAAATATCCAACTTTCATATTATAAATTATAATATGTCGCTAATTAAAATATTAAATAAGTTTTACAATATGATTAATTATATGGAAGATTTATATATGTACAGAAAGAATAATTCAATTTCATTCCCCTCATAATGAAAATTCAACTGGACCTTTGTTCTCAACTTTAATAGATATTCTGGTTTTCATTATATTCTATAGAATTCTATATGCACACAGGTCAGTTTTTTACAACGTCATAATCGACAGGTTTCATTCATATTGTATATTAGCGTCCATTCATTTTTCCAATAGTGTTTTATTTTCTTTTTTTTTATTTAACAAAAAAGAAGAGGATGGAAAAAATTTTTCGGTACATAAATCTGGAGCTAGAGAAAAGATTCAAAGTTAGTGCGATTCGGCTGTAAAAATTCCACGGGAATCGCACACTTTAAAAATTTCATCTATTTTCACAAAACCGAATTTTCACGAAAATTCCATCGGTGAAAATTTTCTGGAAGTACTGTCCGTGAAATCTTTCTACTTGGGTAATTTTATTATTTTTTTGATTTAAATAGTTTAGCGTTACATTAAAAGATTTTTTTATACTCAAAACAAACTATAAAAATAACATATTTAAATAAATAATATTATAAATTTATAATTATTAAAAATTTGTTGGAAGAATTCAATTATTTTTTCTAAAAATAATTAAATTCTTCGCAGCAATTCAATTATATTTCAAAATTTTGAATAAAATTCCTCTCAAGAATTGAATTATTTTCAATACAAAATTTTAAGGAAATTCCTCAAAAAGATTTACAAGAAGTCAATTATTTTCGTCAAGTCAATTTTAATAAAAATTTGTCAGAAAAATTCAATTATTTTTTTCTGCATAATAAAATTCTTCGCAAAAATTCAATTATTTTTTCTAAAAGTAATAAAATTCTTCTCAGCAAATTCAATTATTTTTCAAAATTTAAATAAAATTCTTCCCAAGAATTGAATTATTTTCAATATAATTTTTATTAAATTCTTCGAAAAAATTTACAAGAAGTAAATTATTTTCGAAAATAATAATCTTCACAGGAATTCAATTATTTTTTAAAATTTGAATAAAATTCTTTGCAAGAATTGAATTATTTGTTAGAAATAATAAAATTTTTTGCAAGAATTCAATTATTTTTGTACATAGATAATAAAATTCTTGGCAAAAATTCAGTTATTTGTTCTAAATATTTGTCGAAAGAATTTAATTATTAATTTAAAAGTTTCGATGAAGTTTTACATAAGAATTGAATTATTTTTAAAAATTGGAATAAAATTCTTCGTAAGAATTGAAATATTTTTTAGAAATAATAAAATTCTTTGCAGGAATTGAATTATTTTCATGACAATTTTAATAGAATTTGTCGAAAAAATTTAATTATTTTCAAAAATAATACAAATTTTCGCATGAATTCAATTATTTTTAGTAGAACTTTTGTAAATTTTTTTGAAGAAAGAATTGAAATATTTTTAAAAATTGTAATAATATTCTGTCAGAAATTCATTTTTACGTAAAAATTAATTATTTTCAAAATTTTTCAATTAAAATTATTTTAAAAACTACATTATTTTCATAAAAAAAACTTAAATTTTTTTATCAATAATTTTAATAAAATTTAAAAATAAAATTATTAATTTCTCCAATTATTAACAAAATCTGATTATTTTAAAAATTTAAAAGAAATTTTTCATAAAATTCAATTACTTTTTAAAATTTTGAATAAAATTCTTTGCAAGAATTGAATTTTTTGTTAGAAATAATAAAATTCTTTGCAGGAATTCAATTATTTTTGTATAGATAATAAAATTCTTGGCTGAAATTAAATTATTTGTTCTAAATAATAATTGTCGAAAGAATTGAATTATTAATTCAAAAGTTTCGATAAAGTTTTACATAAGAATTAAATTGTTTTTAAAAATTGGAATAAAATTTCAATTAATTCTTCGTGTAGAATTGAAATATTTTTTTTTTGGAACTAATAAAATTCTTTGCTGGAATTCAATTATTTTTGTATAATAAAATTCTTCGCAGGAATTCAATTATTTATTTATTTATTTATTTTCAAAGACAATTTTAATAGAATTTGTCGAAATTGAAGTTTTTTCATTTGTTTTGTTTATCTATTTACCTCGTGAATACTAATTATGCATATTTTTGTAATTTGCATACCAATTTGATAATATTTATTTGAATAGCAGTTGTTATGAAATCAGTATGAGTAAATTAAAATATTATTAAAAGTAACAGAATCATAATAAATATTTCGTAATATTTAGATGAAAATAGAAATTAATGTTTCATCTCTTTTTGCATTGTATTATATTTGCACTTTTTGTATTTTACATATATATTTAAAATAGCTTTATAATTTTTATATTAAAAATTTAAATTGCCTCGCACTTTTTTATATAACACATTTAAAATTTCTTGATATCTTTTTTACCGTTACAATAAAAATGGCTTTTACAAGTATAACTGCTGGTTTTTTAAAAGGTATTTTTATCGTAATTGATATTCGCTCGAGTGACTATCAAATTAATATATATGATGATTATAATCACCCAGTTTTATTTCCCACAATATTGTTATGTATTAAAAATTTTTAAATATTACAAATGTTGAGTCATTCTTTTTATTTATTTTTTATTTATTTTTTTATTTATTTAGTATATAAAATTTTTATATTTATTTTTGGAAACACGATTTTTATTAGAATATAAAGTGGAATTTATTTTTACACTTTCGGAGAATTGGGAGCATGAAAATGTATAATTAAAATTTGTAAAGTATTCAGATTCCTAAAAATATTTTAGTTCGAGTTTGAGTATTTTTATTTTATTAGTTTTCTCTTTTCACTCTTTTCTTGTGGGTAAAGATTTTACTTCTTTGGAACGTAAAACTACGTTAACGTTGTCCTCCTTTAAGTACTTGAGAAATATAACCCGGGAGAGTAAAGGGGATAATATAATGTCATCTTCATTTTATTAGAAATTATATGTCCAGTCATAAATCAGATATTCAGGAAAATCTTTAACATTCTCGAGTCTCGATGTATATTTCATTTTCTGTTCGTTGAATTTGAACATTTTCATCATTTGGAGGAAGGAGGTGGCTCTCCTCAAAGGGGAAATAAAATAAATCTTTTTGTAGGTGAGACACTGATTTCTTGAAAGTATAGCGAGAGAGAAAATTTCTGGTGGCGCTCGATTAATTCCTGAGGGCTCTGCCATAGTAATTTGCGCGCTTTATGAAGCGAGATTCTGTGCGAAATTTCAGACACACACACAGACAGACATTAGCATGAATTTTCCCCTGGCCTCACATTGCCAATGGGCCAATGGCTTAACACGATGTCCTACTCGCTTCTGTACAAGAACTGAATAGAGAATAGAGAGGTCATATCCTTACAAGAGGGTTAACGTCCCGTGGCTCATGTCACGTGTTAATGTCGCGGTTGCTGCGTTTCTGCGAGGGGGGGGGGGGACTCTAATTGTCATCCGGCGCGGGGCGGCGGCCGTCGAGCGAAACAAACGACCCTAATGCCATCGGGAGTCAGTCGCTGGCTTTTTCCTATTCATCCGGGATTCGAACCGCGGAGACGGAAATCATTGCCTTCTCATCCTTTTGAATTTTCCGTTCCATATATATAAAGGGGAGGGTAACATCTTTCCCTTTCTCTTTCTCTCAAATGAAAACTTCTCAACGACATCTCTGCATAATGCATATCGCTCTCGCTTCCGACCTCCCTGATCCTTCATTAGTCCTTTATCAACTCACCCGGAAACCACCAAAGGTCGCCAGTAAAAATCCCTTATAACCATGTACTATCAAAAAAGATTCGAAACTCCAATTTTTCATCAAGAAATAATAAAATCTCATTGCCAAATATTCCACATATTTACTAAATTTTCAAACACTTTTTCAATTAAAGGAAACGAATTTATCATTCGGTAATTAAATATTAAATGCAGAAAAATTGTTAACTTCTTTCACCTTTAATAACTTTTTTAATTTGTCTGATCATTGTCGCCATCATCATGCCTCCGATCGACTTTAAAACGAAAAAAAATCGCGTTAGTTGATTAAAAATAGAAAATAGTCTAAATTCAATTATTCAAGACTTGTATAACTATATGTTAAATAAATATTTAAATACTTATTTATTTTTCCACAGGAGTTAAACTTTAAAATAATTTTAACTTTTAATGTAACAGTTTTTTAAAATTTAACTATTTTCGAAGATTCATACTATAACACATTAAATACCTATTCAATTATTATTATCTAAAATTTCAACTGAAATTCATTTTTAAATCAATTTTTTTTAGAAAGTTCTACAAGAATTGAATTATTTAAATACAAAAATAAATATTTTATAGAGTAATTGATTATTTCTTAAAATTTAATTGCATTCTTCCAACGAATTTCATTAAATTCTTTTTAACAATCAAATTCTTGTGGAAAATTTTATTAAAATTGTATTAAAAATAATTGAATTCTTATGAAGAATTTTAGTAAAACTTTTGAAAATATAATTACATTTTCCGAGGAATTCATTTAAAATTGAATTAAAAATAATTGCAATCTTGTAAAGAATTTTATTGTATTTTTTTTAAATAATTGAATTCCTGTGGAAATTTTTATTATATTTGTAAAAATAATTGAATTCTTGAAAAGAATTTCTTTATTTATGAAAATAATTGATTTTCGGAGATGATTTGTATTATTTATGAAAATAATTGAACTCCTGTGAACAAGTTTATTATTTGTAAAAATAATTGAATTCTTGGGAAGAATTTTATTATTTTTTCAAATAATTGAATTCTTCCAACGAATTTCATTGAATTTTTTTAAATAATTGAATTCTTTTGAATCATTGCGATAAATTTTATATTATTTATGAGAATAATTATTGTATTCTTATAAATAAATGTTATAAAAAGTTTTAGAAAATAATTGATTTTTTACGAAGAATTTTAACAAAACTTTTGAAAATAATTAAATTCAATTAAGAACCATTTAAAATTTAATATAATTTCTAAAAATTACTTTCAAAATTCAATTATTTTCTACACTTTTTAACTGAACTTCTTTTCGAAATAAAATATTTGTAATTATTTTCCGAAAGTTTTTCGAGAATTGTATTATTTCAATAGATAATAACATTTATAGTAAAGAAGTACTTAAAATTATTTTTTTAGAAATATTTTATGATAATTTGAAAATTAATAGTTTTTCAATTATATACAATTGAAAAATTTTTAAATAATTGAAGTTTGGTAAAATCTTCTAAAAATAATTGAAATTTGATAAAATCTTTAAAAAAATAATCAAATTTTTGAAGAATTTGCAATATTTGGAAGAAAAGTCGAAAAAAGTCATAATATCAGAGGCCTGATTCTTAATTATAATAGGAACAATAAAATTAAATTTTTGTGCAAGACAAATTAATTATTTTTCATAATTTGACAAGAATTTTCTATAAATGAAACTTGGAGAAAAAAACACTGGAAAATATATAAGGTTAATTAAATGAAACTCGGACAGAAAAAAAAAATTATGACAATAAACAATATGTTCGCTTTTAAATGTATAGAGAAGAATTCTATGGAAAATGTACATACACATATATATGAACGATATGTGCGCACGTTTCCTGGAAAACATCTTGCCCCTGAATAAACATTCATAAACTTCATAAATGCGTTTATATTAGTTTTTGCATTAACGTGACTCGCCATCTATTTCACATGTAAAATATTCTTTTCAAAGAAAAATATAATCTCCGAGCGTTTTTTTTTCTTTGCTTATTAAAAGAAAGTAATTTTCCTCGCTGATGAAGTTTAGTAAAGCGCACTCCAATATATGAAAGTGAAATAGAAAAAAAATTACTTCCCATAGAAAATTTAAAATACATTTTAATTCTTTTTATTATTTTATAAAATAGTTTTATATTTGAATATTAATTAAGAGACAGGAATTTTATATTTTAAATAATTTAATCTCTGAATTTATATTTAATGACGCTTATATTTAGAGGAAACATATTTAGTCAAGAGTTTAACACGAAGGATTAAAATAAATTCTGTGACGAAATCCAATTTTTTGATAATTTAATCTATTTTTAATAAACTCTAATCGAAAATCATTAAATGTGAATGAAAAATTAACACATGAAGTTGGAGGGAAAAGATTGTTTGGAAAAAAGTATGTCAACTTGGAATGAAGCAGTTAATAAAGGGACATTTTGATCGTTGAACATTTCGTTGAGACTTCTGAGAAAAATACTCGACTCCTGGCGGTAATAAATCCTCGGACGCTATTGAATTAAACTCGCCATGTTTTGGTATCCTTTAATGGTTGCCTGAACTTGTCGGCAGCTTCTGAAGAAAAGAACGATCTTCTTTTCTACCTTGCGCATAAAAACGAGAATACAACCTATATATATATAGAACTAACTTTAAGTTTTTTGTACTTTCAGGAGTGCTCGGAACCGCGATGGCGATTCAACTACAATACCGTTGATTAAAAGAGGAGGACCACTCGCTTGCGCTTCCAAGATGGACGCGACCATTTGGACGCTGGCTCTGGCTCTGGTTACCTTGATGGTTCAAAATGTTGCTGCCTGGCCGCAGGATCCTGCTCCGCGACTACACATCAAATACCGTGAGTTTAACTTTTCATTTGTATTTTCTATAATATATCCACATACTCACATAGTCAAAGTGCGCGCAGAATGCGCATTTATATTCTTGCGGTACTTTAACCCGAGAGCGGATAGCTGAAATACCATACACTCGTGCGTATATATGTTTTCAAAGGCCAACACTAATCCGTACAGTTAATCGTGGCGTCGAAAACTATCAAGCAGAACTTGAACACGTGGGCGGTGGATACATCGTACAGTGCAAACAAATCAATCTTTTTTTTAAATTCCAGTACTGTTAGTTTTCCTCTCATTCCGCTGAGGAGGAAATTACATTTTTCGAACTCAAAAGATTGAGAAAACTTTTTTTTTTGTGGAACTGTATAGTAGAATCTCCTCTTTTTCTTAACAGTTTTTCTAAGGATAGCAAATTGAGACAAAAAACGTATCAAAATAAATGCAAAATAGTTGTAAAATGAAACAAAAAACGTGTCAAAATAAATGCAAAATAGTTGCAAAATGAAACAAAAAACGTGTCAAAATAAATGCAAAATAGTTGAAAATTGAGACAAAAAACGCTTTTTGTCTCAATTTGATAACAATTTGCTAACTTAAAGGATATGAGAATTTAATTAATGGATTTTGAAACCTTATCTATTTGATATCTGCTATAAAATATTAATAGTGTCACTTATAGTACATCACGAAAACTTTTATAAAATTCTTTGAAACAATTCAATTAACTTGCAAAATTTTTGGAAAATCTTTCACAACGAATTCAATTATTTTCACAAATAATTCAATTCTTCGCTGAAATTCAAATATTTTCAATCTCTACTATTTTAATAAAATTATTCAAAAGAATTAAATTATTTTTAGAAATAATAAAATTTTTATTTTTAGAAATAATAAAATTTTTCACACAAATTCAATTATTTTCAAAAATTCAATGATTATTAATTGGGAGAATTGAATTATTTTTGCAAATAATAAAATCTTTTACAAGAATTTAATTATTTTACAAAATAATAAAATTCATCGCAGGATTTCAATTATTTTTAATACAATTTTATAAAAAAAATCTTAATAATTTAGTTATTTTCTTGAATTTTCATAAAATTATTAAAAAAATTCAATTATTTTCCAAAAATTTTAATAAAATCCCTTGTAGAATTTAATTATTTTTATAGAAATAATTAAATTTTTCACAGAAATTCAATTATTTAAAAAAATTCAATGAAATTCGTTGGAACGATACAATTATTATTACAAATAATAAAATTCTTCTCAATAATTCAATTATTTAAAAAGATTTGTTGGAAGAATTCAATTATTTTTATAAATAACAGAATTTTTTATTCGAATTCAATTATTTTAAAAAATTCAATTAAATTCGTTGGAACGATACAATTATTATTACAAATAATAAAATTCTTCTCAATAATTCAATTATTTAAAAAGATTCGTTGGAAGAATTCAATTATTTTTACAATTAACAAAATTTTTCACATGAATATAATTATTTAAAAAATTCAATGAAATTCGTTGGAAGAATTCAATTACTTTTTACAAATAGTAATATTTTTCACTGGAATTCAATTATTTAAAAAGATTCGTTGCAAGAATTGAATTATTTTTACAGTTAACAAAATTCTTCCCAGGAATTCAATTATTTAAAAAAATATTCAATGAAATTCGTTGGAAGAATTCAATTATTTTTGCAAATAATAAAATCTTTTATAAGAATTCAATTATTTAAAAAAAAAATTCAATGAAATTCGTTAGAAGAATTCAATTATTTTCCTAAATAATAAAATTCATCACAGGAATTAAATTATTTTTAATACAATTTTATTGAATTATGCTTAATAATTTAATTATTTTTTTAATTCCATAAAATGATTCAAAAAATTTAATTATTTTCGAATTAATTGGAAGAATTCAATTATTTGCATAAATAGTAAAATTATTCACAGGATTTCTATAATTTTTAATACAATTGTAAATGAATTCTTCGAAAAATGAAATTATTTTCAAAAGTTTTATTAAAATTCTTCAAAAGAAATCAATTGTTTTCTAAAATTTTAATAATCATGGTTTATAAGAATTCAATTATTTTCATAAATAACATAAAATTCATCGCAGGACTTTAATTCTTTTTTTTATACAATTTTAAATAAATTAATCTAAATAATTGAATTTTTTTTAAATTGTCATAAAATGTTTTAAAAAAATTAAATTATTTCTAAAAATTTGAATAAATTCCTTTTATTTATACCTGAAAAAAATTTTATTATTTACGAAAATAATTGAATTCCCGTAAAAATTTTTTTATTTTTGAAAATAATTGAATTACTGTGAAAAAAATAAAAAATTTGTAAATAATTGATTTCCTGTGAAATTTTTGTTATTTACGAAAATAATTAAATGTTTGCGTAGAATTTTATTAAAATTTTTTAAAATAATTGAATTCTTTTTGGAAAATTTTCTTAAAAATAGTAAATATTAAAAATCATTGAATTGATGAAATTTTTCGAAAATAATTGAAGTTTTGCCAAGAATTTTATTAAATTTTTTTTTTGAAAATAATTGAATTTCAGAGAAGAATTTTATTATTTATAAAGATAATTGAAATTTTAACGAGAATTTTAAAAGAATTTTTTGAACATAATTGAATTTTTGCGAAGGCATTGTATAATAGTCTCAATTTAAAATAATGTAAATTATTTCTGAATATTTTCTCGAAAGGGAAATTTGTGTTTAGTTCCCATTGAAAATAAGACTGATCTAGAAACGCAATTCGTCGACAAAGTTGAAACGCGAGAAGGGAATTATTTCAAAGTCGTGACTTTTAGCTGTAAACCACGAGAGCGCGCAGTTACGAAATGCGTTCAAAACTATTTCAAATTCCAACAAACTTTATGGGAGTGTGATCGTCTTCTCTCTTTCTCTCTCGCTGAGAATATTGAAAATTTTTTTTGTGTAAAAATCCACATACAAACCAATTTTAATCCATCAACATTTTCCCCTACTTCCTAAAGTTTGAGTAATATTAATCTCGAAAATTATTCTAATTCAACTTTTCAATATTTTAGGAATAAAATATTAAATTTACTCACTCTTTTGGAGACGAAAAATTTTCTCTCTCTCGAGTTTGGAAAGTTTTTTTGGGAAATATTTTGCAGTGTGCATTAAACCGAGTAATTTAAGATAAAGCCAATTTGGAAAAGTAGTAACCTTATTCTCTTAGGTTATACTAAACTTATGGAATAAGGTTTTGAGGAAAAGCAAAGCTCTCAATTTTTAGAGACCCAAATATTTCATTACTCTCCTTTCGGAGAATTGGAGACGATAATAGTTACAATTACAATCGATGGCAATTACAATATCGTTGATTTAGTTCCATAATAGTTCTTGTAAACGATGGTAATTACAATCTCCGATAGTTACAGTTAACGATAATTTTCAAGAACATTACCTAAAAGGAGAGACGACCGAATTTCCACCAATTTAAATTATTTTTTCGCAATTCCTGATTCAAAAAAATTAATTTATTCTTGACACAACTTCTACAAGAATAAGATGTTTAGATGTCATGCAAGTTTTCAAGCGAAGAAGATTAAAGTTTACATTTCAATTCTCTTTGGGAGAAATATATTGAAAAATCGAATGAAGAAATTAGAAATGGATGATATTAGTTTGAGTAAAGCTCCTGACATCACTTACAAGACAGCAAACAGAGATCACTAAATTGACTGAGAGAGTATACTTAGCAAACAACAATATAGTACGTTTATGATAAACAAGTTAATACTCCGACCATTTCATCATATAGCGCGTAAACATGAGCAATATACGTGAAGCTTTCAAACTCAACTAGTAAGCCTTTGGCACTAGAGAAGAGTAATAAATTATTACAAAATTTACGTGGCATCAAAAATAATTTGCGGTAAAATAATAACTCGATTTGTTTTTAAAGTCACTTTTAAGAGAAGAAAAAAGGGTGGGAAAAAAAACTTTTCAAAGACTAATAACACTTAGAGAACTTTTCTCTCAGAGAAAGAGAGCATTATTATTTATGGAGGGATGATTTCTTTATACCTTCTAAACTTTCAAAGACGAAGACCTTACTAGTCAATTATACTTCATTTTTTCCAACGCATTTTTTCAAAAGAGAAGGGAATTATAATCTACTTTTTTTTGCTTCCTCCTCTTGTAAAGTGCTTTTCTACTGTATGCAAGAAATTAAGTAAACTTGTTGATATTTTCTCAACATTAAGTGTTAATCATTATCAATATTGTTTCATAATTTCTAAATTAAATTTTTCATACTCGAATAATTTTAGTCCAATAAATATTTAAATACTTATTATTTATATTTCCACAGGAATTAAATTTTTTGAATAATTTTAATGTAAAAGCTTTTTGAAATTTAACTATTTCTAAAAATTCATATACTAAAACGCAAATAATATTCAATTATAATAAAAAATTTAAACTGAAATTAATTTTTAAATCAATTCTTATTAGAAAGTTCTACAAGAATGATTCAAAAAATTCAATTATTTTCCAAAAATTGTAATACAATCCCTTGCAGAATACAATTATTTAAAAAAAAAAATTCTGACAGGAATCCAATTCTTAAAAAAAATCCATGGAAAGAATTCAATAATTTTTAATACAATTTTAATGAAATTATTTGATATAATTGAATTATTCTTTTAAATTTTTATAAACTGATTACAAAAAAATTCAATAAAATTTATTGAAAGAAACCAAATATTTTAATAAATAATAAAATTCTTCACAGTATTTCGAAATAATTCAATTATTCTTTTAAATTTTCATAAAAAGATTAGAAAAAAAAATTCAATTAATCTCATTGGAGAATTCAATTATTTTCATAAATAATAAAATTCTTCACAGGATTTTAATAATTTTTAATACAATATTTTAAATAAATTCCTCGAAAAATGTAATTTAATTCAAAATTTTTTTTATAAAATTCTTTGAAATAATTCAATTATTTTTGAAAATTTTTGGAAAATCTCTCGCAAGAATTCAATTATTTTCATTAATAATTAAATTTTTCGCTGAATTAAAAATATTTCGAATCTCTACTATTCTAATGAAATTTCTCAAATGAATTCAATTATTTTAGAAAAAATAAACATAATTTAACCCGAAAATTGAAATAATAATATTAATAATAAAATTTTACAGGAGTTCAATTATTTTAAATACAATTTTATGAAATTATTTTTTTAATTTTCATAAAATAATTCAAAAAATTCAATTATTTTCCAAAAGTTTTAATAAAATCCCTTGCAGAACTCAATAATTTTTAGAAAAAATAAAATTTTCCACAGGAATTCAATTATTAAAAAAAAATTCTTTGGAAGAATTCAATTATTTTTACAGAGAATAAAATTTTTCATACAAGAATTCAATTATTTGAAAAAATTCAATGAAATTCTTTACAAGAATTCAATTATTTTCATAAATAATAAAATTTATCGCAAGAATTCAATTATTTTTAATACAATTTTTGGGAAATTATTCAAAATAATTGAATTATTTTTTTAAATTTTCATAAAATGATTTAAATTTTTTGAATAATTTATATACTAAAACGCATAATATAATAGAAGTCAATTATAATAAAAAATTTAAATTTAAAATTATTTTTATATCAATTCTTATGAGAAAGTTCTACAAGAATTAAATTATTTAAATGCAAAATTAAATAAATAGTTTTATTATTTGTAAAAATAATAGAATTTTTGTAAAGTATTTTTTAAAAATTATATTAAAAATAATTGAAATCTTATGAAGAATTTTATTCTATTTTTTTTTAAATAATTGAATTCCTGTAAAAATTTTTATTATTTGTAAAAGTAATTGAATTCTTCCAACGAATTTTATTGAAATTTTTTTTATAAATAATTGAAATCTTGTGAAGAATTTATTCATAAGATGAAGAAATCGATCACTCCGAGTCGAAGACTTGGAGTTATCGAGATATCGTCATGTTTTATAGTTATGAAAATTTTAATTATATTTTTGTCAGCAATTGGTCCGTAAAGTCCGTATTTTTTCATTTTTACTCCGTAAAGTTCGTATTTTTAAATACTTTCACTGTGTTCGAGCCCTGAATTAGGAAGAAATTTTTTCTTTCTGTTTTCATTTAGTTTTATGTGCGCAAAGGTAATTTGAGTTTTTTTTCTCGCCTTTCTTTTTTTGAAAAGTTATCTTTTCATTAAAAGCTTATGACTGTGAAATAATTGCATTATCATTACGTGAAAATGTTTTTCTCTCAAATTGTCATTTTTTTGGCGTCCGCGAATTCCTTCTTTTATGAGGGTAAATACCGTTAAATAATTCGCGGTTAATCTTGACTTAATTAAAAGCCATCACCTTTTACTTTTTAACATTGTCTCCATTTTTCCTGACTATAATCGACTCTCCCAACTTTTTTTTCCACTCATTGCCTCCATATTCTCTCCATTCAATTTTATTATCTCATATTCACATTCTTGAGCAGTGGGAACTTTAAGAGTTGTCGTCAGTTGAGGGTCAGGAAAAAAAATTCTCCTCTCTTCTCTTCTCTTTGCTCTCGCATCGCGTAGCCTCGAACTAACAATTCTCGCTCCTCTCTTGTCCATATATATAATAATAAAGTTCTTTTTATGGATTCCCATTCATTACTGCCTTGCGAGCAGAACATTTCGTTTTTAATAAAAGAATTTTTGTCAATTTACATTAGGATATCTAAAATGGTGTTTGAATTTTATTTTTGGAGAATTTTATTTAGGAGTAGCTTTTTTATATATAATTTCTCTTTTTTATTTAAATTTCGCAACGTGGACATTTAGACATTTAGAGTGAGAAATAAAAATCGTTAACGTTAAAAGAATGAAGCATGGTACCATGCTTGGCTCTTTCAACGTTTTATAAAAGTAGCTGGAAGTTTTTCGTTAGTTAAAATGAGATAAATATGTGAACCATATTTTAAAGTGAAAAAGCGAGAATAAAATCGTAAATCAAAAATAATTACAAAGAAACTGGAAAACTCGTGATGCATTATAACTGCTGGAAAACGCAGAGCACGCTTTTGCGTTTGAAAATTATTGTTTCCTTCGACTTGACTGGAGTAAAGTATTAAAGTAAAGTAAAGTAGAGAATAGTAGATAGGATTCCTGGATTATAAAGCTCGTGAACCGTGAAACGTTGGTCACCAAACATTGCCCTGTGGAAACCCACTGAAAATTTTCGTCCGGCAACTGCAGAGCATCCGTTCTGTCAGGAATTCTGAAAGCGTCTCTCAATGTCGATATCTGGACGTTAAATCTTTAAAATCTGTTTGAACTCGGGAACGACTGCACCACTGGCAACCCGCGGGGCTTTGATACCTGCCGGGTCAAATATTGGCTGCAGAAGCAGGTCGTGTGAAGCTTTGGCAAATTGTATCGAATATTCAATTATCGAGACAGGTCGCCGCTTATACGTGCCTCGTCAACCGAGTTGAAATTGAACTCGTATAACACGCTACTCTCCATGAACAAGTTATTGTTGTTGTGTGTGTGTGTGTGTGTATTCGTTCATTGTCTCTACGCACATATCGATTTGAAAAAACAAAAAAATAAAAGGAGATCCTATAATTGTTAGATTGGTAAAAATCTCTCTGCTCGTCATTCAACAACATTTTATTCTCTACTGTTACACTTTTGAAATCTGACTCAGTTCCCAAGGGAAACTCAGTCCCCCACAGTGTGTTTTTAGAACATTCTGCGTTCTTTTGGAAAATTAGATCTAGTCGACAAAATAAAAACTTAATGAAAACAAATAGTTACGTCTGTATTACAAATTCGAAAAGTGCATTTTTTAAAGTTTAAAAGACAAAATTTTTGTGGCAACCTTGCAGTGGAACTTTTGTGAATTAGATCTGAAAGTGCTACAGGTGTTCTTCTCTATGGTAAACTCGATCTCTTTGTTATCCGGTTTCGCGAATGTGTGAGACCTTCCCAGTGGCCTCATTCGACGCCCTTCAATCAGCACAAGCAAAAGGGGTTCCTTTGTCGAGGAGCTTCCTCTGCATTTAATTTTTCATCCGTCTTGGTCCAATTTCATGCATTTTAATTATTTTCCTCTTCTGTTAAACCCACAGCATATTTTCCTTTTTGAAATACTATATTTAGGGCGCATAATAGGACGACAAAACCCTGTATACAATTTACAATTTAGACAAAACCACATTATGTAACAATATGCGAAATTTAAAAAAATCAATGCCAATCGATTGGTGTATTATTCGAAACGCGCAACAAATCTCTGACAATTATGTAAGGTAAATCCGGATTACTGTAATATTATACCAATTCGAACAAAAGGGAAATTCATCCCTTTACGATCAGTATGTACTTCGTTTCATGATCATACTGGTAATCGTGTTTGTTTCAAAAGCTGCATTTAGACAGTTTGAATGTTTCAACAATTGTTTCTGATTTACTTATATATAAATGTCACCATGACATATTGTCCATAACAGTGTATTCTATCTGATTCTGCAAAATATGAACCAAAAAAGGAAATTCGATGCGCCTAACCATAATTAGAAGTGTTTTTCCGTATTTCATAGGCATTTTCTGGATATCTATACGTTTAGTGCTGCAAAGAAAAAAAGCAGCAGAATGTCGTCGAATTAAACATTCCCTTCGGGGCTCGTGACACGAATGAATTGCCATGTCCGTTCAAGTTGCCAACGTCAAAGAAGGAAAGCCTGGTTGGCTCGAGTGTGTCGCAAAACAAATGGCGCGTTTAAAAGCTACAATGATTTCGAAGCATTGAAGATCGAAGTATTGAAATATGCGTTAAAAATCGGTATTGTATGCATTTTCGGACTTAAATCTATACGTATTGCTTCCTGGGAAGGATTGTGCTTCTCCTCGTCACTTACCATCGATTATCCCTTTGGACATTAAAACATGTTTTCTCCGAATGCAAACACTTTTATATGGTTTATCTGACAACGGTGCGGATTCTGTGTTTTTCTAGGTCAGTATCGATTTTACATAAATAAATTTTATATCAGCAGTATATATTTCGTACCGTTAAATTCCGAAAAAGATAGTTAATCTTTTATTATCTCCGCTTTTTACCATGTCGACTCGAAAACAACCTACATTAATGTTATCTTATTTTGTATATAATAGTTGTAAAAATTTTTGTTCTGCTTTAATCTGTTCGACTATAGTCGAACAGATTAAAGCAGAGCAAAAATTTTTACAACACAATTCGAGTTGTTCCCCTTAACGAAAATACAAAAAGTTTGTGTTCATTTTTGAAGCTTTTCGAATCGTTTAGCTACCATCATCATTTGAAGTAAGGAAAGGTTGGATAGTTTATTAGCTTTCAAACTTCAAAAATTTAAACAGATTTTGATGATTTTCTGTATGAAATGTGAAAAGAAATTTCTTGATATTTCATTGTCAGGGATCTTCTTTGTAAATGTTGTTGCTTTGCCTTTGTCAAAGATCACCGTTACAATGAAGATCTTTTTTCACTTTACGCTCCACGATGTCCGAGAGTGACATCATGTTTGTCATACAATCACTTTGATTATCCGTTGTTTGAGGAGAAAAATTGAAGAAGATGTTGTGCTCTTTGGGGACTAAGTTTCTCTAAATTTTCGAGTCAATAATTCTACGCATTGCTTTTTAAAGTCATCAGTGTTTGGATAATCCACAAGTTCTGCATCTTCAACTGAACGGAATGCAAACTTTTTCATCAAAGTATTATAATGATGCATTAATTCTTTATTTTACATCATAATAAAGAAGTGGACAATAATAAAGAAGCGAACAATAATAAAGAAGAGATCAAAAATAAAGAAGTGGTCAATAATAAAGAAGTAGTCGATAGTAAAGAAGTGGTCAACAATCAAGAAGTAAATAATAAACAAGTGGCCAATAATAAAGAATTGAAAAAGTAGTTTGAAAGCGTTGACAGAACTACATGTTCGGAAAACACAATTTACCACTTAGTGCTATTTGAAAGTTACAAAATTCACTTTTATATAATGCATTGTAGTTGAATATGCGTGTGTCGCGGACTGGCAACAATAAAAGACAAGAAGAAATTGCTGACTCGGTATTTAGGTTAGTATGAAGTTGCACCCACAGAAGCCTTAGATTTCTAACCATTGCATCGGTGCAAAACACCGCACCGGCTATAAGCTAGTTAGTAAATGAGACTTTGGAAAACACTTTCGAAACAAGACGCGTGCCAAACGCGCCTCTCTCGCGATCTTTTGCCGATAAATAAACACCGTATGTCAATTCCCCACCGATAATATTTCTTCAATCATATTTCATTTTCACTTTAACCTTTCTTTCTCGCATATCCGTATTTTCTCTCTAACGGTTTCGCTTTTGTGTGTGTGGATTGGGATTTTTCTATATGTGTCCTCTCTTTGGCTTGCATAAAACATTTTCCAAAGCTGTACTCGGATTTTCCGCGACAGGGAGGAATTCTTTATTAAATTTTATGAATAGAGCTCAAAGTGAAAACGTTATTGGGTACTTTCAGAAATGAAAATAAATGTTTTTATCGCATATTTGTGAAAGACAAAATTATTATATAAGAACTGTTGATCGCATTTTTGAATAGTATCGCGAAGGTGGAGTTTCCTTTTACGCGAAATAGATAGTCAGTAGGATATCAATTTTTGTACAGCTAATTGAAAACATAGGTTTATTAATTTCTCTCTCAATGAGAGTAAAAGATGAGTGGTCAAAGTTCGGTATAGTTGAGGAAAAAGGAGTTAATACCCATTTGACATATAATTTTTTTCTATTTAGAAAATATCAAACATTTCCATCTGATTAAATAATGTTTATAATCGAACGAGACTCTTCAATCAGTATTATTTACGCAGTATCAAGTATCGAATTCAGTCAACGAAGTCCATTGAATTGAGTTGAGTGAAAGTAAAACCGAGTCAGGCACCATTATTATATGTTCGTGAATATAGACGATGAAAGGCCTCGTTTTATGTTTCACGCATATGTACATATACTTTTATGGTGGTACACACGCTCCAATATTGCTCATGAGTTGTGTGCATGCTCCAATATATCCTCCGTGGCTAAACAGATGCAACAACTAATTACTATTGATGAGATATAAAAGCGATTTTAATCACGTGCTCAATAAAAGAAAAAAAGAAGGGCGAAAAAATGCCGCGCGCTTTTATACCGCACACATCAATTAAAATAAATTGAAGCGCACAGTTCGTTAATAGGTAACACATTAGTCATTGACGGATCATCATTGTTATTGCGAACAACCATTCGTATCTCGTTATTTAATACTTTTCTGAAATTTAAATTACTTTTTCGACAAAGGGACAGGCGTATGGAAATTAATGCAACGTTCCGAACATTTTACGAAAAGATATTTAAAGATATGTACAGATTTTTAAAGATGTTTAGAGATATTTGAACATTAAAGCTTCTCAAAAAAAAGATACTATTTTTGCGTTTTATTCTAAACGGGTAAAATAATAAAATTTCGCAAAATAAAAAAGTTAGTGGATAAAATAAATATGTGAATAAACTAATAAACTGTGATAAAAGGAAGCCCTTAATGTTAAGATTACAGTTTGGGAAACAATTTGTTGAGCTCGTTGAACAATAGCTTTCGTTTGCATAAAAGAGCTACGTTTTGAGGTTGGATACACTATGAGCTTGCTATAGAAACACGCGTTCTTTACTCGCAGTAATCCTATTTCGTTTCCTCGTTTTTCCTCATCTTTACATTGTTCCTAGAGCTCTTTTTTTGCTCCTCCTCTTCCTCTTTTGTAAACAGCATCGTACCACAATGTCTGCTTCATCACAAATTGATTTTTCTTTCCTCAACTAAAGAATCTCTTACCATCCTTAGAGAGATTCAAAAATTTCAATCTACTTTGAAGATTACTATACCACTTTGAATCAAAAAATAAAAATACACTTTTGAATAAAAAAAATACCACTTGGAAATTATGGAGTGGGGGGAAGAGTAACAATTTGATAAAGTTCTCGACAGTAGCTACGTGACTAAAGCCTGAAACAGTTTGTGTAAATTTAAGTTGGCACAAGAGCTATTACAAAGTTCACTTCAGCAATTAACTCGATAAGATGCGAAGAAACCTTGTCTGTTCAAATGTCCTTTAAAGTAAAACTCTATTACTTTGCTTCGGGAATGTAAGATTTCAATTGTTTGTTGTTTTAATTCTTCCACTTCTTCTTTTTTTTTTACCGAAAACTTTGTTTATTAAAAACGAACACGATATGTTTGACTAAAAATTTATTCGATGAAATATTTATCTTGACTCTAACGGTTTGAAGCACTAAAAAGACATTGTTTGGAAGAGAGAGAGAGACGACGCTGTATATTTCTTCTGTGATATATTTTCAGGCTTCGCCTCCAGCTCTTTTTACTCCACTTATTTTTTCGCTTTTCGCTTTTCTCTTTCTCTATATAAACGAAGTCACGTTTTCTCACTGAGATAGTCGAAAGTCGATTCGAAAAACCTCAACGAGATGATGAAAGAAAGGTCACTCCTATTTTTTCTGTAATCTCCCTTTAGTTATATTAACTCTTTAGGAGAGAAAAAAAACTGCATCAAAATCAATCAACAGATTTCTGAAAGTTAAAGATCTTGAGAAAATCAAATCTTTAAATATTTTAAATATCTGTGCAAAAAATAGTGCAAAAATAGTGTTAAAAATCAACAGTACCATAAAGCTTCCATTGAGGAAGTATGCAAGGAACAAAAATAGTATAAAAACAGTGCAGAAAGGAGAAAAATAATTATATTATAAAAAGAAAACACGATGCAAAAATGGAACAATTGGTTAGGAATGCAAATGAGCGCATTCCTCGCGCCGTAAGCGTAAAGAAATAAAGTTCTATAAAGGGTTTGAGACACTGGTTGTGTGCCTATGTTGGTCGCATGACTCAATGAGAGTTCCAAGTTGGCTATAATAATATGACTCCTGTGAAAATCCCACTCTCAATGTAAAACTGCCCATCAGTTTCGTCCCGAGTTCCCGACGCATAAAGTCCCATGGCGATCGTCACCTAATGGTTGTAATTCGATGAATCATTTTATACTCGCCATTCACCAGGACGGCGCCATGATAAAATCTTCTCTTAAGGGTCTGTCAAAGTGAATTCGTTTTTTCCATTCAAGCTCCATATATAAAATTTGCATCGACTTTTACACACCCTTAAGGTCAAAGTGTACACCAATACTTTTGCATTTCTGATTTTATTTTAATTTTAAGCAAATTTTTATTGTCAAATTGAGACAAAAAATGAATCAAAATTGCTGCGAAGCAACATTTTGATTCGTTTATTGTCTCAATTTGACAATAAGAATCTTAAATTTAATATTTTATTCAAATTTATTATTTTATTTTAATATGTTATAAAGGAGAACATACAATAAGCAGATCCCTCAAAGGAAATAATTAGACGTGTTTATTGACAGACATTAGTTTCCCTCTCTATATATGAAAACGATACTTGCTTTAGTTCCAAGTAAATATTTAATGAAGGAAGATGTGCTATATATAGAGTAATAATTTCTGATTAATAATTAATGATTCATTATATGCAATGAATAATTGTCAGGAGAAAAATGCTCAAATGTCTAATTAAAGCGTAATAATATGCTTTCGGTGAAAAATTGAGGATATAATGTGCCTAAATATTTTACAGCTCCTGATATAATTAACCCTCTTAATTTTTGACGTTAATTTAATTCAGCCGAACCGGGACAATAAAGAGACTGAGTTGTTCTTAATAAGGCACGATAGGAGACTACATACTCGATCATGGACCCCCATGGGGAATATTATACGCCATGGCCGCATGTATAGACCCCGAAAAATGTACTTGTCAAATAAAAAAGATGCTCCCACTTATAAATTGAATAATCACCTGCTGGAAGTTTAAGCGAAGAGACTACTACACTAATATCCAAAGACCTTAAAGCTAAATTTGATTTATTGAAAATATTCTCTGGGACAATAAATTCCATTAGATTCATTAAATTCATCATTTCTAGTTTTCAACTGAAAGGTTATTTGTAGTCTTTTATTGAACTTGAAATAAGGTTTAAATTACCGCAGTGCGGAAGTGACTTTCAGTGTCATAATGGAGTGAGATTTGAGCGAATGATGGGACGAGGATTATAGAGGATATAACTAAACGTGAAAAGAGGATTAGGCAATTTTTCATATTAGGAATTAATCCGAAGTTGAACTGTGCGGTGAATTTGTTCAGATGCTTTTGATAAGCAGACTTATTGTTCGCGGTGAAGTGATTAATGATTGAATGTTTGCGGTAGACTTTATAAATATTTCAAGTAAATGTCGGTGGAAATATTAAAACTCATCTTTAGCGGGCATATATTGGTGATTATGAATTTTATTACTGGATTTATTCTGCTTATTTGCGATGAATTCCACCACCTTCCATTTGTAATGATTTGATCTTGCGTGACCCAGTAGCTTTCTCTGAGCGCGCGCTACAGTAACTTTACAAGCGTTGGCGATTTTATCTGTTTCATTCATCCTGCCTTTCTAATCTACACTCTATTGGACATAAAGTCGCATATGATGCATTCAAATATTACGAGAATTATTTACAAATAGGTTTCAAAATAAAAGAATTTTTTTATATTTTTTTCTATTGATATGAAATTGAGACAAAAGAGGAATCAAAAGTGTTGTGAGGCAACACTTTTTATTCCTTTTTTTTGTCGCAATTTTGATATCCACAGAAAAACTGTGAGAGAGGATTTCGAAGAAAAATATTGAGTATCTTTTACTATTTACAAACTAAAATTCAAAACTGTCTGGAACTTTGGCGCACTTTTTGTTACACTAAAAGCTACTTTTTTCCATTTTTGAGAATTTACACTACTTTAAATTTGTTAACAGTTGAAATAAAAAAATTTAATAAAAAATTTTAATAAAGTTATTGTGAAAAAAAATATAAAAAATTTTAATACAATTCTTTAAACCGATTCAATTATTTTCATATATAATAAAATTCTTCTCAAAAATTCAATTATTTTTAAAAATTTTAATCAAATTCTTCTCAAGAATTCAATTATTTTCACAAATAATATAATAATTCACAAGAATTCAATTATTTTAAAAAACTCAAAAAAATTCTTTGGAAAAATTCAATTATTTTCAAAAATAACTAAATTTTCATAGAAATTCAATTATTTAAAAGTTAAAACAGAATTTTTCTAATATTTTTCGAAAAAAATCAATTATTTAAATAGATTTTTATAAAAATTCTTGGCAAGAATTCAATTTTAAATTTTTTTAAATAATAAAATTCTTCTCAGAAATTCAATTATTTTTTTAAATTTCAATAATAATCGTTGCAAGAATTCAATTATCTTTATAAAATATAAATAATAAAATTCTTCTCAGAAATTCAATTATTTTTAAAAATTTTAATAAAATTTTTCTCAAGAATTCAATTATTTTCACAAATAATATAATATTTCACGAGAATTCAATTATTTAAAAAAATGTTTATAAAATTCTTCGCAAGAATTCAATTATTTTTATAAATAATAAAACTTTTCTCAGAAATTCAATTATTTTTTTAAATTTCAATAATAATCGTTGCAAGAATTCAATTATTTAAATAATTAAACTCGTCGCAGGATTTCAATTATTTTTAATACAATATTTTAAATGAATTCCGCGAAAAGTGCAACTATTCTTAAAAATTTTAATAAAATTTGTTGATAGAATTCAATAATTTGTAAATTTGTTGATTCAATACGTTATTTATTTTTGAGTTTAAATACTTGAATTTTTGTAGAATTGAATTTTCGAAAGATTTCAAATTAAAGTCTTTGAAAATTTGAATTTTTCATACTTTTAACTAAGAATTCTGATGTAGAATTAATTTTTTTTGAAAATTATCCGAAATTTTTTATTTTTGGTCCGTAAAGTTTTTATAATTCTTTCCCTGGTTCGAGCGCTATAATTTATTTTTAAATTTATTTTTAATAGTTTTGATTTTTCTAATGTTCTTTTTTTTGTCTTTTTCAGGTAAGTGAACCTCTTGTTTAATTTCGAAATAGTGTTACATAGACGAAATTGGTGAGTAATTATAAATTTATAGCACTATAATTTTAAAGATTTTGCCTGATTCTGTGGAATTAATTTTTTTTGAGAAACTTTAATTGTGGATTTTTTTTAAAAATTATTTAAAGTTTTTATTTTCTAATATATATTTAATTAAAGAATTTACGAATAATTGAAATTTTGTTAAATTGAATTGTAAACAAATGAATTTGAAAATTCTTAAAGAACTTTTTCAAAAATTATTAAAAATAATGCATTTATAGAAGAATTTTAGTTCAAAAAACGAAAAAAAAAATTAATTTTGACAAAAATTAGCAGATGTTTCTGTAAGTGTAAGTTTTAGTTTAAGTATAGTAAAAGTTACTTTATTTGTTTTCTCCGTTGCAATAATTGTAAAAAATAATTAAATATTACATTTTAATGAGCATGATATTAAAGTTAAATATCTGAGAACTGATTCTATCTTTTTAGAAGATAAACATCATTCACCACTGATTATTACTTTAGAATTGTTCTACATAAGGAAAATGTAAATATTTCAATTAATTCTAATCGCTATAATTGGAAACTATGCAACTGGAATTTACTGTACACACAACTATTTGGTGTTTATTGGTCAGAGTCAAATATCTATAACAATGTCAATGGAACGTTTATTATCATCAGGGTTGCCACAAGTCAGGGAATTTCATCGAGTGTGCTAGAAAAATATTAAATTTCCAAAAGGAATTTTTGAAAAATGTTAAAATATCTCCATTTTTCTCCGTGCAGAAAGTTCTTTATATCTTTGCAGAAATGTATTTTCTTAAAAATTCCCCGAGTCTCTTTATAGTTGGGAATCTTTAGGTGTAGGACTATATAAATGAATTTATTTACTTTTTTTAAATTTATTTATTTTTCTTCTTTTTAATTCAAGAAGCAATTTTTCTTGCAGTTGTATAGCAGCGTATTGCAAAAGTAATCACGAGAATTAAACTTCATTACCTCGGGGGGTGACCATAAAATTAATTGCTTGCCTCAGGTGTTGAAATAACAAGAGACCGAACTGCAAAAATCGACCATCGTAGGTACTTTTTCTTCTTTCAACTTTTATTCGATTAGAGCGAAGAAAAAGACCAGTAACTAACTTTTGTTTTAAATCGATTGTTTCAATATTGATTAGATTCGAACTGTGAATTATTCCCAAATGCGCTTATATAAATATTTAATTGGTTTTTAATATTTATCTGTTGCAAATGTTCTTTTAGAAATGTTTTAAAAATGTTCTGCTTAAAACTAACAAACTTTTAGTTTAGTATATAATTATTAATTGAATATTTAATTAAATATCTTTTCGAAAATACATGACGTTTCCGAGTAAGAAATGAGAAACTGTTATTGAAAATATTGATTTTTGGGGTAAATATATATTTAATAATTCGTGATATCGAGTGATTTGATTAGTTAATTAATTGGTGAGTTGGATGGAAAGTGCGACTGTGCTAATCTTGTGGTCGCAATCGTTCGATATCGAGTTGTTCCCGGAAATGCTTTCGTTCACATGGCCGTCAAATGCATTGCGGTGGTTGATTTGCGGATAGGTCCAAAAATCCCGGGGATTTAATGGATCGTTTGTGATTCGGCAGACAAACCATCGCGATTTCTGTGCGGCGGCGTCCCATCAAAACCCCCTCGACAGAAGGAAATGAGAAGCAAAATTTCATCGTTCCCTGCTGATCAAATGTGACGAATCGATTCAGTTTCGAGTGTGATATCAGTGAAACGTTTGCATTTTACGCGACAATAGCGTGTATCTATTACCCATTGCTATTGTACACGTGTGTGCAACTAACGCCTCCAGAGGCACAAACTGTTGGCTATCGATGTGGGAAAGGCATTTAAAAAAAAAAAAAAAAAGAGGAATTTTTAGAATACTACCTGCTATAACACAATTGCCGGGGCGCATTGATTGTCAAATATCTTCCCTACAAATGCATCGCTTTTTTTCATAACATGCTTTTTCATTTTTACAATAACTCGATTATTTTACAATACCTAGATTATTTTTTCCTACCTCGATATTTTTCAATAGAAGACCACAGAAAATAAATGCGTCGTCCAGGGCTCGAAACAGTGAAAGTATTTAAAAATACGGACAATTTACGAACTTTTCGTCCTTTTTCAATCAAATTACGGACTTTTTTTACGGACCTTTACGGAATTTAACGACTTGGTTCGAGTCCTGGTCGTCGTTTCAAATAATAATGACAAATGTTTCGACAAAATTATAAAGTTTAGAAAAAAAAGTAATTTTTCAAACAGACTTTGTTGTATGATGTGTTGAACGATTAAAAGAAGAATGTATCTGCTGGAAATTACAGTCTCAGTTTCTTCTTTGATAATTATGATTCATGTTTCCCGAGGCATCGCAGATTCATATTTCATTACACTTGTCATTCACCTGGTATAGTATCAGAATACCATCTGTGTAATTGATTTGATCATGCACGCGTATGCCTCTCGCACATAATCCGCACCTTGGCATGGTATTTACGAGCAATGCGAAACCGCTCAGTTCATCACGAATTCCTCGTTTTACGCATCATTACCAGGGCTCACTTATCAGAGTCAAGTAACTCATGGTTACCGCTCGATTATATTCTCCATAGTAGGCACTTCGAACACCCTTAAAATTCGATTAATATTCGAATGAATATTCTCAATAATGCAAAACTCTTCAATTTCCAATGAACGAGTGAATTTGCAAGTCTTTTCATGTTTAATTCACATAAATAATCCTCAAACACTCGATTCTTCAAAAACCACGCGAGAGAGTTCGACGGGTTTGTAAATCACTTTTGGTGCCTTTATATGAAAAAAACATTTTCTTTCCTAAAATTAAAATTTTTATATATTCACATTACTCGTAAAAAAAAGTCTCTTTATTTTCTTGTTTCAACAATTTTTTTTCTTAGTACAAGAAAGAATTCGAATTTATTGTCCCAAACTATGATTCTTCGTCAAGTTTGATGATGAAAAAAAAAGTGAAAGTTGCACATTTAAAATAAATACTGTAGTGTAAATGTCGAAAAAACAAAATGCTATGCGTGAAAGTGACACTGGACGATTGTCAATGTTCCAATTTGTCATCGATTTTGGCGAACGTTCATTATTAAAATTCGCAATACAAAAAATTCAAATAAAAAGGAAAGAGAAAAATAAAATATTCAATAAGAAAAGGAAAGAACCGAGCCAATTTTAACGACAGAATAAAAGAGAGAGAGAGAGAGAGAGAAAGAGAGTAACGACAGCAGTCATAAAGCCGTGACACAAATAGCGAGGCGAATGAACGTGAAAAAACATCATTTGCAGTAATAATGAAGCATTACAAAACTGTCGTCTGCCTTAAGGTGACATTAACTGCAGATATTATCCCTCATCTTTTCTTCAATTAAATACCGTCATTCAGAATAACATTGCGTGTCCAATTGTGAAATAAGTTTTCTTCTTGCTAATGAAACTTAAGCATCCATTCATTAATTTCGTTCCCTCCAGGCTTCGTTCAAACTTCGTTGAAGCTTCGTTGGCATTACGAGCCACCAAAAGAGTTTAATTATTTATTACTCCTCTCGTTAAAATTATTTCTTTTTTTAACCCGTTTTTTTTTCATTTTCTTGTGCGGTTGTAGAAAATTCACTTCTTCGGCAAACAATATTCGCAGGAAGAATATAGAGAAATAAAAGAACACATTTTGTTTTTAGCTACGTAGCTACATCAATTTGTGTCTTATATACGCAATTTTCAAAAGTAATTGAGAAATGTACCTTTTTATTTGTTAAAGAACATATCTCTCTGGAAAGAATTTTACTTTCAGTACTTCTTATGGGATCGTTAAAATTGTTGTTCAATTTAAAAATGTCTCTTTGACGAATATTTGATACATGCCCCAAGTGGAAACGGAAAAATGGCAAATTGTATATAGCTGACTACGTGAAGAATTGTATTTAAAAATTTTGTTAAATAATTGAATTTCAAATATTTTTTGAAAATACAAATCGAATCGTTTTAAAGAATTTGATTCTAATTTTTGGAAATAGTTTCTTGATTTCTTAGTGAAAATTCTCAAAAAAAGAGACAGAAATAGTATCTTTTAGTGGCTGAAATCTAAAAAAAGTACCCAAATAGTAACATAACGTAAAGAAAAAAGTAGTAAACAGTACTCAATCATTATGTACCAATAAACTTCACGTAAGAAAATGTTTCCGAAAATTTCCCCTTGACTTTTCAATAAATAGAAAAGTTCGAAAAAGAGCCATTAAATTACATTGAAAGTTAATAAGTCTATTAAAGTTTGCTTCAATAAAAAACTTTTCATTATAAGTATTTAAAAGTTTTCCCTAACGAAAACTTTTCAATTTTATCCTGTTTGTTCAATTGTAACAACTATAGGGATTATATAATATGATAAAATCAATTTTTTTCAAGTGCCGAATTTCATTTCCTAAAAGCTGATTATTCATCGAATAAATGTGATGAGAATGTCAATACAAACATGATAAAAAATGCAAGAGCACGTCTTGGAAAACAGCCGGATCAATAATGCAATAAATCCGGCCAGAGAGCCTCTTGTTTATGAGAGTATAAACAAACTTGAGTATTATTAGAATCAGAAATGCAACGCGAATATACGCTTTAATAAATCGCGAAACTTTTTGATTAAAATTCTCGATTTGAGTTGGTGGGAGAGGAGGCACAAAAAGGGGTTCACAACTTATCGTCACTTTTAGCGAGTGGGACTGATATGCTCATCATAGTATTGAGCGAGTGCCTCTGGACCACTATATCGATGCGGAAGGCAATGCTGGCAATGCTGGCAATGTTGGCAAATGTTTCAGGTGGTTGTAGTGATTCACTCTTGAAATTTTGTCGAGAGAGAAAGAGAGGAGGAGGAGGGGGGGGGGATTGCACAAATAAGTACGCACGCGATAACATGACTGGCCATGTTCAAGTGGCTGCGTTACACACTTGGTTTGAAAGAGGAAAAGTGGGTTCACAAGGCAATAAAAGAGGTCTTCGAACGACCCACGTGGGGCAGGGGTTGGACAATGGTTATTGCCACTGAAGGTAAAATGAACCCTCGTTATCGATTGAGTAGAGTTCACTGTACCAGCTCACGAGGTGGGCACGATCAAGTGAAGCTACGAGACATGTCGCTCAGATGAATTTATAATCTGTTATCAAATTATCCCGCGCCGCCTGCTGCTGCAAATTGACTCCCATTCTTGCAGTCTACATTTTAATGCAATTATTTTTAGAAACCCTCCCCCCCCTCCTCTCCACATACATATGAGTTTTCCTGGTTTTAAACTATTTTAAGGGCTCGAACCACTCTATAAATTTTAATAAGTTTTTACTTATTAAAATGTTTACTAATTTGAATTAGTGACTGACTTTTTGCTTGTAAATTAGTAAATTTTACTCACAGTAAAACTTGAGGTATTAAAAAAAGTGTTGCAGATTAAATTAACACCAAAAAAGATTAAAATAATCAATTTTGATATTATTTTTTACAATGAATAAAATTTTTAATTTTAGTTCATTAAATTTTTTATAACTATAAAACATGAAGATATCGATAACTCCGAGTCTTCGACTCGAAGTCATCGATTTCTTCATGTTTTATAATAATTAAAGATCAACGAATGATAAAATAATTATTTTATATTATAAAAATATTATATTTCTTCAAAATTATTTTCATTATTTCAATTCAATTATTATTTTCAAAAAATGAAAACTACAATTTTACTTTATATCAATTATTTTTAATAATTTTCGAAACAGTTCTTCGGTAATTTTCAAATCCATTTGTTTACAATATTCAATTTCACAAAATTTCAATTATTCCTAAATTCTTTAATTAAATGCATATTAGAAAATAAAACCTTCAAATAATATAAAAGAATATTCAATTAAACTTTTTCAAAAAAAATTAATTTCAAAATTCAATTATTTCTAAAAATTAACGCTTTATTGCTTTTAATATTCAAATATAATCTAAAATTTTAACTGAAATTCATTTTTATGAAATGAAAATCAATTTTTATTTGAAAATTCTACAAGAATTTAATTATTTAAATGCAAAAGTAAATAATTTATTGAATAATTGAATGTTTCTCAAAATTCAATTCTCATAAAGAATTTTATTAACAAATTTTTAAATAATTAAATTCTTTTGTCGAATTTTATTAAAACTTGCATGAGCATAATTACTTTTTTCAAGGAATTCAATTATAATTCTATGAAGAATAATTGAAACGCTGCGATCAGTTTTATTATTAGTAAAAATAATTGAATCCTCAAGAAGAATTTTATTACTCTTGAAAATAATTGAATTTCTGCAATAATTTGTAACTTCTCTAAAATTAAATTTTTTTCTACTGTTTTTAACTAAAATTCTTCAATAAATCCATTATTTTTAATAATTTAAAAAAAATTTTTAATTGATTGACTTGAAGGATTGATAACTTTGTATATATATTAATATAATTTTAAAAAAAGTTCTGTGAGAATTTTCAAATTCATTCGCTTACAATTCAATTTTACAAAATTTCAATTATTCGGATATTCTGCAATTAAATATATATATTGAAAAATAAAAACTTGAAATAATTTCAATAAAAATCCTATTAAACTTTTAAAAAGAATCAAATTCTACAGTATTGTTTGTCAAAAATATGAAAAATTAAGAATTTCAATTATTATAGTTTGAAACTTTATCAAAATTTAATTATTTCTAAAAATCCACGTCATAATGTTTGTAATATTTAATTATAATCTAAAATTTTAACTGAAATTCATTTTTAAAACCATTTTTAATTAGTAATTTCTACGAGAATTCAATTATTTAAATAAAAAAAAAAATAATTAATTAATTTCATATTTCTTGAAATTAAATTCTCATAAAAAATGTTATTAACAAATTTTTTGAATCATTCAATTCTTTGGACGAATTTTAATAAAATTTTTAAGAATAATTACATTTTTAGAGAAATTTGATTAAAATTGCATTAAAAATAATTGAAATTATGCAAATGAGTTTTATTATTTATGAAAATAATTCAATTCCTATAAAGAATTTTATTATTTACGAAAATAATTGAATCCCTGTAAAAAAGTTATTATTTATGAAAATAATTGTATTGTTGCGAAGAAATTTATAAAAAAAATTGTAAATAATTGAATTCCTGTAAAAAATTTTATTATTTAAGAAAATAATTGTATGTTTGCGTAGAATTTTATTAAAAAATTTTTTTAATAATGGAATTCGTTTGGAAAATTTTATTGAAATAGTAAATATTGAAAATCATTGAATTTTAGAAAACTTTTGAAATTAATTGAAATTTTGACAAGAATTTGATTAAAATTTTGTATAATAATTGAATATCAGAGAAGAATTTTTATTATTTATAAGGAGAATTGAAATTTTGACGAGAATTTTTTTAAATTCTTGAACACAATTGAATTTAGTATTTATGTCACTAAGTTAGTTAGTAAATTAGTAACTTACTTACTAACTTACTATTCTGCCTGGAGAGGCTAAATTCGTTGATTTTTTACAAATCGTTTACTTTGGTGTTTTATTTAAAGTAAAATTTCATTCATAGTTAAAAATAACACCAAAATAGATTATTTTAATCCTATCTGGTATTAATTCAATCCTAGAGAGATTAAACTGTACGAAGTTGAAGTCCACAACGTTGATCAACGAAAAAAATTTGTTTAATCTATTGCAATATTATTTTTAATTTAATATTTTATTGTATAACAATTTTTATCAGATTAGAAATATCAGTTTATTTTTTCTACATTTTTTTGTGACAATATTGCTGTGTTATCTTTTACTAATTTACTAAGTAAACACTTTTTTTCGTTGATAAACGTTGTGGACTTCAACGTGATTTAAACTGTTGCAGATTATTTTAATCCATTCTGGTGTTATTTTAACACCTCACGTTTTAATTTTTTAATTATTTTTAAAAACTTGTCACAGTTCAATGATTTTCAATATCTACTATTTTTATAAAATTTGCAAACAGAATTCAATTCTTTAAAACATTTTTGTAAAAATCTTTGTAAGAATTCAATTCTTTTTATGAATATTAAAAATTTTGAATTTGTATTAAAAGTCGAAAGCAATCATATTTAAATTCTCTCATGAATACTAAAATTCGTTTGCAGGAATTCAAATTATTAGCAGTAGGATAAGAAAGAAGAAAATATTTTTGATGAAAATTAGAAAAAAGTGAAGAAAATAAAAAATATGGGATGGAATTTTTGTCAGTTTTGTGAAGTGTCTAAAACGAGTTTTTCTGGTCGTCGAGTTTAATTTTTCGATAGCTACTTTTTGCTACTTTTTTTAAAATTAATTATCGAGTGAGAAGTCTGTGAATATTAGGTTTCTTTTTATATTTGGATCCAAGAAAATTATTTGTCAAAAATTTAGATTCTTGAAGAAGAAAAAATCGAAGATAAAATTAAAAAAAAAATATCCCACGATTTCGTGTTCATTTCTGCTAAAAGCGATATAAAATATTTATTTTATCCCCTATATATAGTTTTAGTACCTATTTTTAGAAATTATATCGTTCGGGGTATAATCGGTAAACGGTAAACGGGTTTTCTCGATTAATATCTCGAGATCCTATAAATATTTTAAGGATCAAAGAGAGATCAGACTTTGTGAAGTGTAGGTTTTAAGACTTGGGATCTCATTTTGGATAAAACATCACGTCGAGGAAATGAAAACGAGACGAAAGTCTTAAAAGCGCGCACCCGATTCCAGCTAAGACTTCCGTGGAGGTTTCAACAAATTTAATTAATCAGGAATATGACGCAAAACTCGTTTCAGACTTACACGTCCCTGCACGATCATTAAAACGTATCATTATTCACGACCCTTCCCCTTTGGAGTCTTTACTGCACCTTTAAAGTTCATAAACTAAAAGCCATTTTTTTTCCAGCGGCTGACTCTAAACGTCAACAAAATATTTCACTTTGGAATCTCGAAATTAAGGAAATTTCCTCTTTTGAAACATTTAATTTTGTCTCCAATTCAAATGAAAAAAAATTTATTATTAAAATATTAATAAACAAGGAAGGAAAGTTTCTTGCAGTTTCTTGAAATATGTTGAAATAAGTATATGAATATTAAAAAAAGGAGAAATGAAATAATAAAAAAAAATACTTTGCATGACGTAAATACAGTTTTGAAAAATTTTAAATTCGTAGAAATTGCAAGACTTGAAAGATATAAACTCTCTACATTTATATATGACTTTAATAAATGAAAAAGAAAAATATTTGCAAATTATTATCGTCAAGATCGTCTCTCCTATATACTATAAAAATTTTAAGAGCACTCATCCATCTTCCTCACTCACAAGACTTCCAAAGGACACTTTAATAATCCTCATCTCAAAAAAGAAAATAACAATCATGAAATTACACGTCGAGTATACATTCCGTTAAGAGGAAATTTACGCAGAAAAAATAGTGAAATTTTAATAGCGAAAAAAGAGAGAAAAACACAGAAAAAAAACCTCCATAAGTTTAATTAGTAAAGAATCGGTTTATTCGCTCGATTCGTTTTAGTCGATCGATATTCATTTAGCGAAAGTGCCAGAGGTATTTTCTCATTGTCAGTCGTATTGCGTGACTGTAGTTTCAGTGGGAAAGAAATTGAAAGGAAACAAAGAGGAAAAATATTATAGAATTGAAAAAAGGTTTGAAAAAGAAGCGCGATAAAAAAGTAAAAGAAAAAAGACAAAAAAAAAATTCTGGGGAGAGACACGATCAATCAAGTTATGAAAAGACTTCTGTCGATGCTCGTAAAAAAGACACGAGAGGAACAAATGAGTAGAGAGAGAGAGAGAGAGAGAGAGAGAGCGGCAGCACTCAATGAACCTCCAAGCAAGCAAGCTAAAAATGAGTTTATAAATTTCTCGTCGATAATGTGCGGCTGAATGTGAACATGCCGTGCCCAGCCTGTACAACGAGCAATTAATAAAGAGGGGAGCAAATTGAGTAACAACCGGAGGAATCTGCATATCGCTTTGTCCGACAAGGGATTATAAATTTCAACCCCATATTCAGATGAGTCATTTACTAGAAAAAGAGAAAATTTTTTAATTTTAAATAATTTAGATTTTAAATTATTAATTCTATTCTATCAATTTTGTTCCCTCAAGTTGGCGTCGAAGCTGATCGACGAAAAATATACTTTTTTCGCAAAAGCGAATTTCTTTTTCAATGACTAAAACAAAATCTAAAGTTGAAAAAGTGAGTAGCTCTATAGTTGAATAAAAGAAGAATATAATTAGTCACATTTTCATCTATAAAAACTGACTAATAGTTTCTGACGCTAAGCATCGACGCTAACTTCAAGAACTTTATTATTCGACCTCGGATCGACTTTAAAGCAGGAGAAAAATAGTTTTAGTAAAAAAAAAATCGAAAAAGTCGATTATTTTATTCATACACTGAAACCAATTTTTTTTAATTTAAATAACCGATTTTACTCGTCTATTATAAAATAAATATTTACTTGAATCTAATAATTTTTATTTTAATCAATTGAAATGTATTTGAAAACCAATAATTCAAGTATTTTAAGCAAATATGAATTGAACCATTTAATTGACACAATTGAAAATTATTTATTTCAATTTTCAAGTAGATATTTAATTGATAATTGTCAAGTAATCGGTTACTTTAATCAAATAAATTTCTTTTTCAGTGCAGTTATCACAAAAATTTGATTTTTTAGTTGCCTCATTTTTTCCTGATAGAAAATTTTTTAACTTCTTTCCTTATTTCGATAATAATTTTAATCTGAATTTTCAATAAAATAAATTCAATTATTTTCAAATAATTCCTAATATTTTTTCTGTTTTTTTTATTAAAAACGTAATAATTTTTTTTAAATAATAGTAAAATTTTCGAAAATATAAAATTTATTTCAATAACATTTGGCGGAATTTTCATTTTTTTTGATAATTTTTCAATTATTGTCGGGAATTCAATTATTAAAAAAAAAATTTCAATTAAAAACTACCCAAAAATTTCATTTTCTCAACATTTCCAAATTAAATTATTCAAAAATAGAATAATTTTGATAAATAGATATTTAAAGTTTCAAAATTTTTTGAAATATTATTTCTAACAATTTTTAGTATAATTATTGCAATATTCAACTCTTTTCTTGAATTTTTCACTAAAATTCTCCAAATCGATTATCTCTTATTATATTAAGTTGAAGAACGACCGACCGACCGACCGACCGACCGACCGACCGACCCTAGCCGTATATATATGTATATCTTTTAAAAATAATATTAACACAAATGTATACATATTCACAATGTCACGCATGCGCAGTAGTGTTCTGTCAATGTCACGCATGCGCAGTAGTGTTCTGTCAATGTCACGCATGCGCAGTAGTGTTCTGTCAATGTCACGCATGCGCAGTAGTGTTCTGTCAATGTCACGCATGCGCAGTAGTGTTCTGTCAATGTCACGCATGCGCAGTAGTGTTGTCACGCATGCGCAGTAGTGTTCTGTCAATGTCACGCATGCGCAGTAGTGTTCTGTCAATGTCACGCATGCGCAGTAGTGTTCTGTCAATGTCACGCATGCGCAGTAGTGTTCTGTCAATGTCACGCATGCGCAGTAGTGTTCTGTCACTGTTACGCATGCGCAGTAGTGTTCTATCACTGTTACGCATGCGCAGTAGTGTTCTATCACTGTTACGCATGCGCAGTAGTGTTCTGTCAATATTACACATGCGCAGTAGTGTTCTATCACTGTTACGCATGCGCAGTAGTGTTCTGTCAATATTACACATGCGCAGTAGTGTTCTGTCAATATTACACATGCGCAGTAGTGTTCTGTCAATATTACACATGCGCAGTAGCGTTCTGTCAATATTACACATGCGCAGTAGTGTTCTGTCAATATTACACATGCGCAGTAGTGTTCTATCACTGTTACACATGCGCAGTAGTGTTCTGTCAATATTACACATGCGCAGTAGTGCTCTGACAATATTACACATGCGCAGTAGCGTTCTGTCAATATTACACATGCGCAGTAGTGTTCTGTCAATATTACACATGCGCAGTAGTGTTCTGTCAATATTACGCATGCGCAGTAGTGTTCTGTCAATATTACGCATGCGCAGTAGTGTTCTGTCAATATTACACATGCGCAGTAGTGTTCTGTCAATATTACACATGCGCAGTAGTGTTCTGTCAATATTACGCATGCGCAGTAGTGTTCTGTCAATATTACACATGCGCAGTAGTGCTCTGACAATATTACACATGCGCAGTAGCGTTCTGTCAATATTACACATGCGCAGTAGTGTTCTGTCAATATTACGCATGCGCAGTAGTGTTCTGTCAATATTACACATGCGCAGTAGTGCTCTGACAATATTACACATGCGCAGTAGCGTTCTGTCAATATTACACATGCGCAGTAGTGTTCTGTCAATATTACACATGCGCAGTAGTGTTCTGTCAATATTAGGCATGCGCAGTAGTGTTCTGTCAATATTACGCATGCGCAGTAGTGTTCTGTCAATATTACACATGCGCAGTAGTGTTCTGTCAATATTACACATGCGCAGTAGTGTTCTGTCAATATTAGGCATGCGCAGTAGTGTTCTGTCAATATTACGCATGCGCAGTAGTATTCTTTAAATATCAGGCATGCGCAGTAGTGTTCTATCAATGTCAGGCATGCGCACTATTTTCTATAAATGTCAGGCATGCGCAGTAGTGTTCTATCAATGTGAGGAATGCGCAGTAGTGTTCTATGAATATCAGGCATGCGCAGTAGTGTTCTATCAATGTGAGGAATGCGCAGTAGTGTTCTATGAATATCAGGCATGCGCAGTAGTGTTCTATGAATATCAAGCATGCGCACATAACACCCACACAAGTATACTCACACATATACACTAATCACATGTACATGTATACTCACACATGTTCATAAATTACATACACATGTATACTGCTCATATGCAGATATAAACTCCTACATATACACAAATCACATATATGTATAGATTTAATAAACGATTGATAATATAAATTGTTGAATTTTTTAAGGTTCGTTGATGCACGTAGTGTCTGTTGAAATTTCTTTAAATATACGTAAATACCTCACTCGCTAATGCTGCGCTGTCTGTGTTGTAATGAAACTTATTTATTTACTTGTGTATTTACTTATTTATTTCAGGGTTGCCACAAGACATCGATTTTAAAATTCCATGACTTTTCCAGGTTTTCCAGACCATTTCTTCAAAAATTCTAAACCAGAAATAAAATTGTTTTGGTATGTTTTTAGCTAATTACGACAAAAAGTATAAAATCCTTTAAGTAAATTGTTAACAAAATAAGTTATTAATTTTTAATTTCATTATTAACAAAAAATTAAGTTAAAATTTGTAAGGTTATTTGAGATACGCTCCGAAGAAAGATGAGGAGCAAATCTTTTTAAATTTAAAAATTTAGTTAAGTTTAGAATTTTTCACAATTATTAAACCAGTATTTTAAAAAGCATTTTAATAACATTTTATGAAACTGAAGTTACCTACGTTTATTCAATGACAATTTTTTCTTTGCTAATTATTTATTTTAATGTTAGAAGCCTTTTAAAAAATTTTAAAAGATCGAAGTCGGGGAAATTATTAATTTTGATTTTTTACACAGATTTTCGAAAAATCCATATATTATTTAAACAAAATTATTATTTCCTCACCTCATAAGCAATTTTTTCTTTTACAAATTATTTATTTTAATGTGACAAGTCATTTAAAAAAATTGTAAGAGGATCTAAGGAAGGCAAGGAAATTAGTGATTTTTAATTATTTTTTCGTAGATTTTCCAAATATCCCGAAATTTTAACTAAATTATTATTTCCTTGCTTCAGAAGCAATTTTTTTCGATTGCAATTTTTAAAGGGCTTCTTACATTAAAAAACAATTAGCAAAAGAAAAAATTTTCATTGCATAAAAGTTGGTAGCTTCAGTTTCATAACATTTTGGGGTTTCTAAAATGTATTAATTTAAAAATTATTTAAAGGAAGATAGAGACCAAAAGAAACTAAAATTTAGAAATGCCATATTGATTTCAATTGTAAGCACTAAATTTAAAATCAAAAAGTTGTATGTCAACTTGAAAACTTGAAATTTTTACGACTCAAATACAAAAAATAGAGCTTTTAGTATCAGGCTTTATAAAATTCCCTGACAATTCCAGATTTTTCAGGTTTTCCATGACTGAAAAAAAATTCCATGACAATTCCGGGTTTCCCAGGTTTTCCAGGTCCGTGGCAACCCTGTATTTGTTTGGCAGACATCAACAATAATTTTTTAAATGGATAATCAGTGAAAAATGACTTATATTTCTGTAAGTTAGTGTTTCACTTCGATCTGAGAATTTCATTTTTTCGAGCGATTATTTGGTTATCGTCTTTGGTTTTCAAACGATCATCTTGTTTATTCTTTTGTTAATTGTCAAATCGTATCGTCTATTTTTCTAATTGTCATCGACCGAACTTCTCGACTGCTTCTCGACTTTCCCATAACTGACAACTAAAAATAATACAATAATAACCTATTTTTTGAAAAAAATCGATATCCAAAAACATTTAAATTCTTTTTTATTAATTCTATTAAAAACTAAAATTAAATTCATTTTAGTGAATTAAAATTATTATATCAAGTTAAAAATTAATTCAAGGTGTCTAGTGAATTATTATTTTTAAATTCCCAGACCAAAAATAAATATTCCCGGATTGATTTTTTAAAACAGCAATAACTATAAAATTTAAATATTAATACTTTTAATAAAGAAATTTTTAAGAAAATCAATTTTAAAAAGTCAATAGACATCTTTATTTAGAGAAATATATATAATATTACTTGTTATATATTACTTAATAAATCTATAACATTGTAATAGTTGGATCTAAATTTAAAATTAACCTACTTTTTTATTTTTCTATTAGTTGGGCTTTTTTGCGGAGTATTATTATTATTTTTAATTGTGTATTTAAATAATAAAAATTAAAAATAATTATTTTTAATTTTTATTATTAAAAAAAAAAAGTTGTCTGTTCATTAAACAAGACCTACATGTCTTATAATATATTGGCCCCCTGAATACGAATATGAAGTCAGAATTGCTCCATCACCCTCTGTTTTCTTTTAAATCGAAAAAACTACCCTTAAGTCTAAAATTCAAGAATTAAAGTAAAAAAAAATAAAAACACGGTTTTCTTCGGAGTAGAAGAATATATTTATGCGTTTTCTTCTTTTAAAAACTCAGAAATAATGTCAAAATTGCTCCACCACCCCTGTTTTTTTTAAATCGAAGAAACTACCCTTAAATCTAAAATTCAAGAACTAAAGTAAAAAAAAATGAAATAACCGGTTTTCTTCGGAGTAGAAGAATATATTTATGCGTTTTTTTCTTTCAACAACTCAGAAATAATGTCAAAATTGCTCCACCACCCCTACTTTTTTTTAAATCGAAGAAAGTACCCTTAAATCTAAAATTCAAGAACTAAAGTGAAAAAAAATGAAATAACCGGTTTTCTTCGGAGTAGAAGAATATATTTATGAGTTTTCTTCTTTCAACAACAAATAATGATAAATTAACTCTGATTCTGCTTTTTAGTTATGAGAACAAAAATAAAGGAACGTATGCTTTTGTCTAAAACTAATTGTTTTTATTGTTGTTAGTATACTCTGGGTTCATACTTAAAGGGGTAGTTTTTTCAATATAAATCAATAAGAGGGTGATGAAGCAATGCTGATGCTTTTTTAAAAAGTACATAAATATATTCTTCTACTTTGGAAAAAACCTGTTATATCATTTTTTACTATAATTCTTGAATTTTAGATGTAAGGGCAGGGGGTGATGGAGCAATTTCGTCATTATTTCTAAATTGTTGAAAGAAAAAAACGCATAAATATATTTTTCGACTTCGCAAAAAAACTGGTTATTTCATTCTTTGACTTTAGTTCTTGAATTTTAGATTTAAGGGTAGTTTCTCACATTTAAAAGAAACAGGGGTGGTGGAGCAATTTTGACATTATTTCTGAGAGGTTAAAGGAAGAAAACGCATAAATATATTCTTCTACTCCTAAGAAAACCGGTTATTTCATATTTTTTTTACTTTAGTTCTTGAATTTTAGATTTAAGGGTAGTTTCTCCCATTTAAAAAAACAGGGGTGGTGGAGCAATTTTGACAATATTTCTGAGTGGTTGAAGGAAGAAAACGCATAAATATATTCTTCTACTTCGCAAAAAAGTGGTTATTTCATTCTTTGACTTTAGTTCTTGAATTTTAGATTTAAGGGTAGTTTCTCCTATTTAAAAAAACAGGGGTGGTGGAGCAATTTTGACATTATTTGAGTTGTTGAAAGAAGAAAACGCATAAATATATTCTTCTACTCCGAAGAAAGCCGTGTTTTTATTTTTTTTTACTTTAATTCTTGAATTTTAGACTTAAGGGTAGTTTTTTCGATTTAAAAAAAACAGAGGGTGCTGGAGCAATTCTGACTTCATATTCGTATTCAGGGGGCCAAAATACTATAAGACATGTAGGTCTTGTTCAATGAACAGACAACTTTTTTTTTGTGTGCCTGTGATTGTAATCATGCCTAAATTAAAAAAATTTAACATTTTTAGGTATAAAATAATTTTTTAATAAACATTAATAAAAATTTAGTTTTCTAAACATTATTCAAAAGTAGACGAAAGAACAAAGTTTTGTCCTCTTGATGTAATTTTTCTAAATTCAATAGATTAAGTTATAGATAATTAAAAATAAGTATACTTAGATTTCTTTGAATAATTTTTTAACATAATTAAATTTTTTAAATATGTCTACAATAGAAACCTTTTTGAATAGTTGAAATTGTGCTAAATTTAATTGAAAATAATTAATTTATTTCAAGTATTTTGTTACAATTTTTTGAAGAATTTTAATTGCAAATTTTGAAAATAATTGAATTACCAAAAATTTAAAAAAAATTTTTAAAGGTAAGTTAGGATATAAGAATTATTTTAAGAAATTCAATTATTTTCGAAAAATAACATTATAATATTTTTAAAAACTAATATTATTAGAATTTTTTTATAGTAATTTTTTAAGATTTAATTATCTTCGAATAATGTAAATAAACATTTATGAAAATTTACTTCAATAAGACGAGCGAACATGACAGCTTGGTTATCAAAACAAAAAGAAAATCGTTTTTTGTTCGTTTCTCGGATCGTGTTGCTCGAATGAAACACTACTGTAAGTGTAATTTTCAACTGACTTTTAGTAAAATTATTTGTTTGACAGAAATTTACAATATTAATAAATAAATCACAATAAAATAATAATCAGTGAAGAATGACTGATATTTTAGTACTTTTCAACTGATTTTCAGTAAAATTCCCCTGATTATGAATCCAAAGTCACTTTTTAAAAATACAAAATGGCGAATCCAGGATAGCGGACGAAAATGAAAGATTTAGTAAGAGAATACGTAAAAATAACATTTCGTATAATGTACAATGACATTTTTTGTAAATGTCACTTCATAATTTTTGTCTTATTACACAATGATTTTAAATAAAATAATTTATATTTTTATAAATATTAATAATTTTTTACATTTTCTAACCACTATAAGGTTTTAATTTTGTAAATGTTCAAATTCTGGTTTAGAAAGAAAAATTTATATTATTATACAACTATATTGTCTAGACTTGCAAAAACCCAAAGTCTAGACTTTGTTGTAACAATATTGTTACAATATATATTGTAACAATATTGGTGACGGTGACATGCGTAAGAATAGTGCAGTAAAAATTTCAAAAAAACACCCTGATCATTACCTACAGAAAATCCTATTAGTAAGAAAAGAATGGACGTATCTTCGCCCTTTTCTTACTAATTATTCAGAGAATCAGGCTAACATTCAAAATCTAACCTTCTAAGTTTAGTTATTTCAAAAAAAATTATTTTATTGATGCAAATAAATATTTATTTTAATTAAAAACTATGCATTATTTAATCAAGTAATTTTTATAATTGATTTAAAGCAATATTTATTAAATTAAATTATTCTATTTAATTGACTTAAGTAATTTGTATTTGGTTCAAATAACTATTTAATAGATACCATAAATTAAAATATTTATGTCCAGTAAATATTTACTTAGTTCAAATAAAAAAAAAAAAAATAAGTAAAAACTAATAAGTTTAAATACAACCGAACGAGCGTTAGCGAGTGAGGTATATGTTGCTAGTTTTTAATAATTTTGAGAATATTCGAGAATTCAATTATTTCAAAACTAAAATTCAATATTTTTGATAAAAATTGAAAAAACTTTTCTAAATCAATTATTTTTAATCATTTTCAGAATGTTCGAGAATTCAATTATTTGAAAACAAAAATTCTAAATTTTTCATAAAAATTGCAAAAACTTCTCTAAATCAATTATTTTTAATAATTTTGAGAATATTCAAGAATTAAATTATTTAAAAACGAAAATTCAATATTTTTTATAAAAAATACAAAAACTTCTCTAAATCAATTTTTTTTAATAATTTTGAGAATATTCGAGAATTCAATTATTTAAAAACGAAAATTCAATATTTTTTATAAAAATTGCAAAAACTTCTCTAAATCAATTATTTTTAATAATTTTCAGAATATTCGAGAATTAAATTATTTAAAAACGAAAATTCAATATTTTTTATGAAAATTGCAAAAATTTCTCTAAATCAATTATTTTTAATAATTTTCAGAAAAATATTCGAGAATTCAATTATTTAAAAACTAAAATTCAATATTTTTGATAAAAAATGCAAAAACTTTTCTAAATCAATTATTTTTAATCATTTTCAGAAAATTATTCGAGAATTCAATTATTTATTTAAAAACAAAGATTTAATATTAATTGGAAAAAAATTGTAGAAACTTCTCTGAATCAATTATTTTTAATAATTTTCAGAATATTCGAGAATTCAATTATCTAGAAACGAAAATTGAATATTTTTCATAAAAATTGCAGAAACTTCTCTAAATCAATTATTCTTTATAATTTTAAGATAGTTATTCCAGAATTCAATTACCTTTTTTAAAAAAAATTCAATATTTTAAATAAAAATTAAAAAAAAAAAAAATAAATTAAAATTAAAAAAAATTATTAAAAATATGTACCTAACTGAAAATATTAAAATAATTGAATTAAAAAAATTAGAATAAAAATAATCCTTAAAAATAGTTTTTTAAAATAAATTAGTGTTAGAAATTAAAAATTGAAAAAACTGGAAGGTTTTGTTTTAGAATTAGAGGTAATTTAATAGCTTATATGAGACAAACGTTAAAATGCACAAAGGGTGAAAATTTTTTGATAAATTCTAAAAATGTAGAATTTTTCCAGCACTTTGTTAGTATGGTGGATTATATTTTGATTTTGAAAAATGAGAAAGGAGAAGAACGTTACAAACGTGGGTGATTTTGAATCATAAAAGTATCGACAACTTAAACAAAGCAATGGTGGTGAGAGTACATTAACGTTATCAAAAGCCTCTCGTTTATTTCGATATACATCTCATCGTGACAACGTCGATCGTGATTATACTCGATGGGTCAGACTGTGGGTTGCATGAGGAATATAACTCGTCAGCCGACATTCCGGTGACAGTCAAGTCATCTATTTCAATGCACGATTCTCTTTCAAAACTAGAGAATGATACTCTGTGGAAAAATTATTTCTTTTTTTCTTTTTTTTTTTTTAAATTTTTCGCACACACTCAATTTAATGTTTGCTCATTTACATTTTCCCAGTTGAATAATTAGAAACTTACTCGCCAAGTTAATTAATACAAAAGCACTGCGCGCTCACCTATGTTTCAAAATGATTTCTGATTTCTTTTTTGTCTCAACTTGAATTTTAATTAATGAGCATCATTAACATTAAATTTGACTAATGCCTTCTTCACGAATTTCTATAATAAATAACATCTCAAGAGATTAAGTGTTTCAAGTATGAAAGATGAAATATTAAAACGATTCAAATGACTCTAATTTAAATTCTCTCGAGAAATATAATGGACCAGGGACTTTTGTACCATTCAAACTGAACGTAAATTTATTAAAAGAGAAATAAAATGTTTCTGCCTTCTATTGATATAGTGAATAGCGCAGTTTAGAGAGAGATATTTCGAGGTCAAACAATTTGGCTTTGCATCCAATATGTACGTGTGATTTGGTTCAATTAAATTACCAAACAGCTGTGCGTTTATAGGATGCTTCCATTTATTCTATTCTTGTTCCTTGTTTCGTTGCATACACAAAACAGGAACAGGTGGATGGAGAATCTATTTCTGTAAATATGAAATGCTTGTATAAATTTCTGATTACATAAATTCTCCGAATTATGTTCATTTTCAATTTTCCCGTTATTTCAACGAATTGAGAATTTTCCCGATAAAATAAAAATATAGGCTGGCGCTTCAAATCTTCGTTTTTCGTTGAAATTTTATATAAAAAGAAAAAATTCTATAAATATTCTATTGCAAAAGATGAAAGTGCCGTAAACTTCAGAAATGACACTGAGGAGAATAGTTCAATAATATGTGTCTTGACATTATTGGGACTTGTAACAAAATCTCCCGCGGTTAGACTAAAATATCGACTTTTATATTATAATACAATAATAATTGTGAAACGAACTTTACACTAGAACAGGGACCGCCTTCACTATATGAATCAACCTTTACGCCTATTAAAAAACCATCAAAATTGCGTCGTAACCTTACCATTGTAAATTTATAAATATATTATTTTTCTTTTAGTTCAAGGTGGTCACAAAAATTTAATTTTGTTTTTTGTTGGCAGACCTTTCGAGAAATTAAAAATTTTTCAAGAATTTCTATTATAAGTTCTTTAAAATATTTAAAATTCTGTTTTCAATAATTCTATAAACTTGCGTTTTATTTAAAAATTTTTCGAATAATTTTATATTTAAAAATTCAATTTCAATTCCAGAATTTTTTTTCTAGGATTATTATATACTAAAAATTCTTATCCAAATTAAAAATTTTCAATAATTCTTAAAAATTTTGATAAATTTCTTTGCAAAATTACAAAAATTTTGAATTCTTTAAATTTTTTGTCAGAATTTCAATTATTTTTAAATTTTTCCCTACAATTCAATTCTTTTTCAATAAAATTTCTTGAGAGAATTTAATTGTTCTTAAAATTTTTGTTAAAATTCTGGTGTGAATTTCAATTATTTTTTCAATTCTTAGCAAGAATTCAATTATTTTTAATACAATTTTAATAAAATACTAGAATTCAATTATTCTTAAAAATTATTTTGAATAATTTCTTTGCAAAATTTCAAAAATTTTGAATTCTTGAAAATTTTTGACAAATTTCTTGTCAGAATTTCAATTATTTTTGAATTCTTCGCAACAATTCAATTCTTTTCAATAAAATTTCTTGAGAGAATTTAATTGTTCTTAAAATTTTTGTTAAAATTCTGGTGTGAATTTCAATTATTTTTCCAATTCTTAGCAAGAATATAATTATTTTCAAAACAATTTTAATAAAACAGGTACCAAAATTAAATTATTCTTAAAAATTATTTTGAATCATTTCTTTGCAAAATTTCAAAAATTTTGAATTCTTAAACATTTTTTTGACAAATTTTCTTGTCAATTTTGAATTTTTCGCAAGAATTCAATTCTTTTCCATAAAATTTCTCAAGTGCGAATTTAATTCTTCTTAAATTTTTTGATAAATTTCTCGAAAGATTTTCTATTATTTTGAATTTTAGAAAATTTTAATTATCATCCCAAGTGAATTAGAAATTTTAAAGAACTGAGTTTTTAGAAAAATTTTAATTCACTTTCTTTTGGAAAGAGTTGAATTTTTTAATATATGTATTTAATTATTATATATAAAATGATTTAGAGAAAACTTTTAATTCTAATGTCCAGAAAGAAATTGAATTTTTGGAAAAGTTATAGAAATAATGGCAATTTTTAGAATTAATTGAATTTTGAAAAGTTTTCAAATTGAAATTTTCGAAAATCTAAAATTTTCATACTTTTAATTAACAATAACTAATTTTTTTTTGAGAAATTTTAATTCACAATTTTTTGAAATCATTTGAAATTTTTATTTTTTTATATATTTAAATGAAGAATTTACGTGTAATTGAAATTTCAGTAAAATTGAATTGTAAACAAATGGATTTGAAAATTCTCAAAAATAATTTTTTCAAAAATTATTAAAAATAATTGATTTGAAGAGGAATTTTAGTTAAAAATTCTGGAAAATAATAATTGAATTAAAGAAAATAATTTTGTAGAAGTTACATTAACAATATTCTTATAATATAAAATAATAATAATTTATTATAAGTTGTTAAATTTCAAAAAGCTTTCTATTTAAAATTCTAAAATCTCAATTTCTAAGGAAAAATAATAATGATTAAATATTTATTTCAAATTGAAATTTTTGTAGCAACCCTATAAAGTATGCCATCTGTCTAAAAATAATAAAGTAATTGCAGCGAATTAGAAAAAGATCTATTTAAATAAATACTGAAATATAAAAGACTATTTATCATGATTTGCGAAATTTCCTGAATAATATATAAGTATATAATCAAGAAGTTGAAAATGATGACAAATTCCTAATTTTTACGGTAAATAATAAATTGAGAATAATATTATATATTCAAAGAGAAGTAGCAAAAATTGAATTAGTTAACCGAGTCTTAATTATCTCGCCCCAGTAAATAAATTCCTTGACATTGATAAGTAGATTCTCGAGAAAGGAAGACAGATTTCCAGAAAATTGTCTGCATCATCTAAGCAATGAGAATAAAGGAGACGGTGTACTGTATAAATCCAACAACTTTTCACAAGAAATGCCTCTGCAATACTTAGAAGAGTATTATTTGATTAAGAAAGTAGGAAATGGAACTGAATCAGGAAAATGAGAAACAGAATTAGAATGCAAGATTACAAGAGGAACATAAAGACACGAGAGTTTCGACGTGTTAATCAAGACCCAAAGGTTTTGTAATGGATAAAATTGAAAGGAGCAAGAGAGAAAAAGAAAGAGAGAAAAAAGAAAAAAGAATAGTAAAATGTTGCTGCGAGGGTAATTTATTATAAGTTGCAAGTTAACCCTAGACTCGGGAAAGTGCGCCTTGTTATATAGCCTTGGAGAGGAAACAAAGGGAAACAAAAATAATAAGAAGGGCACTAGGAGAGTTACAAAGGAAGAAGGCAAGTCTTATTGTGCCGCTTATTTCAGATTCCACAGCCAGAAAAATGAAACTTCTCAAACTGCGCCCCGGATCTTATACCCACAGTTATCATTTTCCCCTCCTTATTATTTGATCCTGAAAATATCTCTCGAGAAATTAGATGGTTTCCACTAACGGAGAAAATTCTATTTAGTTATTACTGAAATTACCAAGAATTCTATTTTCTTCCACTAACTTTATATGTTTTATAAATACAAAAAGGGGAGCGATAAAGTATCTACCATTATATACAGGGATAGTAAACAAAGTCCCATTTATTTATAATTGGAAAATTTTTAATTAACACCCTTTTTAATTCTTTTCTTAATAAATTCGTCCGCAAGTTTTAAATTCTTGTAATTCTTTTCTTAATTCTTTTTTAAATTATTTTTTCAATTTTTTTTTTAAATATTTTTTTAATTAATAAATTCGTCCGCAAGTTTTAAATTCGTGCCTAAAGGTCCCCTCTTTCTTCTGTCTTTGTTTCTTGATGCATGCGCACTGATGCTTTTTAGTACTTCATGCGCATGCGTCTCTAGAGAGAGAAAGAAGAGGGGACGCTAAGTCTAACCTTAAATTACTATCATAGAAAAGAAAAACAATGAAACTTTATAATCTTTAATTTATTTTAAATATTTTCACAATATTTCTGCAATAAAATTTTAAGAAAAAAAAATTTCGTTCAAAATAAAAAAAGGATAAAATTAAAAACTTCAGGAATATCTAACTTTGTTTATTTTTCATACAAAAGTGAACCGATAATACACCTAATTTAGAGGCAATAAAAAACAAACACCCATTTATTGATAATTGCAAAAACAATTTTAATTAACACGTTTTTTCTAATTATCATAATTAAAATAATTCTTGTATTCTGAACAACACCTTTTAGTCTATAATTTTTTTTATGAATTATAGATGAAATTCACTAATTAATATTATTCAATATTGTCATTCATTAATTTTACATATTCGATGTTTTTTTTATTGTTTTATTATTTAATAATGCTTGTTTTCGTTTTATCTCAATTATAGAAGATAATTTTGTAAATTAAATTCTCAATTCAAGAGCAGTTGAAAAATAAATGCTTCGTTTATATTTGTTTTTGTTTTTTTTTGGGGGGGGGGGAAACTTTAATTTTATTTTTTTTTATCACAAAGCAAAGAATTATCCTCTCGCAAATATTTTCAATCAAATTTAACTCATTGTCGTTTTGCGACAATGATTTAATCCAGTATTTCATCTTTTAAAAATATTATTTATGAGACATTGTTGCTGATTACATCATACGGGGAATATAGGGAATGGATATTGTTATAATATATTATTGATTTTATTTGTTTCGTATAAATGTTTCGTTTTATACTTTTGTGAGGTAAAAAAGAAATCTCACTTTCACTCGCACTGTCACTTTGGTTAAAAGTAAAATTCTTTTTTTTCATTTACACTCTCACTCTCACTTTAACCAAAAGTATAATTTTTATTAAGGTCATGTTATTCAGTGGTCACGTGCTCCATATACTTTACTATGGGAACACGTGACCACTGAATAACATGACCTTAATTCAAAAAAGTTTGAATGAAACTTTTTCGAAAAAATAAAATCTTCAAAAGTTTTAATTAAAACTGTTTAAAATACTAATTTTTAAAAAATTCAATTTAAAAACCTTATGAAATTAAATTATTTATAAAAGTTCTAAAACGCAAGTTTTGTAAAATTTAATTTATTAACATTATTTCCATAATTTAACTAATTTCAAAAAAATGTTGAAAGCAACTTTTTCAGAATTTGTAATTAAAATGATTTAAAATTCAAATTTTCGAAAACTTTAGTTTAAAACTTTTGAAATTTAATTATTAATGAAAATTGTAAATGCGACTCAAAAAAATTAATTCATTAATTAATTATATGTATACTTTAATATTAATTTAAAAAAAAAGATTTGAATGGAATTTTTTCAAAAAACTAACTTTTTCAGAATTTTGAATTAAAATGATTTAAAATTCAAATTTTCGAAAATTTGAGTTTAAATCTTTTGAAATTTAATTAATTAATTGTATTATTTATACTTTAATGAATGTAAAAGAAAATTTAAATGATAATATTTCAAGAAACCAATTTTTTACAAAATTTGTAATTAAAATGATTTAAAATTCAAATTTTTGAAAAAAAATTTTGAATTTTTTTTATATTTTTGAGAAATTTAATATTTTTTCAGTACTTTTGATAAAATTCCCTTACGTTTTATTGAATTCATCAATTTTCCTGGTATTTGTGACGACTCTGTTCTAGTAAAATTCTACAAAACTCTGAAGATCAGAGAATTAACAAAATTTTTCACGAGAATTTAATTATTAAAAAAATTGTATTAAATTCTTTGCAAGAATTCAATTATTTTTAAAATTAATAAAATTTTTCAGGAGAATTCAATTATTTATAAAAAATTGTATTAAATTTTTCGCAAGAATTCAATTATTTTCAGAATTAACAAAATTTTTCAGGAGAATTTAATTATTTATAAAAATTGTATTAAATTTTTCGCAAGAATTCAATTATTTTCAGAATTAACAAAATTTTTCACGAGAATTTAATTATTAAAAAAATTGTATTAAATTCTTTGCAAGAATTCAATTATTTTTAAAATTAATAAAATTTTTTAGGAGAATTCAATTATTTATAAAAAATTGTATTAAATTTTTCGCAAGAATTCAATTATTTTCAGAATTAATAAATTTTTCAGGAGAATTTAATTATTTATAAAAATTGTATTAAATTTTTCGCAAGAATTCAATTATTTTCAGAATTAACAAAATTTTTCACGAGAATTTAATTATTAAAAAAATTGTATTAAATTCTTTGCAAGAATTCAATTATTTTTAAAATTAATAAAATTTTTCAGGAGAATTCAATTATTTATAAAAAATTGTATTAAATTTTTCGCAAGAATTCAATTATTTTCAGAATTAACAAAATTTTTCAGGAGAATTTAATTATTTATAAAAATTGTATTAAGTTCTTTGCAAGAATTCAATTATTTTCACTAATAATAAAATTTTTCACGAAAATTCAATTATTTAGAAAAAAATTTGTATTAAATTATTTGCAAGAATTCAATTATTTTTATAAATAATAAAAAATCTTTTTAGGAATTCAATTATTTTTAAAAATTTTAATAAAAATCTTTACAACTATTCAATTATTTTTACAAATTTATAAATAATAAAATTTTGATCCGACTGGGAATAAAAACTATAATCTTCAGAGTTCTAAAAATTTTGTTGATATTAAAACAAGTTACAATATTTTAATACCAAAATGGATTACAGTTTATTTTTAATGCAACATTAAAACTTTTCTGAGAGAAACTCATTAAAAAATAGATATAGATTTTTATATACTTTGCGAGCAATATTTGGGCAAGTAGAGCATAACTTTATTAGTCTATATCAATACTTGTATTGACATAAAAATAAATTTTCCTCCCAATAACTCTTTAACATTTTCTCTTATATTAATTATTTAAGATCCGTTAGAATTTCCGTTATTTAATATCAAAGAGAGAAAAAGAAATGCTTTTATGTAATTTTTCTTTATTTTTTTTACATCTTTCGTAACAAGTTTTAATGAGTATAAACACAAAAGAAAAGGAAAACAGAAGCATTAATAATTATTTCGTTAAAATTTTAATAAAACAAAAGAGAAGACACAGTGTATACATATAAACTAAAAGCAGTGAAAGGCTTTTGTAGGTGAACTACGTTACTTCCCATTTCTAGTATAAAGTACATTAAGAGTTTAACGTTACCAACACATGGGTGGGAGAGCTGGGCTGTATGTAACTGTCGCGTAAACACAACTCGCTTGAAACTCCGGATGCAGGTTAACCGCGGGTAACGCCGAAAACATTGCAATAATCTTCCTCGGTTCGCAGTGACAAATGTCTTTTATATAGACTACATTCTGTTTCTAAATTTGCGATCCATTAAATTCTAGTGACCGCATGCAAAAATCACGCAGCAAAACATGAATGAAAACAATTAGAAAATATGTTTCTACAATTAAAAAAAAGTGTTCGAAATTTCTAACAATTATAACAATAAAGAAATGTTTGCGCTTTTGTTTTTTTTTTGTTACTTTTCGGAATAAAAATTTTACACTTTATACTTGAAAAGAATATGAGACCATTGCAGTCCAAGTTTATGTTCAAACATATAAACCCTGCATAATAAGAAAAGACAACACGGAAAAGAGAAAAAAAAATTGTTGCAATTTTTATATTCAGAATGTTTAATGTTATTTACATTTCATGCATGTGAGAGTAAGGCAAATATTTAAAAACTGAATAAAATTGTGTTGAAGTAATTTTTAGGAAAGGAAATTTAATACTAAATTATTTACATTTAAAGTATAGAAAAATTTACTAATCAGTTTTAATAATTATAGTTGCACTCAATTACAAAATATTTCCTTTACTTCACGATGAATGTAATGACTTTTTAAAATAGATTCCAAAGAAAATTCTTCAACAGAATAATGTAGAAATGTTTTGAAAATGGATAGAAATTCACCGAGAAAGTAATAAAATTGTTTTAAATTTTTTATAATTACAACAAACATGTATAACATTCGATTATCGGTTGTAGTTTAATTAATTAATCGTTTAACGAGTTGATATTCTTTTTAGTGAGAATTTTTCCAAATACTAATCGCTCAATATGAATCAGTAAATTCATTATTAAATAATAAATATTTACTTGCAGGGTAATAATTTATATTTACCACAAATAAATATTTATTTAATAGCAGATTATTTGAAATGAAACATATTTCATCAAACATAAATTACACATAAATTAAAATTTCATTAACTTTAGCAGATAAAACGCGAAAATTTAATTAAAATATCCTCGTCAAAAGAAACGACAATTTTTTTTTTCGTTTACATGAATCATTTGGAATTCAGCCAAGAAAGTGTCAAACTTGTTTCTATTAAATTTACTACTTTCGACTAATTGAGTTTGTAGAAAATGATCTTCACTATATATTCTCTCTGAGAATTGTTTTTTGTAAAAATGAGTAATAAATTTTTAAAAGAATAATCTAAATCTATTAATGAGAAACATAAATTTATTCATGTTTATACAAAGTAATAATTTTCCGGGAAATGAATTATATAAGTTGAATATAAAGAATGAATCTAATAAAGAATAAAGAATAAATTCAGTAATAAGAATAAATCTAATAATGAATAAATCTAAAAAAAAAAATAATAAATCGGAAAAAAGAAAGAAGGAATAGTGAAGAAAAATGAGTAATAATTTTCAGGAAGAATTAAATGAATGTATGCATAAATTAAGGAAAAAGAAATAATTAATTAAAAAAGAGAGAGGAAATTCACATGAACAATATAGAAACATTAACGAGTCTTGGATATTATGAACTAATTGAAATTATTTTTAAAAAATTTTATCAAATTTCAATTATTTTAAAAATATTTTACCATATTTCAATTATTTTAAAAATATTTGACCAAATTTCAATTATTTTCAAATTATTTTAACAAAATTCAATTATTTTAAAAAAATTTTACAAATTTCAATTAGGATTTAAAAAATATTTCCAAAATTTCAATTCTTTTCAAATTATTTTACCAAATTTCAATTATTTTACAAATATTTTACCAAAATTCAATTATTTTACAAATATTTTACCAAAATTCAATTATTTTAAAAAAATTTCACCAAATTTCAATTATTTTCAAATTATTTTAACAAAATTCAATTATTTAAAAGTTTTTTTACGAAATTTCAATTATTTTGAAATTATTTTACCAAATTTCAATTTTTTTCAAATTATTTTAACAAAATTCAATTATTTTTAAATAATATTTTACCAAATTTTAATTATTTTAACAAATTTCAATTATTTTCAAATTATTTCAACAAAATTTTATTATTTTTAAATTAATATTTTACCAAATTTAAATTATATTCAAATTATTTTAACAAAATTCAATTATTTAAAAAAAAATTTACGAAACTTTAAATTATTTTAAAGATATTTTACCAAATATCAATTATTTTCAAATTATTTTACCAAAATTCAATTATTTTTAAAAAAATTTTACAAAATTTCAATTATTTTAAAAAGATTTTATCAAATTTCAATTATATTAAGAAAAATTTAACCAAATGTCAATTAGTAGGAAATTTTTCAATTATAAATAATTGAAAAATTATTTAAAAATATGTTTAAAACATTAATTTTAAGAATTTATTTATCGTAATTTTTTGAAAACATTATACCTTAAATAACTTTTACTGTTAAAATTACAATTATTATAAAAAATTAAGTTTTCGTATTTAAATAATTGAATTCTCGAAGAACTTTCGAAAAATTATTAAAAAATACTAAATTGATTTAGATATAAAGTTTTTCATTTAAAAATTGTAAACAATTATTGAGTTTTAGAAGGGGAAATTATTTTCTTTTTATTATTACTTTTCGAACATTATCAAAATTAATTGATTTAGAATTTTATTATTTTTATTTTTTATTTTACGTCCAAATATGTTAATTTGAATTCGAAACTAAAGTGAAATCAAATTATATTTGGTAAAAATGAAAGTGTGAGTGTAAGTAACAGGGCTGATAAAAATTATGATTTTTTAAAAAAAATCAAAACAATTTTGTTTTTTTATTTAAATCATTTTTTATACTTTATTTTTAAATATTTATTTTTAAGATAGTATTAAAATTAAATTAAAATTCCCTAACTTTTGAAGAATTTTTAACAATTTTCTGACTAAAAAAATACTGATATTTATGCTTCTTTGACTCAAATATTTAAATACAGATTTTTCATCTTTCAATAATTTCTGTCAAATAAACAAAAATTAATAATTATTAAATTTTTCTCATATCTTTGAAACATTGTATTCTTTTTTGAATTCAAAACTTTAAACAGAAATACTAATTTTGCAGCCTTTTCGGTTCCTAATGCATTTCGCAGTTTGATGTAAATCATTAAAATTCATTTTTTATTACTTACCAGGGCCGCAATGATTTAAATCATTGCAGTCCTGGTAAGTAATAAAAAATGAATTTTAGTTTTGGTAAAAGTAAAAGTGAGAGTGTAAGTGAAAAGAATTATTTTATTTTTGGTGCAAGTGAAAGTGAATCCATACTCACTGTCATGAGTAAGTTGTACGAGTGCAATTACGCGAAAGCACCCGAGGAAATTCTAATTAATAATTTTTTTAGGAAATCTAATTATTTATCACGCAGTTGAAATCTTATAATTTATCTTGCGCTTACAGTTATACCCACGGTTATATACCTAAATTATGGTTTCATATATTAATTGAAGAAAATTGAAAGGAAGATCACACACACACACACATGCACATGCACATGCACACGTGGACTTCCGGGTGATTCTGCTACAGATTCTGCACTTATTTACTCGGAGGTTGTTGACCTCCTATCAGTTAAAAAGGATGAAATCCGTTAACAACTCTGGCAATGGCATATAAATCTCGATGAAAACAATATCGTGTTCACGTGGCAGATCCTCTGAAATAAAAATATTTTCACGGCAATAAATCTTAATTACTTTCGAATAAACGTTTCTCCCGATGCAGAATGTTTAGATCTGCATCTATGTGGAGGCATTACGGTAACTAGTTGTAGGGGAACCACACGGGGGTCACGACTTTATATATATATTGAGATAGAGAGGGGGTAATAGATAACATAGCCAAGTCTTTCGAACGTCAATTCAATGCTCTTTCACTGACACACCTTGCTGGAAAACCAGTGCGATGTAGTAATCTACACTATCAACGAGATCGCAAAGTTGAATTTATCAGCGCAGCGCGCAAAGCGGTAGCCGGAATGGCTTTCAACTATGTTCTGTGACTATATGTGTGTAATCGATACCCGCCATTGGATTAGGATCGTTGGTAATTTTCATCGTAATTCACAATCGAATTTTAAATCGATGCAACTCGATCAGCGATCCATTGTTTTAAACTATTGAGAGAGTTACTTTTCTTCAACTCTTATTGCTATGTTGGGAATATTAAAACCACAACGCACGTGCTTTCGTAGGCGAAGAACATGCATTCATTGAATAAATCAATCCTTGAATATATATATATACGTATATCTAACTGGAATCGCTTTTTTCTTTTGTTTAGAAACTATAAATAAAATCGTACTAGTTGCGCACGATCCACAATAATTTTCAAATCTTTAATCGATTAATTTCGTTTTAGAAAACTTTTACTTCTTATGGAAGAAAATTTGTCTCTGATAGTCTTGCAATGATAATATTGATATGGAAATGTTAATTGTCCATTGTTTTCCTTAAAAATGTTTAATCTCTTTGGAAATTTTAATCGCCAACGGAAATCACTCGGTTATGAATTTATATTACAGGAACTTTATACAGACCGTGCTACGAATCGACATTACTCTCTAAATCTGAATTAGTAGAATTCTACTAAGAAAATTTCTACAGACAATTTTTCTGACTGAGTAGAAAATTTATTCTTTTTGTTTTTGACAAAAATGGTATATTGATTTTGTATAAGAATATATTTTTCGCAGTGTATCGAGGCAGAAGAGTAATTTCAGTGCCAGATTGTGTCTAGGGTTGAAGAAGTATTCTTATCTGATTTGTTTTACGTATCTATTTATTTTTTTACAACCTAGACTTTGATTTACATTTAAAGAAGCTTGTAGATCAGTAAAGTACACATATCTTTAGCAACATGAGATCGTAAAAAAAAAACGTGAATACAACACTTTGGGAGAGAGAGAGAGAGAGAGAGAGAGAGAGAGAGAGAGAGAGTGTTGGTTTTCTTGTTGGGAATATCGATTTTCTCATGTCTTGAACTGTCAACGCATTTTTACGTTATTTTGCTTCTTCATTCTCAGCCCCCGACATTTACAATTCTGACACGGATGTGCTTGACAAAGATTCATGGAAAATCGTGGCAGGTAATTTGTCTCTGTTCCGAAAAGATATTCTATTTTTTCATTTTGCTTTTTCAAACTTTTCGTAATCTGACATTTCGTCTTTAGATTTAGAAAAGAGGAAAGGTCAATCGAAAACCTATATTCGCTCCACTGATTGTTTTTTTTTCTATTTAATTTGCTCTAAATAGATACATATTTCCAATTTTTGAAATTAAATTATTTCAGTGGCAAATCGAATATCAATTTCAAATTTTTATCATGGAAATAAAAGAAAAGTTCTATTTTTTTTATACTATTGTGAGATAAGCTCGGAACTTTCTTTTTCCCTCGAAATAATAGAAATAATGAATGAAAAAAAAACCCAATTATTGTTGCGGCATCAAAACGATATAATTGTCAGTTGAATAACAAATAGACGATAAAGTGTTGAATGGTATAATAACGGTACAAGTCGATAATTGAACCAATAAACGTTTAATGATCGTTTAGGGATTGTTCACGTTTTCGTTTATTGTTTTGTGTGTGAGAGAAGTTAGCTAAATTATTTGATACTAACCGGTAAGCAATAGTGGTATTGTATTCAAGAATTATCTGCAACTTGAAGGTTCAATAAAACCTCAATTTGTGTTTAAATTCTAAAATAATCAATCTAAATAGAAATTAATTTATTTTAACTGTTTATTTTTCAGGCTTTGTACTCGATAATTTTAAAAATTACCAAAAAAGTTGTTTTAAGACTGGAGAAAACAAAGATTATTTATTTGTACTTAAATGTAGATAATGCAATCGTATGATATGTTACAAATAATTTGTATTTTAAGGAAGAATGTCATTTACTTTCCAACGGAGATTTCGTTTCTGTTAACTTAAAAAAAATGTAAATATTAAATTGCGAAAAACTCGTCATAAACAAGAACCGTTATATATTTTATCAAGCAGTCTGTACAAAATTCGCGCATATATGCGAAGGTAGAAAAGAAAATTTAAAAATAAACTTTCCGTAAAAAATTTAATCCTATTCAAAGTTTTACGAAGTAAACTCGCGTCAAGAGAGTCGGAAATCTCTTGAAATGAAGATCAAATGTTAAATTATAAATGCTTCTTGTGCGCACAGTGGGAAGAATAAAATTAAAGAGAAAAATGAAAAGACTAGAGTTGTCGTCTCCGCAATTCGCAAAGAGCATTAGTGTTTATACAAAAGCGTCGGGAATCCGGGATAGACCTTATGTTCTTTGACATTAAATTAGATTTGCGAGGAAAATAAAAGAAGGTGACAAAAAAGAGCAGTGTCATAAGTTTAAATGTCAACTGCCATTTAGAGGCTTAAGCCAAGGCATGTATATATATAGTGTGAAGGAAGTCTTCTTCAGCGAAGCGTGCCTAAATGGTGACAATCTAAAGTTCAAGATCTTAGCGCAGAGAATATTGGGAGAGAGAGAGAGAGAGGAAAACTTACGGTGCAAATCCTGTGTACATATGGTATCTTACAAGCTTTAGGCGTACCTCGCCCCAAGATCCTTCAACTCGAACGAGCCGATCCTTATTCGTGTTCCAAAAGGTCCAGCAACGCCTCAGAAGAGCCAAATCAAATTCCACTTTCTTAGCAAACCCCGCTATTTTCAAGTCTTTACTCGCTCGCACAACTTTGCTTTAATTTACCATCATCTGATAAACTATCTTTCCCGAGAGACTATGTGCATTGCAAATCAACCATGAATCAGAATCACAAATCACGAACTACATTCTCCAATTAAGGAGCTAGTGATTTTAATTGATTAATCATGATTATCATCTTAATTGAGCTGGAAAAAAAGACCAAAGTGCCAGAAGTCTGAGGAATGTATTCTAATTCCCAATTTTACAAAATTGATATAAACTTTAAGAGATTGTTTTTGTTTTTGTTTTTTTTTTTTAATTATTGAATATGTATGCCGTGTATATTTGTTAAAGTTTATGCAGTTAATTAAAACAGGGATAAAAGGCGATAAGGAATGTTTTTGAAACTTTTTTACAGACTAAAAGGTGAAGTAATTTATTAACAACAGGATCGCAAAGTTTGTTGGTCACGAAGCGAATTTCCAGCGAAATCTAGACATAGAGTAAACATGGAAACGTAAAGGGGTTTGTTTAAATTGTACAACACTTAGATAGCGTCGAAATGAGTTACAGACTAAGAGACAAAAGGTGTAATTTCCGGTTGACACATCGACCTCGGGATCCTTAAAGATATTTTGTACAATATTAAACTTAATGGAATTTTGTTAATTGGGTCATGACGTTCACATCGCGACTTATTTTTTTTTTTAAATCACTGTGAGAAAACTAATTTTATATTTTTATCCTTAAAGAATATAATTAAATGATACAATCTTCTATATGCTGTCTAAATCTAAATCTGAAATTTGTTCAAATTCTAACTGGTAAAAGCTGACATTTAAACTGAGTTAGAAGAAAATTTTATTAAAATTATCTTTAGATGAAAATTTCTTAAAATTAAAATTCCCAAATGAATTTTGTAATTTTTATTAGATAAAATTGATTTAGGATTTTTTATTCCAATTTTCAATTTGAATTTTTAAATTGATTTGAAAAATTCAATCTAATGTAACTTGTGCGTGTACTTTTATGGAAAAAATTTTCATGGAAAACTCGTTACTGAAAAAGTTTAGAGATAGTTTTTCAGACTAAATTTCTATCCAGACGTATAAGCGATTTCCGTTGAGAATTCGATAACATTCTTTAAAGACATTGATAAATGTTGCGGTTGTAAAGTTGCGGCAAACAGGTGGGCGAATCAACACCTGAGAAATGATTTAAGGAGCAGAAAACAAAGAAAAATCATTCAGCACTACATCTTTGAGGGGAAAACAAATATGAAGGTTATTTCGAAACTCGAATTTTATATGAAATTTGTACCATAATGTTTTCATCGTACTTTGCGATTTTTGTTTGCCTCATAAACTATAAAATTACCACCAATTCTAATTCAATTATTTTCAAAAAATTTTTTTAAATTCTCCTTAAAATTTCAATTGTATTTATAAATATGGCAAAATTCTTCTCAAAAATTCAATTATTTTCAAAAATCTTAATAAAATTCATGGCAAAATTTTAATTATTTTCAAAAGCAATAAACATCTTTGCAAAAATTTAATTATTTTCCAAAATTAAAAAGAAATTCTCGTCAAGATTTCTATTATTATTATAATTAGTAAAATTCTTATACGAAATTCAATTATTTTTAGGAATTTTAATAAAATTTATTGCAAAATTCAATTATTTCCATAAATATCAATATTCGTCATAAGATTTCAATTATTTTCGATACAATAAAATTCTTTACAGAAATTCAAATATTTTCAAAAATGTTTAAAAAATTCTCGTCAAAATTTCAATTATATTTAAAAATAATAAAATTCTTCTCCAAGATTCAATTATTTTCAAAAGTTGTTTTTTTATAAAATTCCAAGCAAACATTCAATAATAATAAAAATTTCATAGAAATTCAATTATTTACAATTTTTTTTTTATAAATTTTATAAATTCAATTATTTTCATAAAAAATAAACTTTTTTACAGAGATTCAATTATTTTTTTATGAATAATAAAACTCATCATAGAATTTCAATAATTTTTAATATAATTCCAAATAAATTCCTCGAAAAATGTAATTATTCTTAAAAAATTTTATTAAAATTCGTCGAAAAAATTCAATTATTTAAAAAATTTGTTGATAAATTTAATTAATTAATTCAATTTGAGAATTTAATTTTGAGAAACATTAATTTATTCAATAGATTATTTATTTTTGTATTTAAAATTTAAATAATTGAATTCTCGTAGAATTTTCTAATAAAAATTGATTTAAAAATGAATTTCAGTTAAAATTTTAGATAATATTTGAATATTAAAAGCATTAGAAATAATTTTGAATTTTTTGAATTTTTAGAAATAATTGAATTTTGGAAAAGTTTAATTGAATTTTTTTAAAAATTATTAAAAATAATTGATAATTGTTAATTTATTTCTTTGGAAGAATTTTAATAGAAGTTTTGAAATTAATTAAATTTTTCGAAGAATTTACTTAAAATTGTCTTAAAAATAATTGAAATCCTGTGAAGAATTTTATTATTTAGGAAAATAATCGAAAGTCTTGGAACGAATTTTTATTACATTTTTTTTTAAACAATTGTAATCCTGTGAAGAATAATATTACTTATAAAAATAATTGAAATCTTACAATGAATTTTATTACATTTCTTTTAAATAATTGAAATCCTACGAAAAATTTTATTATTTATGAAAATAATTGAACTCTTACAATGAATTTTATTAGATTTTTTTTAAATAATTGAATTGATGTGAAAAATTGTATTGCTTGTAAAAATAATTGAATTTTATTAAAATTTTTGAAAATAATTGAACTTTTGCCAAGAATTTTATTAAAATTTTTGAAAATAATTGTCTTTCGGAGAATAATTTTATTATTTGTAAAAATAATTGAATTCTTGGAAAGAAGTTTATTACTTTTTGGAAATAATTGAATCCCTGTAAAAAATTCCATTATTTATGAAAATATTTTAATTATTTTTATTAATTATGAAAATAATTGAATTCTTACAATGAATTTTATTACATTTTTTTAAATAATTGAATTAATGTGAAAAATTGTATTACTTGTAAAAATAATAATTGAATTCTTTCGAAGGATTTTATTTAAATTTTTGTAAATAATTTAAATTTCTGTATGTAGTTTATTAAAATTTTTTTTTTTTTAATCTTTAATTTAAAATATTTATTTTTGTTTTATTTTAAATAAAACATGAAGATTCCGATCAATCCAAGTCGAAGACTCGGAGTGCTCGATAACTTCATGTTTTACAATAATATTCTTAAAAGTTGTTGAATTTCAAAAGGAAAAATAATAGGTAATTAAATATTTTTTTAAAAAAGAAGTTATTGTTGTTTTCGAATAATTATACAATTGGAGAAATTCGTAAATAAATGTAATAAAACATTTTTTTTGACTAGTTAATCATTTTTATAGTGAATCATAATATTCTTTAGGATCAGGGAAGAAGTCAAAAGTTTGTCTGAAAATCAAGGAAAAGCAAAATTAATTTTTTGTGGCAACCCTGTTTTTCGATGTAAAAAACATAAAAAAAAATTTTTATTGTAAAAGAAAATTGTTAGAATAAATTTTTTCCAAATAAAAAATTACATAGAATGAAATATTATTTTTCAATTTAAAAAATTGAATTGAATCTTGGTTGTGAATTGATGAAAAAAAGGAAAATGAAAATTTCATTGGAACGAGTGGTATAAAATTACGTGGAGTAGAATAATGATAATGACATTCTAAAAACAAGAGTACTCAAGGTATAAAATGTTTTATAGCAGTCTCGTGTATCTATTATCGATCTATAATTCTCAACTTGGTTTTTGTACTTGTGCAAACATCGTTACAGGCCTCAAGTATCGGTTTCGCTTTCGTTGAACTAATTTAAGTTGGAAATTGACTTTTTATTTTAGAAGGCCAAGCGTTGAGTTGCTTTTTATGGGTCACATTTAAAGTAATGTGCGTATAGATTTCTTTTCTACATGGAGGCGACTTTAAAAACTTGAAGGAACAATCTATATTGATTCTTAAGATAGAGTCGAGTCCACAGTATTCCCTTAAAAATAAAAGTTAATTTTATTTTATCGAGTTGGCCTCTCTCGCTTGGTGGTAATGAGCCGATGTTCTTGTTTCAGTTACATGATTCTCACATGCAAACGAAGCACTTTGCTAGATTCTAGCACCCTTAAGATCTTCTTTCTTCTTATCACGTGTGAGGTCGGGAACTTGTTCTACTTTTATCCCAAGTCGAATCACTTTTCCGTCGACTTCTTGCTCCATTGTTTTTTTATCTTCTAATATAATAGGGTTGTTGCCACAGGTCAGGGGAGTCAGGAAATCCAGGGAAAGTCAGGACTTTTTATTAAATGTACTGGAAAAAATTTAATTTATAGAATTCATAAGCAAATTCTAAAGTTTTGTGTCTTTTTTGTTTGCTTTATAAACTATCCAATTACCACGAATTCGAAAAAAACCTTCAAATTTTTCAATCTCTGACAAGTATTTTTTTTTTAAATAACTTAATTTTCCAAGAATTATCCTAAAATTATTACTTATAATATTGAATAATAATAATATTTTACGTCATGAATTAATAAACTTATTACTTATAAATTATTTAATGAAGTCATTTTTTTTGAAAATTTTTAATTTAAATTCTTTTGAAATTAGTTGAATTTTTTAATATATATATATATTAATTAATATTATTTCAACAATTTAAAAGAAATTTTCCGAAAAAATTCAATTATGTCGATAAATAATAAAATTATTCCCAAAAATTCAATTATTTTTAGAAAATTTAATAAACATTGCAAAATTCAATTATTTTCATGTATGACAATAATCATCACGAAAATTCAATTATTTTCAAAAAGCAGTAAAATTCTTCGCAGAAATTCAATTCTTTAAAAAATTTTGAATAAAATTCTTCCCATGAATTCCATTATTTTTACAAATAATAACATTTTTAACGAGAATACAATTATTTAAAGAAAATGTAGGTATTAAATTCTTCGAAAGAATTCTATTATTTTTTTAAATAAATAATAAAATTCTTCGCAAGAATTCAATTATTATTTTCATAAATAATAAAATAATTCTCAGTAATTCAATTATTTATAAAATAAAATTCTTGCATAAATTCAATTATTTTTACAAATAATAAAAATTTCACAGGAATTCAATTATTTTGGAAAAATTTTCATTAAATTAATATTTACTTTCTTAAACATTCACAAGAATTCAATTATTTTTATAAATAATGAAATTCATTTCAGGGATTCAATTATCTTAAAAAATTTTAATCAAATCTTTTGCAAGAATTCAATTATTTTTACAAAAATAATAAATTTTTTCCCAAGAATTCATCTATTTAAAAAAATTTAATAAAATTCCATTTTTTTTTAAATAATATTAATTTTACATGAATTCAGTTATTAAAGGTACAATTTATTTGCATACATTTTGTTGAAAAAAATAAATTGTTTAAACAATTTTTTTTATAAAATTTTCTCAATAATTCAATTATTTTTCAAAATTCTATTAAAATTCGTCGAAAAAATTCAATTATTTAAAAATTTATTGATATATTTCTTTATAAGAAATTCAGGATTCAATTTTAAGAAACATTTAATTCTTCAATAAATTATTTATTTACATTTTATTTGAATTTAAAGGATTGAATTCACGTAGAATTTTCTAATACAAATTGATCTAAAAATTAATTTCAGTTAAAGTTTTAGATAATAATTGAATTTTTGAGAATTTACAAATAATTGAATTTTGAAAAATTCTCAAATTGTTCAAATTTCATGAAATTGAATTATTTCTAGGAATTCAATTATTTTCATAAATAATAAAACTCATCACAGAATTATACTTATTTTTAATACAATTTTAAAATGAATTCCTCAATAAAATTCAATTATTCTTAAAAATTCTATTAAAATTCGTCGAAAAAAATTCAATTATTAAAAAATTTATTGATAAATTTCTTTATAAGAAATTAAGAATTCATTTTTAAGAAAAATTCAATTATTCAATAAATTATTTATTTTATAATTCAATAATTGAATTCTCATTGAACTTTTTTAATAAAAATTGATTTAATTAAATTCATAATTAAATTCATTTAAAGTTTGTGACAACAATAGAATTTTGGAGAAGTAAAAAATAATTGATATTTTCAGAAATAATTGAAGAATTTACAAGTACTCGAAATTTTACGTAAAATTGAATTGAAAATTCTCAAAAATAACTTTTTCAAAAATTAATAAAAATCGTTGATTTGAATAAGAGTTTTAGTTAAAAGCGCTTAAAAAAAATTGAATTTTAAGAAGTTACAAATTATTGCAAAAATTCAATTATTTTCAAAATCAAAAGTAATAAAATTCTTTTGAGAAATTCCATTATTTTTAAAAATAATAAAATTCTCCTAAAAAATTCAATTATTTTGAAGAATTAAAAAAAATTTTTGTCAAATTTTCATTACTTTTATATATATAATAAAATTTTTTTCTGAAAATCAATTATTTTCAAAAATTTTCCTCAATTCAATTATTTTGAATTCATTAAGAAAATTCTAACTTTTGGTGACTATTAAGCTCAATTAGACTATTTTTTACTTATTTGTTATTTTTGTTAAAAATGATTTTAACAGAGATTTTAACATTGTACTCTAAATTTTCCGAGTGTCGAACGAGTTGTTGCATTGGAGCGCTCAATTGGACTACTTTTTACTTATTTGTTATTTTTTTTTTTTTAAGAAAATTGATTTTAAATTGTTGGTAATTTCTAGTAGTTATTACTTTTCTTTTAAAATTCTCCATTGTATTTGACGTGATTTAAGATAGGAGACGAGAATTAATTGTCAACACATAAAAATTGTTTTTACCGAAGAAGAGAACTTTAAACGATCATTGGAAGTCAGTTTGCGACAATTGCTCTTGGAGAAGAAGGCAGCCGGCTTCTTTCTTTCGGATCATAGATCCATCAAACCCTCTCTTCTCTCCCATCTTCGTTATTTCGCCTGAAAGAAGAAGAAGAAGAAGAGGAGAAAACTTCTTTTCATGCAATCCTCTCTCTCTCTCTCACACAAATGGGTGCGTTCGGTCATGGTCGTATTGTACTTTTGCGCAAGGATATATTCTCTTCTCTTGACGCAAAGGTAAAGGCAAAGAACAACGGCCTTAATGCGCGATGCAATTTGTGCCTGTTTGCGATCAAAGTTAGTCCAGAGAACCCCTTGAGTGTATTCCGACCTTGCACATAGCTTTAATGGTGAATTCCTTGGATGCCCTTGAAATCCGCCGAGGAGCGGATCGGAAGATGTTTCAGAAAGTGCAGCAGGTCCGGTAAGCACTACACACAACTTCCCACGCACCATATCGAGGAAACAAAAATAAAATTAAAAAAATAAAAGATTCAGCGATATGTATATGTACGGAGGGTGAAGATTTCCCTATGGATTCTCTCTCCTGTCTCGAGGATGAAATTGAAAATGCATTTGGACATTGCGTTTTTGTGGAATTGTGCGCGCGGAGGTACATCGAATATACTTCAAGTGCGCTTAAATCTCCGATGTGCTATAAAAGTGCTTGCTGTTGAATATTCCCCGGTGAATTAGTAAGATGAGATGCAGACTTTATAAGCTTGGAGATGTCTTCATTAGAATGCGATATAAACTTCACGACTCGAAAGGAATAAAGGTCTTCTGAAATAACTTGGATCTTATCCAGATCGTAAAATGCAATCGAGTGTGACTGCTTTAATAGAAAAATTTGTGTAATCAATGATCTTGATTGTAAAATTTCATTTCAAATTAGGTATCCTACGCAACAACTCTTTACACTCTCCTTTGTTTTTATTCTCCCTTGAACACAATTATGTTAATTCTACATATATTTACCTCTCTAGCAAACTAATTTAATCGATAATTTTTTTCTTTGTTTCAGGTAAGTTTCCATTTTTACCTGATGCTCTTATGTTATTCCACACAAAGAAGACGAAACGGTGAGTGACATGTAATTTAATAGACTTTTGTCTTATATCTCATTTTGTAAACAATTTTCCTGATATTATTACTATCAGTAAATTAATTTTTCGAATTTTTGTGTCAATCCTGAGATTAACAAAAGGCGGAAAAAGAATAAAAATCGAGAAATAAATATTGCAATTTGTCGAAAAAAATGTAAATGTTCTGACCGCGAGACACTGCTGCAATGTAGAGTACTGTACGGTATAAAAATTGCAATCGTTTTCAAGTTGAAAGCAACAGTTATGGCTATCAGAGTATAATATAAATTGAATCTTTAGAACTGTGGTTATAAAGCCGAAGGTGTTGGGGAGAGAAATTCATCGGCTGCAGTCCATTATGGTCTGAGGAGAAAATCAAGTGCAACTAGAAGGCCGTGAAACAGAAGTGTATGCGGATTTTTAGCGATAATTTTATTATTCAATTATAGAAGTGGTAAAAATTGTTTATCAAAGTTGGTAAATATTTCTAGTGTACAGTTATAAAAATCTTATCTCTCTAACATTAATAACGAAGAATCGTTTGAGTGATTTTCTCGAATAATGTTTAGAAAAGAAAGAAAAGAAAATGATGAACTGTACTATAAAAAATCTTCCTACTCATCAACAAAGTATGCCAGCAATCAATTGCAATAGTTTGCAAAACAATGTGATTATTCAATTAAAATAAATATGTACTGATATAGCAGTTAAATATAAAGTATGTTGTAGTAGTAGAAGGAAAAAAATGCGGTAAATTATCTAGTTCCTGGATTGGCAATCAATTGCCACGACTCATGCGAACATCCTTATTCTGAATATCGACAAAAATAACTAACATGCAACCATATGAGTAATATTTTTCATAATTGCGATGATGCTGGCAAGAAGCAACATCATTTTATTCTCATTTGATTCATTCTCAAACGCAACCTGGCACTTTCCAAGTAACATGTATTTATGACTCACTCTCGCTATTGAAATGCATATAGCACTCATTGATAAACATTTTCCAATAAACCTTCTTATTTAGGAGGTCGATGGAATATTCCTTTTAGAGTAAAACGAGAGCATATAATAATCGTGAAGCACACATTTTCGGTCGAAAATAGGAAACGCGATAAGATCGAGAAATAAAGGACCTCATGGCTCGCCTCATGGTAAATAGGATACATTATCAGACGACATAATGGAATTGTTCGACTTGGATCGGTTTTGTTTGCGGCCATACCACCGCAGTAGGAAATCAGATCAATAAAATATGGCAGACTAACTGGTTTCCGATTGCAGAAATTGCTTTTGGATCGAATCGAGAGCAGATCATTTTACAGCTTTCCAGTTGAGTGTTCTTTGTCGAATCTTGGGACTGTACTATTGTAGTTGTGGATCGAAACAGCCATTTCCTCTCTTGGTATCTCTTGGTCTCTCCAGTAATTCTCACCTCGCAACTATATATGTAAAGTTTGCTCTCGAGTTTCCTTCATATCATAGTCGGAATTACCGCGCGTCTATAACGCAACGTTAAATAGAGAAGCGAAATTTAGTCCTTGATGCTGAACGTTGCCTGCAACACCTGCAGGGTATGGCGTTAAGATTTAGGGCCAATCAAACTACCCGTAAACTTTCCTTTTAACGTTTCGTCACGTACTGCAAGTTTCCACCCAGGGGCCTTTCCCGCTTTCGACAAATTCAGTTGTGAGATTGATTAATGTGCAATTAAAATCCAGTTACCGAGATATTTCAAAGATGAAGCGCTTTTCTGAATATAATAACGATTTCTCACAATCAACTCTTAACTCTCCCTCTCTCTCCTCTTTCACTTCCTTTAAGTGTTCTTCAAATAATGAATGTTCTTTAACTCTTTATACTAAAATTCAATGGTACTATATAATCCGATTATTTTCTACAATTAGACGATAATTTTTCCAATTATTTCATTTGTACAATAAGTGCAGTAAAAGAATTCCAAGAGTCACGAAAACAGCATTTTGTACTGGTACGGGAAAAACATTTTCACTCTCAAGAGTGAAAATTCAAGAAGAGAGGAGTATTCTTTGACTTATTGACATAGTAGGTGAACTGAAAATCAATATAACGTTGAGATGAGAAAGAGTAAAGTTCTCCTCGGTGATGAATCCGTGAGTGACGGAGGTTCAAAGTTGTCCTTCCACGTGGCAAGAGTTGTGGTTTGAAGAGGAATCTGGCTAATCCTAATATCTCGTGCGAGTACGTCTGACACCGGAAACCGTGTCCCTCTTCACTTCCCCTAAAGTATGGGCAACTTGGAAATTGTTACCCGAGGGCTTTTGGTCGAAGAAGATCGAAACGCGAGAAACTAAAGGATAGGAGAGGAGGATAGAGGTAGAATATCAAGAGAAGAGTAGGTTAGGTTTGGCTCTGAATTATGCTGCATATGCAAAGTGCAAGCTATCTTGCCGAGTGATAAGAGAGACACGCGACTTGTGCATATCTCAGTGGATATAAGCAGCGACATTTTGCCGCTGGTGCCTTTAAAAGCAATGCGAGAGCTGTGTGTTGAGCGCGAAAATTTGCATAATACTCGCTCGCGCGACCTCTACCCACTCGCAACAATATTCTGCGGATGCGCTTGGAATGCAATCAGTTTTCTGTCCTCTTCTCCTATTGAGCAACTATTCCTAAACTACATAGTAATTACTCCTGATTTACAGATTCAATCAACAATTACACTGAAAGAATCACAGTTTTCTTGAAATTGTCAAATTGATAATAAAGTGAATCAAATTGAAGTCAAAAATTTGGATCAATTTTAAGGATTTAATCATTGATTAACTTTTAATCGGAGTTGGTGAAATTGTCCCTAAGAATATTTATTATTATTTATTTTTTTAAATATTTATTTAATTCTGTATTAATCATCCAAATATTTTTCTCAGTATGTGAGAAACATTTTTAAAAAAAATTCGGTATTTCGAGAAAGTTTGGTGACAGAGTGGCAGAGTCTGACTCACTTCTCGGTGACTAAGCTTCAAGCACATAATGAATGAAAATTCTCGGTAATTAAAATGTTACGTTTCCTCAGGTGATTAAGCTTGATGATTCAAAAGGCATTAGGTTGTTGGATCAGAGCGTACGCGTGGCATTTCTGAGACATGCTCGAGGAATCCATGAATGAAGTCGTAAAAAAAGCGTGTGGGTCAACTCGTACCAGTTGACTCTGATAATTGCGAGAGCGACCAAGTGGAGGGATCAGAGGGCAGAATGAGACGGCATTAGCCTGTTAGCCTATTAGTGCGAGGCAGTGTGTCTATACTAACACAAACCATATATTGTCGACTGCAGAGGGAACTGCACGCACCCGCATATATTCGCCAACATCTCATCTCATCTCATCTAAAATCATCTTTGTCTGTATTTTTCTTATCTCTCTTTCTCATCCGTCACGCCTATCTTCTCTTCTGTCCTCCCGCCTCTCATCTCCTCATCATCCGCGCCTATTCTCTCTTTTCTCTTCTCTTTTTCTCTCTTCTCTTTTTTCTCTCTTCTCTCTTTTCTCTTTTCTCTTTGGACACCACTAGCCCTCCGGTCTTTACAGCCTTCACGACGGCCTTCTCGATCAGTGAATCCATCTCTTCTCCCACATCTCTCGCCTCCCATATATGACCGACCCAGCCATTCATTGCCTTTTGTCATACCTCGTGCATTTTCTCCTTCAATTCAAAGAGAGCACCACAGAGATTGTGACGTTTAATTGTCCCTCGAGGTTTACCAGAGATAATTGCTGATAACGTTGATCTCCTTTCATTAGGACCCATCTCTCTCTCTCTCTCTTTGGAGGCGTGATTCTGACGGATTATTATATATACGAATTTCAAGTTTACAGACGCTTTTACTTTTCATTGATATTCTCTGCGGAATTCCACGATAAGTTTTTTCTCACCTTCAGCAGGCTTTCAGTGCGAGTTAAAAAAAAGCCATCTAATCAATAGAGTTTTATTAAAGGAAATAGAGTTATAATCAATTTCCCTTATTCAGAGTTATACTAACTGTAATAGATTCTTTTTAATTCATGATTCAATTTTGATGAATGGATCCGATTATAGGTGCGGGAAAAATTCAATTTATGGATAAAAAACTATTTTTACTTTATTGAAAATTGCGTCTGGATATAGTCTTGATTCTTCATCTGTATGTGAAGATGAACAGTTCATCAGTTATTTTTAATCTCTTATAGATTTAGATTCTCTATATTCTTATGCCATTCTTTAATTTTTACAAAAGAGTTTTGTCATCATTTTGTTACAGAAATTTACACTGAGAAAACGATTTATTTGATTCAAACATATTTTCTTTAAATCAAACTTAAAATATCTTTACTTTACAGTCAAACATATTTAAGTTTAATTGAAACATATTTTTTGGTTCATTTTAAAGAAATAATATATTTAATTAAAACATAAGTTGTGGTTGATTTTAAATTATTTATCAACTTTTAAATTTGAATCAAACATAAAATGTTAAAACACATTTTTTATTGAAACCAAAACAGAAAATATGTTTGAATTAAATATAATTCTTCAAACAAATAATATTTTTGAATCAAAGCAGTAGATTTTTGCTATATATTGGGATTAAGTTTGCAAACTAATTTCAATTAAAGAAAATCACTTAAAATTATTTTTCTATTTGAATTAAGTATAATGTTTCTTCAGTGTACCTAATAAACAAATTATAAGGAAAATAAACTTTTATTTATAAAACTTCAAAAGTTGTATCGATTTTTTTTTTATATTTGTATGTGGAGTGATTTTTTGAATAATTAAGGGGCACACCTAGTGTGAGTGACTGAAAAAAACGGTGATTTTTAGGAATTTTTTTCAGGGAAATTATTGCTTCTAATTTTTTTTAAAGTTTTGTACATGTATATTTGTATAAATAGTGAACATTTTGTAGTTTTTTTTAAAGAAAAATATCTTTTTTTTAAAAAGTTATTCGCCATCTCCTGAGTATCCGAAAAAAAAAGTTCTCCCACTGCTGCAGTGATTGCGGCCTTCTCAGTGACCTAAATTAAAAAAACCAAAAAGATTATTAAACTAGATGATATTTGCCGTACAATGACCCTCGGATGTCAAAAAATATTGAATTGCAACAAAATGGCGGAGTTTTGAAAAAAGCTTTTAAATTTCGCCAAAAAAATCCGATGGTTTTTGGCATCCCAAAATTTTATTTTTCATCCAATCAAAAAACTGGAGCCTCATAGTACGGCAAATATCTTCTAGTTTAATAATCTTTTTGGTTTTTTTGATTTCAGTCACTCAGAAGGCCGCAATAACTGCAGCAGTGGGAAAACTGGTTTTTTTTTTTGGATATAGCGAATAACTCTTTAAAAAAAAGATATTTTTCTTTGAAAAAATTACAAAATGTTCACTATTTATAGAAATATACATGTACAAAACTTTAAAAAAAATTAGATGCAATAATTTCCCTGAAAAAAATTCCTAAAAATCGACGTTTTTTTCAATCACTCACACTAGGTGTGCCCCTTAAATTTTATTGTTTAATAGATTGAAAGAATTTCGTGGTTAAATTTTCAATTGTGAATTTTGTATGAAACGATTGTTATGTATCGAAAATATTTACCATTTGCTCAATGAAAGAGAAATAATTAATAAAGTGTTAAAAATTTTCACATAAATTCCATTAAATTTGCAAATACACTAAAAAAACAGTTTGATTCAATTAAAAGATTATTATTTGTCTATTAACAAATAAATATTTATTTGTATCGATTAAATTCTATTTTTATAATTAAATAAATGGTTATTAGCTTCAAATTATTTTTAATACAATTTTAATCAAATTCCTCGAAAAATTTAAATATTTATGAAAATTTTATTAAAATTCGCCAAAAGAATTCAATTTTGTTAAAAAAATTTTAAAAATTCTACTCAAAATTTCAATTATAAATTCTTTTTTTATAAACCATATAATATTCTTGGTAATTGTTTAGAATTAAATAGAAAAAAACAATTTTACCAAATTCTTCTCCGAAATTTAATTATTTTCAAAAATTCTAATAAAATTATTGGCAAAATTTCAATTATTTGTAAAAATTTCCATCAATTAAATGATTTTCAACATCTAAGCTGTTTTAATAAATTTTTCCAAAAGAATTCGATTATTTAAAAAAAAAAATTTTAATTCTACGCAAACAAATAATTATTTTCATAAATAATAAAAAAAATTAAAAATTTTACAGGAATTCATTGAATTACAAATTTTTTATAAATTTCTTCGCAATAATAGTTTTTTTTTAAAGCTGCTGGATAACAAAATTTGGAATTTTCTTATTCTAGAAATCGAATATTTTTCTAGTACTTTTGATAAAATTCCCCGAATTCCCCGACCTTGCTCCAGCAACAATTCGTAATCATTTTTGTTCAGACATTCCACAAATTTCATCACGAGATTAATTCAATTCTTGGACAATTTTCATCTGCAAAATTTGACATTTCGGTGAGAATTTCGGGTCTAATCTTGATGATTCTTGTTTTTTGCGGAAACTTCGCAGGAAGGGGATGAATACGAAAAGTTGCGGTATCACTATAGAGAGCCAATTGAGAAAAGGTTCTCCTTTCCCTTTATTCCATCTCCCCTTTTGTCATCCTTTCTCTCTCTCTCTTTATACGAGCGAACAGTGCCGTGGAAATGAGACTCGAGACTCATAAGGCAAGAATGAAGAAGATACCGTCGACATTCGGTCTTGGGATTAAGCGAGAGCTTGCAGCAAGATTGGGGGGAGGGGGGTAGAAATAGCGATGATTTTGGAGAGAAGGCTGATGCGGTGCCAGAAGCAGGAACATTCAGGAACATTTTGCCTTTAAAGCTGAGACCGGACTCTCCAGGATCCGGGATCCGGTCTGAATACTCCCGAGGATTCCCAACGACCTACAACTTACCTGTCTGCCAACTTGTACTATATATAAATGCACCTGGCTACGATATACGCGAGAGAAGCTGAATGGCTCATTATTAGAGTACTTTCCTCTCTCTTTCCTCGAGAGATCCTTTCGAAACACTATATTCTCTCTACGGCTCCTATTCATCTCAACATCCGACTTCTTTTTATTCCTTTTTAAGCCTTTCACGTCGCTTTTCTTTGTCTCTGTACTTCCTATTTTCCCATCTTCTTTTTTTTCACAACAATGAAAAGTCCTTCTTTAAACTAAAAACAGTCAACTCTCAAGTTTACTGTCATTGAATCATTCCGAGCTTTTGGACAATTTTCCCTTGTCTCCTGTCTCTTTTATCAAATAAACATTTACTCGGATCAAATCAATTTTGTTGCAACAAAAATTCAATTTTCTTTTTCCCTGATTTCTAGACAGAATTTTCACCTTCTTCCCTGACTCTAAAAAATATTCTGCCGGATTCACTCTAAAAATGATTAGATAAATCGAAAAAATGTTCTGACACTTTTATTTGATGATCCTGAAGTCCGCAACGTTTTTAAAAACGAAAAAAATAATGAGACGGTTTTTTTATGATTCTAAATCATATTTTTTAATTATTTTATCTTAAGTAGGAAATAATTTCTTAAAAATTAAAACTCATGAAAATTAGAGATGAATTTAACTTGAATTTTCATTTCGTAAAAAACGTTTGGAATTTTGAAAAATTCATCCAACAAACTTGTCTCTGCTAAGTTTTTTATCGCACAACTTTTGCAGGAAAAGCTCCAAACTAATTAGAAAGTTGGAAATGACTACTGGGAATTGGGGACAGTGTCTTATTAGAAATTAAAAATCTTAGAATAATTTTTTAATACTATAATTATCTTTATAGAAATGTTTTATATATCTGCGTTGAATAAAACAATCGAAAATGATGGGAGAAAAAAAAAAGAATTTTGAAAATGATTCATTCATTGAGTGAATGTAAATTGTAAAGTGGATGCAAGATGTGTTGAGAGAGATTCAAACAACGAAATACAGGTTTTGCCCGAGTGGAAACTCGCATAACGTGTCGTTTCGATATATCGAAAAAAGCAAAAACAAGTTGGTTTCTTTTTTTTCTTTTTTTTTTTAATTTCTCCACACGGACCCGCTTGTGTGTCGTTTATCGCTTGGCGCATAAACGCTTCACCGAGGCGAAGTATTGTACATTTAAAGAAAAAAAGAGTTGCTTGAGAGCATTACAAGCCATTTTGCAGGGCAAAGATAAGCTATTGCATTCCACTAGATTTACGATGTTCAATCTTCCGAAGCAAAACGATTCAAGATCCAATATTTTTTGCCAACACTCTACTTATTCAACGTTTTTCATTTTTCACTTTCTACCGTAAATCGATAAGACGATCCACTTATTCATAATGAAAAAATGAATTTCAGCCTTCTTAAAACTAAAAAAAAAAAATAAAGAGTTTTACGAGCTCGAGAATTTAGAAACTTCATTTGAATACCTGCTCTACTTTTTTGTTCAGTGATATATTTCAAACTCTTTTTAAATCATCTTTTGATGAGTTTTTTCGAATAATCACAAAAAAATCTTAATTAACTTTGCGATTACTCAAACTATCAATTAGTGTCAAAGTTAAAAACCCCATTTAACCAGTTGGCCAGGAAGGATGAGAATAACCATCTAATATGTTGTGTCTAGATCCCATTTTCATTTTTTTCCAAACTTAATTAAAATTAAACACTCGATAAATTAAATTAAAAATTAAAATAAAAATTTTAAAAAAGAGTTTTCTCTTTTTAAAAAAGAGAAAACTCTTTTTTTAAATTTTAATTTAATTTGTTTTTTGTGAGTAAAGAGAAATTGTTTTTTGTTTTAAAAATACTTGTGCATTAGTATATGATTATTCTCTTCTCTATTTCAAGAGATATCGGTGACCAAGACCTCCTTCTTTCCTTTTCTAATTGAAGGGGTCACTTTGTTTAATATGCAAATTTACCGGTTGAACACGAAGAGTTGAGATTGCGAAAGCGTGACGATGGAAGTTGATAATAATCTTTTAGTTGAAGTCATCCTCATTAAAACGTCAACCGTATCGAGTGTGTAGATTTTCCAAGTAAGTACCTACCGGTTTTTTTCTATTTTTCTTTCTTTTTTTTTGGATGACCTTGTACACAAACATGTGTAATTACGTGTCGTCAAAGTGGATGGAATGTGTGTCTATACTGCAAGGGCACATGTGCAAACAAAACATGACTCTGTGCTTAGCGAAACTCGAAACTCAAAATAAATAATAGTATAAGTGGAAAATATCGATATTATCTTAGAAAAATTTGTGTAATATTTTGTGATTATTGTAAATATTAATGATTTTGTCTAAAAGTTAGTGAAACATAACTAAATTTCAGTCAAAAAGGGAAAAATAAACAGAAAGTAAGCAAAAAAAAATTAATTTTGGGTCTATTTCTCAAAATCCTGACGTGCTAGATAATTTTGGAATATGGGATCGTGTTCAGCGGGCAAAAATACGTAGAAAATGACTCCGATATTGAAAATAAGCAAAAAAAAAAATTATTTTTGAGTTTTTTCCCCCACTTTACTCAAAATTCCGGTTTTTTGTCTTGCGCTTATTTAAAGATTTTCCTTAAAACATGACGGAAGTTTTTCACATCGAAAACCCTCGAAAATACGCTTTTTTAGGGTCTGTATCCCCACTTTTCTCAAAATCCCCCGACGTGCTAGGCAAATTTTGAAAAAAGTGGGGAAAGGCCCAAAAATATTTTTTTTGTGCTTATTTTCGATATCGGAGTCATTTTCTACGTATTTTTACCCGCTGAACATGATCCCAAGTTCCAAAATTGCGTAGCGCTTCAGGATTTTTAGAAAAGTGGGGGTAAAGACTCAAAAATAATTTTTTTTCCCTGATTTTCGATATCGGAGACGTTTTCTATGTATTTTTGTCCGCTAAACACGATCCCGAGTTCCGAAATTGCCTAGTTCGTCAGTTTTTCGAAAAAAGTGTATGTAAAGACGAAGAAAACTTTGGGAGAGGGGTATTTACACCACTTTTCTCAAAATGCTGACATGCTAGGCAATTTTGTCATCACTAGGACAAAAATTGGACAAGAATTTTTTCAGTGAACAAAAATAGATTGAAGTCAACTCCTAGATATCAAGAATAAAGGGAAAACTATGCAAATTTGTTATTAAAATAAACTTTAAATTTACCTCGTTGAGAAATATATTCACAATCACAAAATTGATAACAAGATTGGAAATGGAAATTTCTCCTTACAAGAAAATACGTTTACAACCACAAAATTGATTCTTCAGGCATGAAATGAAGTTTACTTTGGCGTTTTATGGAAAATTACGTTTTTAACTGAAATTCCTTTCAGATGGAAATTTTTAAACGCTCTCTCGTGAATAATTTACAGTGACCATTGAATTTTTTATTTAATTGTCAATGGAAAATAACTTTTTGAAATATAAAGTGAATTATTTTTAATTAATCGTTGTTTTAATTATAGAAGGAAAAATTAATAAATTCTTCAAATCAATTTAATTATTTTCAAAAATTTTAATAAAATCCTTTACAACAATTCAATTATTTTCAAAAATGTTTAAAAAAACTTTTGAAACAATTCAATTATTTTTACAAATAATATTTTTTTTTTTCACAGGAATTCAAATATTTGAAAAAAATCAATAAAATGCGTTGGAAGAATTTAATTATTTTCGCATAAATAATAAAGTTCTGCGCAGTAGATTTCAATTTATTTTTAAATACAATATAATGGAATTTTTGAAGAATTCTAACTAAAAACGATTAGAAAATAATTGAATTTTATAAAAATTTAGAATTGAAGTTTAATAACTTCAATTCTAAATTTTTATAAAATTCAATTATTTTCACCACAAGAAGAAAAAAAGTGAATATTTTTTATGAAAATTTCAACTGGAGCATTTGAATCAAAAATTAGAAATATTTTAAAGAGACTTCCAAAAGTACGTCCATTTTTTCGTCTCTCTAACAAACGGTCCATTCCCTTTAGGATATTCCTCTAACTCACATGATGCTCTCTGTAATGGGAGAAAGAGTTGAGCTTCTCTTGGTTTCGTTTGACGCTTCGAATCCTATACCTGTCTGCTACTCTCTTTATCTTCCTTTTTTATTTTACTTTTCACAAACTGGAGAGAGGGGGAGGAGGGAAACTCTATGCGCGACGAGGGATGCAAAAGAAATAGAGAAAAGCGTTCAGAAATATATATATATAGAAACTATGTACAATTGCATATGTGTGTATGTGCGCAAAAGAGAAGAGGGACCACACATAAAGGTGATGGTATGTCGAAGAGAAAATGGGAATTAATGGGGACGACGTAAAAAGGTGCGCATTACGTCAAAGCAAAAGACTAGAGTGACACTATACTTTTACCATCGGTTCATTTATTTCCTCAAGTCGTTGTTCAGGATAAAAAGCGAATTATTAACAGAAGTGCACCGTAAAAAGAATCCTCCTACAATTTACTCTCTTTGACTCTTGCCTCTGTGTAACTTTATATCTTTCTGAAAAAAAACAAACCCAACTTTTATTGCTCGAGTTCTTATTTTTACCGAAAAACAAAAACATTTAAATAAAATTGGTTTAAATGTTTAAAATATTATTCGAGACGAGGAGTTTCAAAGCTATTTTTATTTCCAATATAACAAAAAAAAAAATTAGGTAAAATTGAGCGCTCCAATGCAACAACTCGCTCGAAAATTTTTCGAGCGTTGAACGAGTTGTTGCATTGGAGCGTTCAATTAGTTTAAAATTATTCTAACGAGGAGCTTTTATCGCTATTTTTGTTTTTTTTCGAGAGGAGCTTTCATTGCTTTTTTTGTTTTTAAAATAACAAAAATACAAATTTAAATAAAATTGGTTGACAATTATTGTAGAGAGAGAGAGAGAAAGAAAAAGGACATTAATGTTGAGTGTGGATTTTAAAATGTTCGAAGAATTTAAATTGTAATTTCGTTTCCATAATTGAATATAAATAGTGGATTGATATAAACTGAAAATTTTAATCTAGTGCATTTATATGTAATCAGGACTCTAATCGAATTTCGATAGACTAATTACGATTAATTACCGTTTCTCAAATTGCTCCAAATTTTGAAGATTAATAATTAATTTATCATAAATTAAAAAAGTCATTTATTATTAATAAAAAATAGTACATCAAGCTTCGCATTCAGAAATTTATTTTTAAAGACTAGCAAAAAGTAGCTGTAAGACTGCAAAAATAATATACAAGTTGCAATTATTGAAAAATTAAATTTGTTAAAAAACTCGCTTTAGTCCATTCAGAAAAATCACAAAAAATTGATTCTGTATTTCCCTGATTTTTATAAAAAATATTCACTTTATTTCTTATTCTGGTAATATAACTTCAATTCTAAATTTTTATAAAATTCAATTATTTTCTAAGCTTAAAAGCTTAAATTCAATCATATTGTATTAAAAATAAATTGAAATCTACTACAGAATTTTATTATTTATGCGAAAATAATTGAATTCTTCCAACGCATTTTATTGATTTTTTTTAAATAATTGAATTCCTGAAAACATTATTATTTGCAAAAATAATTGAATTGTTGCAAAAGAATTTAATTAACAATTTTTGAAAATAATTGAATTGATTTGAAGAATTTTATGGAAATTTTTGAAAATAATTGACAACTCCTCTGAAAAAAGTTGATTATTTATGAAAATAATTGAATTTTTGAGAAGAATTTGTTAAAATTTAAAAAAAAATTAAAGTCGTTTGAGAAATTTTATTAAAATTACGAATTCCTGTGAAGACTTTTATTATTTATGCGAAAATAATTGAATTCTTCCAACGCATTTTATTGATTTTTTTTAAATAATTGAATTCCTGAAAAAAATTATTATTTGTAATAATAATTGAATTGTTGCAAAGGATTTTATTAACAATTTTTGGAAATAATTGAATTGATTTGAAGAATTTTATGGAAATTTTTCAAAAAAAAATAATTGAAAATTTCTCTGAAAAAATTTGATTATTTATGATAATAATTGAATTTTTGCGAAGAATTTATATTATTTATATTAAAATTTAAAAAAAAATTGACGTCATTCGAGAAATTTTATTAAAAAATTACGAATTCCTGTGAAAAACTTTATTATTTATAAAAATAATTGAATTCTTTTTTTAATTATTTTATGAAAATTCAAAAGAATAATTCAATTCTTCCAACGAATTTTACTTAATTTTTTTTAAATATCAAAAATTTAAGAAAATAATTAATTTCTGTCAAAGAAATTTATCATAATATTTTAAATATTTGATTTCTTTAGAAAAATTTTCTTGAAAACTGTATTTCAAATAATTGAATTCCAGTGAAAATTTTATTATTCATGATATTAATTGAATTTGTGCGATGAATTTTATTTATTTTTTCCTAAAATAATTGAATTTTTTGAGAAATTTTAATTAAAATAGTAGATATTGAAAATATTTGAATATTTCTGCGAAGAATTTAATTATTTGTGAAAATAATTGAATTCTTGCTAAAGATTTTCGAAAAAATTTTTTGAAAATAATTGAATTATTTCAAAGCATTTTAAATCTTATTCATTATAATTGTATTGAAATCCTGCAATGAGTTTTATTATTTAATATTTATAAAAATAATTGAATTTTTGCAACCAATTTTATTGAATTTGTTTATGTAATAAATTAAATTCTTGGCAATGATTTTATTAAAATTTTTGTAAATAATTGAATTTTTTTGAATAATTTTCTGTAAATTTAAAACAATAATTCCAGTATGTATTTAGAATATTTTGTTTAAAATTCTATTAAAAATAATTGAATTTCTGCGAATAATTGAATTCTTATAAACATTTGTTTATAAGAATTCAATTATTCGCCGGAATTCAATTATTTTTATTCATTATTATTATTATCTTTTTTTTATATTTTATTCAAAATAATTCAATTATTCGCAGGAATTCAATTATTTTTATAGATCATTATTATTCAATTATTTTTATATTTTATTCAAAATAATTGAATTCCTGCAAATAATTGAATTCTTATAAACATATTTTTTAAAGAATTTAATTATTTTTAATACAATTTTAAATATTACAAAGAATACAATTTTAAACTGTTTGAAAGAAAATAATTAATTTCTTTGAAAGAATTTTATTAAAATATTGAAATATTCCCAAATTTAATAAGTATACAAACTGTAGGTCTTGAAGAAATAGTAGTTGTTGTAGTTGTAGCTGTTAGGAAAAAAAATATGAAAAAGAATCGACTAAACATTATAAAATTGCTAAAAAATAAAAATAAGAGGTTAATGTGCTTTTATTTTATTAAAATATTGAAATATTCCCAAATTTAATAAGTATACAAACTGTAGGTCTTGAAGAAATAGTAGTTGTTGTAGTTGTAGCTGTTAGGAAAAAAATATGAAAAAGAATCGACTAAACATTATAAAATTGCTAAAAAATAAAAATAAGAGGTTAATGTGCTTTTATTATTATTTATAAAAATGTTGCCACTAGCAATTTCGGTTTAACCGAAAATAAAGTCGTTTTCTTCAAAGGGAAATTAAATTTTTCAAAGCAAAGGCGGACCACGACGTAAGAAAAAGATATCGCAGCATATTGAGAAAATTCTGCTAGATACTACAAACCAAAGGATTATTAGCGTGAACGATTATTGGAAGGCTCGAGGGCATAGCCCAAACGATTCCTCCACAAAGGTGCTATACCTATACGTGCGGTTTACCAAAGTTCCTTTTATCCTCTGCAATTCAAGTTCAGTCTTATATATACTTGTCTATATATATTCCTTAGAAAACCTTTCGCTACATTTTGAAGACTTCTATTGAAGGAAGCACGAAATTTCCATTCGACCTACGTTTATAATATCAGCTTTCAATCCTTTCGCTCTACCGTGACAGGAATTTAATGACAGCTCCATTGTAATGGCATAACGTTGCACTCATTCGCGAGAATTCAATTCGATAATGCAACATAAATTCAAAGCCCTAGCTATATGTACGTTCAAAGGATTGCATATTACATACATTAGTCTAGCGAATAAACCTATTTCTCAAATATAATTCATATTTCCCATTATTACAATCAACTGTAATGTTTCACTGTATATCGATAATAATTATTATTCTCCAATGTTGGTAAAACGGTATTATAAACACATGATGTGTTTTAATTTCTTTCAGAAACTATTTATATTTGAAATGGAAAAAAATCAATCAATTTTAAATATCATGCGGCAAAACGGTTTATTGCTTCTATTCGATTTGCAAGCGAATATTATGAGAATAATAGAAAACCGGATGTGACACATAAATTGTTTCCTTCCAGAATTGATATGATTGGAAAGGTGACCTCATTATTTGTAATACCTCATTTCTCCATTAACTATAATATTCCTAATAATCATATTTGATATCAAGTACGAAAATTCGTATGTCAATCGAATAAACATTCTTCAATTTTCGTTTTGTTCCTACAAATGTTCATTTCTACGTACCTAATAGAAACAAGAAGAGAATTTTCAATCCAAACAATGCGTTCAATTTTAAAATAACAAACTTCTCTTGCATATCAAACAATATGAAAGGTGATGAAAGGGCAGTAAGCAGTTTTAAAGTTATAAATGTTGTATACAAAAGTTTTTGCTTTAGTGTGGTAAGTAGAATTTCAAAATTAGTGTTATTTCAAATAGAATATCTAAAGCAACCAACCATCCATGGATTCCACTTTGATATGGAGAAATATCTCAAAGCATGCTCAAAACAACTATCCCATTTTCCCTTTGTGCTTGGGAAGAGAAATCACGTCTGGTCAGCCAATTCTGTTTGTCTCTCAAACCATCTGAGATTTAATTAATGAGATTATTATATTCAAAATCGTAAGATATATAACCGAACTTTAACTGTCAGTTAAAATTACTGATTGCAGTTTCAAATTCAAAATTAACTAGCGAATTTCCAATAAACTGCGAATTACGTTCGTACAATAGTTTCAGGGTTTTAACGGAGGAAAAGAAAATGTTTATCGATAAAACGAATTAATAGTAAAACATCATTAGGTATTAAAGAGAGGTATACACAAGTTGCAAGCATTATTCTCCCTTCACATTCATCTTTAAACAACTGAACGTTTTAGAGCATTATAGGAACATTGAATATTAATAAACTGCTATTGAAAATAATTGATGAATTTAATTGTAATAAAATATATCATTGTCAGTGGTTGAACTATCATTTATCACATATTTGAAATGTTAATTATTAATGTTATTAAATGTTAATTAACAGGATTAACAGGATATCTACTAAACCCTACTATTTACATAACTTTTTTTTAAAAGCAACTTTTTTCTTATGCACTAGGGTAAGTGCGTCAATTGCTGCGGGTGCTTCAGTTTCTGCGGCATTTTAATAATTTAAGTGAATACATTTGTTCAGGGCACAAATAATTTTGAAATTTTTTTTAAAAATTACTTAACGATGTAAGTTTTAAAATAGATATAGGAAGTATATACCAAAACATAATATTTATGTATTTTATTTTAATTAAAAGTTGACGTGTTCAAGGTTTTATTTATTTTCATTGCTAACTTTGCTGGCGGTGCAAAAATACCTACATAAAAAAGGCTTTATTATTGTTTTTAGACTTAAAGTGGTTATTACTATGATGATTTTAGATAAAGAAAACCTTGTTTTAAAAGAAAAATTAAACTTTACTTTATTTTTGTCTGTTATTATATTTTATTTTTAAGAGTAGTAATTAACACAGAATTTGGGCTTGATTTAATTCCTGCGCCCTCAGAAAATCAACAAAGACTGGTTACAATAGACTATCTATTTTGAAAAAGAGCAAGAAAAAATTATGAAAATGAAAGAAAAAATGAAGATTATGGAGGAAAAACTAAATAAAATTTAATAAATACATAAATTAATTAAGGAAGAATTCTGTTATTAAGTTTTAACTAAATGTTTCAAAAATGTGATAATTCAGAAATTATTTGTTACTTTTGTTAATATATGATATATATTTATTTTTAATAAATTTATATTCTATTCAATTAAACATTGATTAAAATCATTGTCCCATTTTGATTTCATAGTAGTTTGCGGTATTATACACATAAACACGAAATTATGCGCAGAAACTGACCCACAGGAATTAAATTCGCGCAGCAACTGATGCGCAGCAACTGACTCAAACGCGCAGAATTAAACGCATTGAATATTATTTTTAATTCATTAAATTTATTAAAATAAATTATATTTTAGAGATGTTATTTATTGTAAACATATCTTAATAACACAAACTACAAATTTAATAAGACATAAGTTCAATTTGATCAATATAAAAATTATATTTTATAGTTAAAAGACGTCTTGACCAAAATACCGCAGGAATTAGTACACTTACCCTACTTGATAGTAGTGCAAATTGTTATTTTTATTTTTAACACCAATGAAGTGTTAAAATCACACAGTGTCGGTTAAAAATGTTGCGTGTAGTTTTAACACTACTTTTAGTGTTAAAATAACACTTCTTTTTTCCTATGGTTTCAATTTTTTATAAACTAATTTTATAAAAATAGTCATAATTTCGAGACTTAAATTTCTTATATTCGAAAAGAGAATATCTAGAAATTAGTATTTTGAAAATCAAAAAGGAAGAGATTAAAGATTGGTTACCGCCCTTTTTTTTCCCAGAGATTAAACTCCACGGAAGTTAAATCTCTTCTTGACATTCAGTTACACGCCAATTCATTCTTGTTAAATGTGTGAAAATTTTTTACCATCCCCCCCTCTCAAGGAAAAGTAACTTTAATCAAAAACTAGAGCAAACATTGCGACAAACTTTTCTCCGCGACAAATAAACTTCAACACTTTGGCCACCTGGGTTTCTTAAACTCGCGCGCGATTCGTGCAACTTTCGTGCTAGATACGCTGTTTATGATTTCTAGCGACCACTTGAAGCTTCCGTAAATATAACTCGTCAAGTAAACGTGAAAGTATATCACAACACGCAAGGAAAATTTTATTTTATTTTATTTTTTTTTGTGGGAAAAAAGAAAAAATAATTTTAAAGTTCCGGTTTTTTTTCTCCCTCCAACCCTCTTTTTGTGGTTTACGGACGTAAAATCTTGATAAATTTATTTCTCTTCGATAAACAATATGTAAGGACATGTTTTATCTGTATCTATGAAAAAAAAGCCATTTTCTGCCTTTTATTCTGCGCTCGGAACCGCATTTGAAGTCCCTTTATCGATCAAATGCACGTTTCATTATCATTTTACGAGACCCGCGAAATTTTATGCGTAATATAAATTGAATACTCTACTCCTCTTCTCGTGCATGATATTCTGACAGAAAAGGGGAGAATTCTTTTCCATTACAGTAAATCGATTTCTACACTTAAAAAAAAAAAAAAGTATTTCTATATAAAGTTCACGAATATACTTTTGAAAATATTGTTTCTTTCAGACTTAATTATTTTTCCCTTAATGTAATAGAAATAATATTCTTTGAAAAAAAGGAAAAAAATAAAAGACTATTTGTGAAGAATGAATGCGATAATTAAATGATGAGAAAAAAAGAATTACATGCCACTAATTGGACAAAGTAAAAATATATATATAAAACAAATGAATTCAGTGTTACAACAAGGACAAAAAAATTCCACCCGAGTTATCCAACATTTTAACAATGGATTCGCTTCATTTCTGTATAGTTGTTCCAATAAAAAAGTCTCTCGTTATATTATAATAGTCAAAAAGAAAATATACTCTCGTGGAAGAAATTTGGAATTTTGTAATTTCCTAAACATTTGAAATTATTTTCTGCCACTTTAAAAAAAACTAAAAACTTATAGAAAATTTCTTCTTTTTTTTTTTTGTTTAAAGTTTAAATTTTTCAAACGATTTCAATTGAAAATTGAAAAATTTTAATAATTCAAAATCTTCTAAATTTAGTTAAATTTGTCAATCTATGTTTAATTAATTATTAAAAATAATTGGTTTATAGAAGAATTTTAGTTAAAAACACTTAAATAAAATGGAATTTTAAAGAAATTACGCAAATTATTGCAGAAGTTCAATTATTTTCAAAAGTAATAAAATTTTTATCACAAAATTCAATTATGTTCAAAAATTACAAAAAAAAAAAAAAATCTTGACAAAATCCCAATTATTGTCTTTATAAATAAAAAAATTCTTCTTTAAAATTGAATTATTTTCAAAAATTTTTGTCATAATTTCAATTATTTTCAAAAATTTTTTTCATTTCAATAATTTTCAATATCTACTATTTTAATATTTTTAAATGTTGATTAACTTCAAAAAGGTTTAAATTTGAAATTTTTGAAAATCTTAATTCCTATGAAAAAATAATAATAACTAAATATTTAAAATATTAAAAAAAGAAATTATTGTTTTTGAACAATTTTACAATTAAAAATATTCGTAAATAAATTTAACAGAACATTTTTGTCAATAAATTTTTTTTTACTTTAATAAAATTGTACGCAAGCATTTAATTATTTTCGTAAATAATAAAAATTTTACGCATGAATTTAATTATTTACAAAATTTTTCATAAAATGATTGAAAGAAAATCAATTATTTACAAAAATTTTATAAAATTCTTATAGCAAGAATTCATTTCTTTTCGAAAATAACTAATTTTTCCCCCACGAATTCAATTTAAAAAAAAAATTAAATAAAATTCGTTGGAAAAATTCAATTATTTTCAAAAATTTGAATTAAATTCTTGTCAAAATTTCAATTATTTAAAAAAAATTTTTGCATTTCAATGATTTTCAGTATCTACTATTTTAATACTTTTAAAGTTGATTAATTTCGAAAAGGTTTGAATTTGAAATTTTTGAAAATCTTAATTCCGATGCAAAAATAATAATTAAATACTTAAAATATTTTAAAAAGAAATTATTGTTTTCGAATATTTTTAATTGTAAAATTATTCGAAAACAAATTTAACAACAAAACATTTTTTTCAATAAATTTGTTTTTATTAATAAAATTGTACGCAAACATTTAATTATTTACAAAATTTTTATAAGTTTCTTCTTTCTCCTCAATAATTCAATTATTTTCAAAAATAATAAAAATTTCACATGAATTCAAATATTTAGAAAATTTTTATAAGTTTCTTCTCAATAATTCAATTATTTTCATAAATAATAAAACTCGTCGCAGAATTTTAATTGATTTTAATACAACTTTAATCGAATTCCTTGAAAAATGTAACTATTCTAAAAAATTTTATTAAAAATCGTCAAAAAAGTTAATTTATTTAAAAATGTGTTTTGTTTCTTTATAAGAATTTAATTTTAAGAAACATTCAATTATTCAACAAATAATTTACTTTTGTATTTAAATAATTGAATTCTCGTAGAATTTGCTAATAAAAAATTGATTTGAAAATAAATTTTAGTTTAAATTTATAAATTATAAATATTAAATTTAAAATTTAAAAATTTTAGATAATAATAGAATATGAAGATAATTTTTAAAAAGTTACAGTAACAATATTCTTATAATATAAAGTTATGATTTTCTCAATTTGCCATCTTTAATTATTATAAAACATAAAGATAACGATTACTTTGAGTCGAAGACTCGGAGTAATCCTTATCTTTATGTTTTATAAAAAATATTTTTAAAGTTAATTAATTTAAAAAAGTAGGTTTGATGTTTGAATTTGAATGTTTTGAAGAATTTTAATTCCTACGGAAAAATAATAATAATTAAATATTAAAAATATTTAAACAAGAAAAAAATGAGTTTGTAAACAATATTGTTATTAAGAAATAAAAATTATCCATAAAATGTGTATATTTCCTTCTTCTTAATAAAAATTTTTTAAGAATTAACAATTTTAAGTATTTTTTATAAATAAAATGGAGAGAATAATTTGCATAGTAATTTAGAAGAATTTGAAACGAAATTGAAATATAGTTAATTAAATTATTTAATTATTGATTTTTTTTGTATTCTTCCCTCTGGAGATAACGTAAATAGAAATTTCGAATTAATAATAAACAATCGGGAATAGAGTATTAAATATATTGACGAGATTATTGACAACTGCTATTCTTAGTTTGCTTTTAGTTGAATTGAAAAATTATTTTATTAATAAAATTTCCCACTAAAAGGAGAATTTGAACAATAAAGATATTTTCAACTGATGTCATGATAAATATAAATGAGGTAAAATAGGATTCGTTGAAATTTTATCGGGACATTATTAACTCATTGGTGAAGCAATCCGTTGATCGATAGTGGAATCGGTTTATATATAGTGCCAGGATTCCCATGCATCCTCGCACATTTCATCGGGCCTCGCGAGAGATCGATTCGCGCTCTCCCCTTTTGAGGTGAGAATTTGCATGAGCATAATACCCATACTGCATTGTGCTCTCTCGCATACACGTTCAGAAACGTCCAGCGGGAGGCCGAAAACATAATTCAATTAGGCGACATGGTAATAGCGTCTGCGTGCATACATTTTAGGAATTTGAACGCGATATCGAACTGTCAACATACCGTCTAACCATTTTACTTTATTATTCCCCAAAAATGCGTGTGCTTTAGCATTCACGTTTACATTCCGTAAAAGCGTCCAATTTCGACCCTTTTTGGTGTGTCTTCTTCATTTCTCTATATAGAAATAAAAATTCCTATATTTATTTATTTCGCGATGTGTAATATAATTTCCATATTAGGGTTGCCACAAAAAAATTTGATTTTATTTTTCCCTCATTTTTTCCCTGACTTCCTGGACAGAATTTTGACTTTATACCTGAAGAATATTAAAAATTCAGATTAAAAATTATGAAAAAGCTACAAAATGTATAAAAAATGCAAAAAGTTTCAAATTGATTAAAATTATTAAAATATTTCAAATTAAAAATTATGAAAAAAGCAAAAAAATTACAAAAAGTATAGAAAATTCAAAAAGTTTCAAATTCAAACATCAATTTGAAACTTTTTGAATTTTCTATACTTTTTTTTTGCAATTTTTGGAGCTTCTTTCATAATTTTTAATCTGATATATTTTAATTCTTGCACAGGAAAAAAAATATTCACCTGGAACAGCTACAAATTTCACTAGATTAGCCAAACTTTTAGTTGTTTCAGTTAAGACTTTCCCTATTTTAGAGAAACTTATCGCTGTTTCAGGTAAATTTATTTTTCCGAGCATGCATAGAATTTTATGAAAAGTTTTGAAAAAAATTGAATTAATTTGAAGAATTTTATGATAGTTTTTAAAAATGATTGAACTCTGTCGAGGAATTGAATTATAATTGCATTCACAATAATTGAATTCTTATAAAGAATTTTATAACAAATTTTGAAAATAATTGAATTTTTGCGAAGAATTTATTAAGATTGTAAAAAAAAATTCAAGTCTTTCAAAAATTTTATAACAAATTTTGAAAATAATTGAAAATTCCTCTGATCAATAAATTGAAAAAACAATTTTTTATTACAATTTTTGAAAATAATTGAATTTTTGCGAAGAATTTATTAAAATTCTAAAATAAATAAATTGAAGTCCTTCGAGAAATTTTATTGTAATTGAATTCCTGTGAAAACTTTTATTATTTATGAAAATAATTGACTTCTTGTAAATTATTTTGACGAATTTAATTAAAATTGTATTGAAGATAATTCAATTCTTACACAGAATTCTTTTAAAATTAAAAATGTAAGTATTACTTATAATTTAAATCTCTCGAGTGAAATTCTATTAAAATTTTATTAATAAACAGTTGCAATTTCTCCCAAGAAATTTGTTTATAATAATTTTAATTAAAAATCTTCTAAGTAATTGAATTTTATGAAAAATAAATTTTTAAAATCTAATTGGATTTGTTAATAATTGCAATTCATAATTTTATTATTAAATTTTATTAAAAGTATTTATAGAAAATTAAATTGTTTTTAAGCATGTTATAAGAGTTTTCGTAAATAATTCATTTCTTTTGAAGAATTTCTTTAGGGGTTTCAAAAGTAATGTAGTTTTTTAAATAATTTAAATTGAAAATTTTGAAAATATTAATAATTTCAACTTTTTATAATAATCGTGTTTATAATTATTGTTTATAGTTTCAATTAAAAATTTGACTATTGAAATAGGAATATGGTAATTTTTTTAAAATAATTGAATTTTTTCCAGAATTTTATTTCAATCTTGGAAAATAATTCAATTCTTTCAAGAAAATTGATAAAAATTTTACAAAAAATAATTGAATTCATGCGAGGAAATGTAATAATTATAAAAATAATTGAATTCTTTTGAGAAATTTTATTAAAATTGTATTCAATATAATTTAATTCTTGAGAAAAATTTTATTATCTAAAAAATAATTGAATTAATACGAAAAATTTATTAAAATTTAAAAAAAATTGAATTCTTTCTAGAAGTATTTCATTGTAATTGAATTCTTCCGAAGATGTTTATTATTTATGAAAATAATTGACTTCTTGGAAATTTTTTTTGTCGAATCTAATTAAAATTGTTTTAAAAACAGTTGAATTCTTGAGAAGAATTTTACAATTTTTTGAAAATAATCAAATTCATGCAAAGATTTTCAATATAATTTTTTAAAAATAATATATATATATAATAATTAATTAGTGAATAAATGAATTTTCCTAAATTTTGAATCTGAAATTATTCGAAAATTTGATGTTTAAAAATAAAAAATAGTAATTATATTTATGAAAAGCTGCGTTTTGCTCGTAATATTTACTATAGTTCTAAAAATTGTAAAAGCAAATTTTATAAAGTTCAATAATTATATTTTGAATTTTAAGTAAATTTATTCGCTAAAGAATTTATAAATAATTAAGTTTGTGAAAAAGGAATTAAATTTTTTAAAAATAAATTCAATATCAATTCTGTAAAGTTCAATAATTATTGTCACAGAAGTAGAAAGAATTTAAAGTTAAATGGAATATTTTTCTTTTTCTTTTAAAAAAAGGATGAGATAACACAGAGTTCTGAATTTTCTCATAAATTCAGGAAATTTTATTAAAAGTACAGGAAAAATATTTATTTTTCCTGTGCTGTCTTGTTTCTGAATTCCTTGAGCAGGTGAGTCAACCCTGAATATGCTTTTTGTTTCATATTTATTTTTCTATAATTACAAAATTTGTTATTTATGAAAAATTATTCTCAAGTTGGAAAATGTTGAAAAAATGCAAATTTTGAACAGAAAAGAAACATGTGATCTTTGTCCAACTACGAAACTTAATTAAAAATTTCATGAAACTTTATAACAAGCAATATGAAAGTTTAAATTTTTTATTTTGCAAAAAAAGATTTATTTTTCGTTCAGGGAAAATGTGACATTGCTGGGAATATTTTTCGCACACAAGTGTATATAATATAGAACTACTCGTTTAAAATAAAAATTTCCTTGCATAAAATAAACTTTTTGTAACAAAAGAATCATATATGTACATGAAAGTAGTAAAGGGGAAAAAATTAAAAAATCGTGATGGTATACAATATTTCGTAAAATATTTGTTTCGATTTTTATTTAAGTTAGAAAAGATATAATATTATTTCCAATACAAGTCGAAGAGAGCGAGTCTCCAATTTGCTTGACGTGGATGAGTTGAATGGAGATCGCTTTTTCACAAGCTTCTTCTTTCAATTTTGGTGCATGCCCACCGTTGGCAAGCCCTAAGCTCGCTTTTAGTTTGGCAAGTGGCCAAGTCCACGGTACTCCCCAGAGATTGAACCAGCCATATACATATCTACATAGTACGAGTCTTTAATGATAAATCAAGACCTCCAGGTTTCGTACCTGGCGCCCAAAGGAATTGGTACTTCTATAAACCAGCGGCGACTATTTATCTCCCCACAAAAACTCTTAGCTGTAAATCGTTGTGGTTTCGGCACAATCTTCTCAGAACTTCACATATAAGCAGGATTAGTTTTAGTTCCAACTGGAAATCCCACCTTTTTATCTTTGCGCCTCGAACGAGGAAGTCAATTATTCAGTGATCGCGCCTCTCATTAATGCAATAAGGTAAAAACTCTACTGCAAATGTTTAACATTACATTCATTTATTTCCACAAAGAAAAAATTGTCATCATCTTAAACCGATTTAAAAATTGACCCTTTTTTTCCCCAAGAGATGTGCGGGAATAATTCGTTTTGTTTTAGTTAGGCATTCTTTTTGAAAAAAAGAGGAACTGACACCAAGTAACCCGAGAGTTTCAACAAAGGCGAGTGAATTTAATTACAGTAACAAGATGGTATCCCGGCGAACGTGTTCGCGTATCCGCGACTTTTATTTGTCACAGTTCCCTGCTGCACATGTTTTAGCACATGTAGCCCGTGCGGATAAAAAAGAAAACGGCGAAAAAGCACGCCAACTATGTATATATATATATATATTTCTTTGTCCGATATGACACGATGGTATGGCGACTATTACTATCAGAGAGAAAAAAAGTAGTGCTGAAAAGGAAAATTTATCACATTCTCTCTATGTATACACAAAAGGAGTAGATAATAGATTTTCCTCCTCTTAAAATAATATTTGAGTTGCATGCACTTTGCTTTATGGGACTTGCGTGTAAAGAAGCAACAAGTTTTCGATTGCACTTATGGAGAAAAATTACGTAATCTCAATGTCAACTTTAGAGATTATTTCATGGAGAAACATGATTAGTGGTTTATTTATGTTAAAAAAATATTATCAGTTTATTATTGTATATCAGAGTTCAGGTCTCGAACCGCAGTGAAAGTATTTAAAAATACAGACTTTACGGACCAAAAATTAAAAATTACGAACCAATTACTGACGAAAATATAAGTCCAAATCAAATAAAAGAACATTTTACTTAAAACTATAAATTAAATTTTTTATAAAATAATCAAAGATGAATGAGTGAAATTTATTGAAAATCCGTTGAAAATAATTGGATTTTTAGCGAAGAATTATGTTCCTAAACTCCTGAACGTTCTAATCAATGAAATATTTTTTTAATTATAAATATTTTCAACAATTACTGCGATTACGATAAAAATTTTTAGTTTATAAATTAAATATTTAGAAAATTAATATTTTGAAGCTAAGTGAAAATATTATTATAATAAAATTTCAATTCGAAGAAGAAATAAATAAATTTCGTTAATTTGAACGTTTAGAAGTTTAGGAGCATGAAAAATTTTATTGACGAAAATAATTGAATTTTTTTGAAAATAATAGTTTCTTCAATTATTTTAACTGAAAATTTTCAAAGTACTTGAATTTTATGAAGTATTTTATGAATTTCTCTCAAGTTTTTAAAATAATCGTATTTTTTTAATAACTGAAATTAAACATAATTAATTATTGAATTATATTAAAATTTTTTTTTTTTAAAATGATTAAATTCCTCTCAGAATTTTATTACAATTTTTTTAAAATAATTTACGATTCAAAGAATTTTAGTAAAATATTGAAAATAATTGAATTCTTTCGAAGAATAGATACTTAATTTCTTTTCAACAATTTTATTAGAGTTTTTCTAAATAATTAAATTCGTTTCAAGAATTTCTTTCAATTTTTCGAAAATAATGTAGTTCTTTTAATGATTTTAATTGAAAGCATTTGAAAATAATTAAATTAAATGAAACAATGTTCTTCAACTTTTAAAAGTAATCGTGTCTGTTAATAATTATAATTAAACATTTGATTATTGAATTTTATTAAGATTGTATTGAAAATAATTGAATCCCTAAGAAGAATTTAAAAATTTTTAATAATTGAATTTTTGCGAAGGATTTTATTACTTTTGAAAATAATTGAATTTCTGCAATAATTTGCAACTTCTACAAAATTTAATTTTTTTTAGTGTTTTTAACTAAAATTCTTCTATAAATCAATTATTTTTAATAATTTTTGAAATAAAGTTATTTTTCAGAATTTTCAAAACCAATTGTTTACAATTTAATTTTAGGTAAAATTTCGATAACTCGGAAATTCTTCATTTAAATATAAATTAAAAAATAAAAACCACAAATAATTTCAAAAAAAATCCTAAATTAAACTTATTAAAAAAAAATTAACTCCACAGAATTGTTATATTTACATTTTTTAAAGAAATTTGACAAAAATTGTGTTAAAAATAATTTAAATTCTGTGTAGAATTTTATTATTTATGCAAATAATTGAATTTTTCAAGCGGATTTTATTAAATTTTTTCAAATAATTGAATTCCTGTGGAAATTTTATTATTTGTAAAAATAATTAAATTCTTGAAAAAGATTTTATTAAAATTTTTTTAAGTAACTGAATTTTCTAAATTATTTTATAAAAAATTTAAAAACATAATTAAATTGTATAAAAAATGATTGAAATTCTGCGATGAATTTTTGTATTTATGAAAATAATTGAATTCTTTCAGCAAATTTTATTGAATTTTTTTAAATATCTAATTGAATTTCTATAAACAAATTATATCAAAATTTTAGAAAATAATTAAGTTCTTTTAAAGAATGATATTAAAATATTAAAAATAATTGATTTCTTTTGACAGATTTTCTTGGAAGTATTTCAAATAATTGAATGTATGTGAAAAATTTTATTATTTATGAAAATAATTGAATTATTGCGAAGAAATTTATAAAAAAAATTTTAAAATAATTAAATACCTGAGAAGTTTTTATTAGTTATGAAAATAATTAAAATTTACCAAAGAATTTTATAAAAAGTTTAAAAATAACTGAATTGTTGTGGAAAATAATTTCTAGTAACTTAAATAAAATTCTATTCGAAATAATTGAAATTCTTTGATGAGTTATATTATTTATATCAAAATAATTGAATTCTTAAAAAGAATTTTATTACTTATAAGAATAATTGAATCTCTGTAAAGAATTTTATTATTTATGAAAAATAATCGAATTATTGTGGAAAATAATTAAAAGTATTCGAAGAATTTTATTAAAATTTTTGAAAATAATTGAAATTTTGCCATAAATTTAATTTAAAAATTTATCAAATCAATTATTTAAAAATTATTTATAAAATTATTCTCAAGAATTCAATTGTTTGTAAAAATTTTAATAATATTAGAACATTTTTTTAAGTATCTAATAATTTTTAGAGTGAATCAGAATATTTTCTAGACTCAGGGAAAAAGTCTAAATTTTGTCTGGAAATCAGGGAAAACTCAAGGAAAGACAAATTGAATTCTGTTTGACAATCTTGATTTGTTAACAATTTTTTGATTCGTACATAATTTTTAGATCGTAATATTTTTATTTTACCTCGTCCTGTATCGAAATTCAGTAGTAAAATACAGTTATGGTCAGACAAAATTTTAGTGATCTTTAAATTTTCCTGGCACAGTGATTTCTTCCTGATTTTGGTAACAGTAGTAAAAGAATTTTATTAAAAAGGAATTTTTCTATTCTATCCTTTCAGTGGGGAAAGTAAATTTTTAGTCAGACACATGCATTTCATTTCTGTTTTATACTACTTGGAAGGACATTTATTTCAAAGAACAAAATTTTGTTAAAAATTCTTTAAAGAACTTATTTGACAAAATTTTGATTAAATAAATAAATTAATTAAATCAATTAAATAAATAAAATAAATAAAATTAAATAAAATAAAATTAAATAGATTCTTTAAAGAATTTATTTGACTAACACAATCAAAATTTTGTTCTTCCAAATAAATAGTTTAACTATTTTTCATTCTGTCGTAATCAATAAATAACAAACTATCGGCAAAATTCATTATTCAGTTACATTTAGTTTCACACGAAGAATGAATTTCACGTTATTTTTAAATTTTCAGAATTTTATTTTTTAAAAAAAATGTTTATACATTTTTATATTACTAATTTTTGTCAGTAGTAGAGGTAATTTTTAGTCAGACGGATATAGATTCCTGTAAATATACCATGTCAGTGGTGGACGTAAAATTTTATCAGACATTTCAAATATTTGCCAGGAGAAATGAATATTTCATAAAAATTAGTTGAAATATTTACTAGACAGAATTTTACTAGAATGATTTTTCATACAAACGGAATTCGCTTTAATTTAAAATCAAAATTATTATTAATTTCAATTTAACTCAAAGCGAATTTTTACTTATAGTGATTTTTTTATACGTTTTTTGTCTCAATTTGATATCCGGTTAGAAAAACTGATAAATTATAAATAAATTGGATAAGTAAATAATAAATTAAGAAAATCTGATTTTTTTGTTACAAACTTTAGGTTTCATCTTAAAAATGTTTAAGAACATTATAAAAAAAAAAAAAAATTGTAAATTGTAAATTGTGAAATGTTTATAAATCTTGTAGAAAGTTTAAATTTTAGCAGCTTGCTTTTCTTTTGAGAAAAAAGACGTATGTTTGGAACATAAAAAAAGAATGTTGTAACTTTTTACGGTATTTAAGAAAACAATGCTGTAGGAGTGACTTTTTCATTCGTTTCACATAAAATGTCCGAGTTTACACGACGACAACATATGTTTCGCGAATGTGAATTGCGTGTCACATGCCTACCACAATTCATACACCTGAAGAGTTATGCTGTACGAAAGTTAATAAACGCGGTCATTCGAGATGAATTTATAAAAATTTTTAATTTCGAAAAAATTATCGTCAGTTTAAAAGCATTATCTCTGTGTTATAATTAAAATCATTTATTGTAAAAATTGGTCGGTGTAATAATCGACTTCTTTAATAACAGAGGCTATTTTGGAAAAATCTGATTAAAATCTTCTTTAAAATTATCTTCTTTATTGCTTAATTGCTTTATCGAACCGGAAAAATTGTGAGACTCTTTTAAAAGTCCTTTTGCGAAGACTCGTTCTCGTTTTTTATTTTGAAATTGTAATTTTTAATAATTAGATTTACGGCGTAAAAATGGAAGGAGGATTCTCTTTTTTAATATGAATTAGAAGGTTCGAGAAATGTCCAAAGTCGAAAAGTTAAGAGCTACCCGAGTATCTATGGTTATGTTCCGTTTTCATATAACCATAACTTTCCGCTCTACGTGCCTCGCATCAGATTCTTTGATCCTTGGCATTGTCTAACACAACCTCAAAGACAATTTGGTCTTAAAAAAATTCCACTTCACTTTGTTCCTTGTCATATAAAACTTTCTTACATGTGTTCAATATCGTAAAAAATTCACTGTGTGCGCAGTAAGACATTTTTTTTTCTCTGCCATGGCAAAATTACCAGTTTTGCGAGGAAATTTGAAAACGTAACGTTCATAATATTTAATAAAAAAAAAAAAGAATCTCTTGTTAAGTCATCTTTATATTATATCAGGGAAATTGGATTTTTTTCTTTTTTAATTTTGTTTACGTATTTTTCTTTTTCTTTTATGTATACAGTCAGGGAATAATGTTAATTTTGAAATAAGGAAATGAGTACATAAATTATGTAAAATACCCTTTGAGATTACGTTCTTTTTATATAAAAGCAACGATCTCATGTAAAAAGTAAATAAAATTTAACATTAAGGCACTTTCTGAACAATGTGCAACAACAAAGTTTTAAGCATATGAAAATGAGTACATAAATTATTTAGAAGCTCAAAAGCATTACTCATGACTACAGTCATTTGTTGAATTTATGTTTCTTTCTCTTGTCATGTGGGTTAAAAAAAATTCACCTGCGGGTGTAAATTTCCATCTGTCGCAGTGAGAAAAATTCACTTTTTAAAAATGAGGAATAAATTACATAATTGTTTGCGAATTCTTGCAAGAATCATCAAGTTTTAAATTAAAAGTTTCTCTTTTTCGCACTAAGGGCTCGAACTAAGGGGTCAAATAAGAGAAAATTTTACCTAAAACTATAAATTTTTTTCATAACTATAAAACATGAAGAAATCGATAACTCCGAGTCTTCTTCATGTTTTATAATATTTAAACATGACCGAGTGAAAAATTATTTACAATTCAATTATTATTTTAATTTAAAAAAATTTTAACTAAAATTCTTCTTTAAATCGATTATTTTTAATAATTTTCGAAAAAGTTCTTTGACAATTTTCAAATCCATTTTTTGTTTACAATAATTAATTTTACGAAAATTCAATTATTAGTAAATTCTTCAATGAAATATATATATATTAGAAAACAAAAACTTAAAATATTATTAAAAAAATTCAATCATAACTTTTTCATAAAAATTAAATTCAAAATTCACGCTATTTTGCTTTTAATATTTAATTATTATCTAAAATTTTATCTAAAATTCTTATTTTAATTTTATCTTATAATTTTTATCTAAAATTTTAACTGAAATTTATTTTTATGAAATGAAAATCAATTTTTATTAGAAAATTCAACTAGAATTAAATTATTTAAATACAAATAAAATGCAAATAAATAATTTATTGAATAATTGAATGTTTCTTAAAATCAAATTCCCATAAAGAATCGTTATCAACAAAGTTTCAAATAATTAAATTCTATCAACGAATTTTTTAATAAAATTTTTAAGAATAATTACATTTTTCGAGAAATTCGATTAAAATTGTATTAAAAATAATTGAAATTCTGCAATGAGTGTTATTATTTGTGAAAATAATTGAATCCCTAAGAAGAATTTTATTAATTTTGAACAATATTTAATTTTTGCGAAGAATATTATTATTCTTGAAAATAATTGCATTTTTGCAATAATTTGTAACTTTTACAAAATTGAATTTTTTTCCTTTTTTTTAACTAAACATCTTCTATAAATTCATTATTTTTAATAAATAATTTTTGAAAAAGTTCTTCAAGAATTTTCAAATTCATTTGTTTACAATTCAATTTTACAAAATTTCAATTATTCGTAAATTCTTCAATTAAATATATATTAGAGAATAAAAACTTTAAATAATTTTTTAAAAAAACAGCAATTAAAGTTTCTCAAAAAAAAAAAATATTCCATAGAATTGTTAATTAAAATTATGAAAAATTCAAATTTCTAAAGGATTTAATCTAAAACATTTTCAAAATTCAATTATTTATAAAAATATACGCTCTAATGATTTTAAAATTCATTTATAATCTAAAATTTTAACTGAAATTCATTTTTAAGTCAATGTTTATGATAAAATTCTACTAGAATTCAATTATTTAAATACAAAAATAACAAATTATTGAATAATTGAATGTTTCTTAAAATTGAATTCTCATAAAGAATTTTATCTATAAATTGTTTTAAAAAATAAATTTTATTGACGAATTTTAATACAATTTTTAAAAATAATTACATTTTTTTGTGGAATTTGATTAAACTTGTATTAAAAATAATTGAAATTCTGCAATGAGTTTTATTATGTATGAAAATAATTTATTTACTAAAAAAGATTTATTATTTACGAAAATAATTAAAGGTTCGCGTAGAATTTTATTAAATTTTTTTTTAAATTTGAATTCATTTGAAAAATTTTATTTACATAGTAGATATTAAAAATCATTGAATTAAGGAAAATTTTTTAAAATAATTGAAATTTTGCCAAGAATTTTATTAAAATTTTTAAAAATAAAATTGAATTTCGGAGAATAATTTTATTCTTTATAAAGATAATTGAAATTTTGATGAGAATTTAAAAAAATTTTTAAACCGAATTGAATTTTAGCGAAGAATTTGATTACTTTTGAAAATAATTGAATTTCCGCAAAAACTGTTTTTCTGTTTCTTGAACTGAATTCTTTTGACGAATTTTAAAAAAAATGTTAAGAATTTTTTCGAGGAATTCGATTAAAATTGTATTAAAAATAATTGAAATTCTGCAATGAATTGTATTATGTATAGAAATAATTGAATTCCTAAAAAGTATTTTATTATTTACGAAAATAATTGAATCCCCGTAAAAATTTGATTATTTATGAAAATAATTGAATGATTGCGAAGAAATTTATAAAAAAAATTTGTAAATACTTGAATTCCTGGGTAATTTTTATTATTTTTTGAAAATAATTAAAAGTTTGTGTAGAATGTTATTAATTTTTTTTTTTTTTTAAATAATTGAATTCTTTTGGAGAATTTTCATAAAATAGTAGATATAATTGAAAATCATTGAATTGAGGAAAATTTTTGAAAATAATTTAATTTCGGAGTAGAATTTAATTATTTCTAAAGATAATTGAAATTTTGACGAGAATTTAAAAATATTTTTGAAAATAATTGAATTTGGGAGTAGAATTTAATTATTTCTAAAGATAATTGAAATTTTGACGAGAATTTAAAAATATTTTTGAAAATAATTGAATTTCGGAGTAGAATTTAATTATTTCTAAAGATAATTGAAATTTTGACGAGAATTTAAAAATATTTTTGAAAATAATTGAATTTCAGTGAAGAATTTTGTTAGTTTTGAAAATAATTGATATTTTGACGAGAATTTAAAAATATTTTTGAAAATAATTGAATTTCGGAGTAGAATTTAATTATTTCTAAAGATAATTGAAATTTTGACGAGAATTTAAAAATATTTTTGGAACATAATTGAATTTCAGTGAAGAATTTTGTTAGTTTTGAAAATAATTGAAATTTTGATGAGAATTTGAAAATATTTTTGGAACATAATTGAATTTCAGTGAAGAATTTTGTTAGTTTTGAAAATAATTGAATTTCTGCAATCATTTGTAATTTCTCTAAAATTCTCTAAAATAAAATCGTACAATTTACGCACTTTTCGTCTTTTTTAAAAAAGAAACGGACTTTTTACGGACTTTTACCGAATTCACATACCTAGTTCGAGCCCTACACTAAATTGAAACTTTGCTTTTCTCGAATTAAGTTTAATTTTTCCAAATGTCAATTGAAGAAAGAAGCAATTGTCGAATGGCGCTTTTAAATAGTTGTGAGGAATATAAAAATCCCCTTTAATGTCAGTGTAACCTCGGTTATATTCCAAAGACTCTCGAGTAGTGCAATCTCGTTTTCTGAGAAACCGAGTTTCGAATCAGCATCTCCGTGGATATTATCTCGCGATGGAATCGATTCATACTAGAATGGTAATCTTCTTCTCCTCGATATTATATGGTAGTAAACACTATCAGTCTGCGCTTTTCAAGTTGCTCTCTATAGATGAGAGAATATATAGATATATACAAGATAGATTCGAGGGAAACTCAAGTTAGCATGTTCTATCTAAATGATTGCGCAGATGCCACTAGTGATTTCATTATGAAACTCGAAGGGTCCATTCCATCCCTAACTTGAAGTTTTGAAATCGAATATCTCTTCCACGAAATCGCGACTCTATTTTGGATTATATTCAAGTACATTGCATGGTATCGTACAGTGTAAACCACAGAGCAAACCAAATCCCATAAGCTTTGAACTTTGATCAACTTTCTTAGTTATAGCCAATGTAATACAACGTAGTTTCAAATCAAATATACATGAGAAATTCTGCTTGCATTCGTAATTTACAAACAAGTCATTATTATTATTATTCAAAATTTATTTTACACTTTTTGCTTTTTTCCCATTTCTTCCCTTTTTCTCATCTTGGAAAGTCAAAATCAAAATAGAAAAAAAGTAAAAACCATGTAATTTTTGAAAACAAACAGATTAAAAAATCAAAGTTCGAAAGTAGTTCAGAACTTCTCCATCAAATCACCCAAATAGGTCTTCTTATAATAACACAACGAAAAGTTTTATTTTCCAAAAAGCAAATTTTAAATACAACTATACATTCTTAGAAGTGAATAGAACAGTTGTTTTTAAAATTTGCTTTTTAGCACAATTTGCAGTTTTTCAATTAGGTACATTTATTATTATAGCAATTTTTGCTATATAAGTTTATTTATTAAAAAATAGATGCGAAAGAATATTGTATCATTATAAAAAGTAACTTTTGAAAACAAAAGGACCGAGTTTTGAGTTTCTTATTCTTTAATTTTCTAAACTGTCGTCGAACGAAACTCCGGGCACGTGATGCCGAACAATTTTCCAACTTTTGATTGGAACAATTCAGTGGAATTGCAGTATTAAGGTTTATAAAAAAAAGCAACTAAATAAACTTCAATTGTTTGTTAGTATCCTTATTTTCCTTTTCATTTATGAAATTCATAGCAAAAGATTTCATTTATTTTTATTATTATATATTGTTATTGTTATTACTATTGCCATTGTATATTAACTTGATTCTTTTCTCTTTGTTTCAGGTAAGTGTCGATAAAAAAAAGTATATTTACTACTATCTTGAGAAACTGTTGCTGCAATTGGTGAGTGAAATAATAAATTTTTTTTTGACACAAACAGAGTTTTTCTGAGGATATTAAATTGAGAGAAAAAATGAATCAAAAGTGTTGCTTTGCAAACAAAGCAACAATTTTGATTCATTTTTTTTTCTCAATTTTCAATCGAAAATAATTAAAATTATTTTGAAATAAAATTCAATTAAACTTTTTCAAAAAATTAATTCTGCTGAATTGTTAGTTAACAGTGTGAAAAAATTCTAATTTTCAAAGATTTTAATTTGAAACCTTCTCAAAATTCAATTATTTCTAAAAATTCATATTTCAATGCTTTTAATTTTCAATTATCTAAAATTTGAAATGAAACTCATTTTTAAATCCATTTTTATTAGAAAATTCTACTAGAATTCAATTATTTTGATACAAATATAAATAATTTATTGAATAATTGAATGTTTGTTGAAATTGAATTCTCATAAAGAATTTAATTAACAAATTTTTAAATAATTGAATTTTTTTTAACGAATTGTAACAATAATTTTAAGAATAATTACATTTTTCGAGGAATTTGATTAAAATTGTATTCAAAACAAAAGAAATTTTGCGATGAGTTTTGATTATTTATGAAAATAATTGAATCCCTGTAAAAATTTTATTCTTTATGAAAATAATTGAATTACTGCGAAGAAATTTATAAAAAATTTGTAAAAAATAATTGAATTTTTTTGAAAAATTTTTTTACAATAGTAGAAAATGAAAATCGTTTAATTGAGGAAAATTATTGAAAATAATTGAAAATTTCCCAAGAATTATATTGAAATTTTTTAAAATAATTGAATTTCGAAGAATTATATTGAATTTTTTAAAAATAATTGAATTTCGAAGAAGAATTTTATTATTAACGAAGATACTTGGATTCCTGACGAGAATTGAAAATAATTGAATTTCTGTGAAAAGAATTTTATTACTTTTGAAAATAATTGAATTCTTGTGATGAATATTTTTATTTATGAAAATAATTGAATTTTGCAAAGAATTTTATTAAAATTCCTTAAACCCTTTCAAAATTCAATTATTTCTAAAAAATTCTTGTTATAATGCTTTTAATATTCAATTATTATCTGCAATTTTAACTAAAATTCATTTTTAAATCAATTTCTATTAAAAAATTCTACGAGAATTCAGTTATTTAAATAGAAAAATAATTAATTTATTGAATTTGGAGGTTCAATTTAATGTTTTTTAAAATTCAATTCTCAAAGAATTGTATGAACAAATTTATAAATAATTAAATTTTTGCGATGAATTTATTTATAATAAATTTGTAAATAATTGAATTTCTGTGACATTTTTGTTATTTATAATAATATATTATTGTTTGCGTAGAATTTTATTGAAATATTTTTTAAATAATTGAATTCTTTTAGAAAATTTTATTAAAGTAGTAGAAATTGAAATAAATAAATAAATAAATATTGAAAATCGTTGAATTGAGGAAAATTTTTGAAAATAATTTAAATTTTGCAAAGAATTTTATTAAAATTTTCGAAAATAATTGAATTTTGGTAAAGAATTTTATTATTTATAAAGATATTTGACATATTACCTTCTCCAAAATTCAATTTTTATTTAGAGTTTTTAATTAAAATTCTTCTATAAGTCTATTATTTTTAATAATTAATTAAATTATATATTAAAAATGTAACTAATTTTTGAAGAATTTCAATTATTAAAATTTTTCAAAAATCTATAAAATTTCTAATTAAATTCATTTAAAATTGAAATTATATAAAATTTTTAATTGAATCCTTTTGAAGTTCATTTATTTACGAAAATTATAAATGAAACTTTTTTAAAATCCAATTAATTTCGAAATATTTAAATAAAATTATTTATTAAAAATGATTTATTAGAAATAATTTTATGATAGTTCTTCAAGAATGAAAAATTTCATAATGAAGTTATTCAAAAGAAGAAATTATTGTCGGAAATAGAAAAAATTGAAGGTTTTCTATTAGAATTCGTGGTAACTTCATAGTTTATGAGGCAGACAAAAGACACAAAAACTGAGAATCTTCTTATAAATTCTAAAAATTAAATTTTTTCCACTACTTTTAATAAAAATCCCAGACTTTTCCCTGATTTCCCTTACGCTTTTTTTTCTACTTAAAAAGCTTGTTTTTTCTCTCTTCACACAAATAACGCTTGTTATTTCGGTAAATACACTTTTTTTAAACATAAAACCTTAAAAGATACATTTCGCCTGACAGTATACGCCTTTTTTCACTTTATAAGTGATAAAAAAGAATTTATGCAAGTTGTTGGTAAATATATAAAAGTTGATCTCATTCTCAGGTTATACTGACATAATATGAAAATCGTGTTCGAGAAACTGGTAAAAGTTTTCCTTATCCCCTTTGGAAGCTCGCGGGCATTTCTTGGATACGTTGAAGGGATGGTGAGAGTGAAGCCCAGCGGGCAATTCGCGCAAGATTCGAGAGCTAAGCAGGCAACTGGTTTTTTCTTCTTTAGAAAATCGAGCGCAATAACAATATAGTTTTCCGTTAAACGGCAACGCTTCCCGATGAATTTCACTTGGCTCGCAAATTTTAACGGGGTTCGAGCTCGTTTTTATGGCTCCGACGGCAACGATTTTCCCGGCGCATTAAGCCCTCTATTGCGAGAAGGTGCTTCTCCCACTCACACCGGATATACTTTTGTATCATCTACTTAAATACAAAGCACTTAATTTCGGTGTTCTGGTATTACTTCTTTTCGTTTATACGCAGAGTGTTACTAACCGCAATTTCGAAATGTGGACAACAAAACACTTTCTGATAGACTTTCTTGGGAAGAAGTTTATTGCCCAGACTGGCGGATCGTTTCTACTTTTTTTTACTACTATTCTTCTCGCCTAGCCTCTTCATCTCACATTAAGTTGTTTAAATTTACCGCTTTTTTATCGTTTCGAATTCACTCGGAGGCCGAAAAACCGATTTTCGCCAAAAGAATCAGCTAATTGTTATTTTAAAATTTTTAAATTAAAACCATCAGTCGCCCAAATGTCGGAAGCATACTTAGCTTTATTAGACAACATTACTACATGACATAGGAAATTTTACCTTATTCCTATGATGGAATAGCTTCTCGGATTAGTTTTTTTTTTTTTTTTTTTTGTTGCTTCAACAGAGTTTGTTTAGAGTCGGCGCCTATGATGGAAAACAAGAAGCAGAGCGGAGGAGGAGGACTTGAGTAAAGCAGAATATCGTTCGCTTGCAGAGAGCGAGAAAATAAGGGCGTGTTTACAGTGGCCGTTTATTGCATGACGTTCAGAGGGTGCGAGTCTTTCGAAATATGCACGTACATACATAGAGTATATGTTTGTTACTATCCGTGCGTCTTTGTGTGACATATATATACATATATATTTAAAACATACACAACTCCACTCACAAATGGTTGCAGGCAAGTGGAGACGAAAGAGATTCATTAAAATATTACTCAAGATGACTCGACATTTCTCTTATGGAGGAACTTGGCTGGCGATATTAAATTTGAATAATAAAATATAGAACGTGCCTGCAAAAGAGAGAAAACTCTTCCTCTCAAAAAAAAAAAAAAATTTTATATATATACTAAAAATTCTATTCATCTGGGAGAAAATTTCTTTTTTTTTGTACTAAATTATAAAAAAAATTATCCGAGATTCTAGGGTGTTTTGAAATAATTTTGAACTTTAAATCTACAGTGACGAAAAAAGAGTGGAAATTAATTTTTTACAGAATGATTCTTTCTTCAAAAGTCAGGGCTTGAACTAGATCCGTAAGTCCTGTAAAGATCCATAAATTTAGCTTCAAGTCCGTAAAAGTACTTTTATTTGCAAAAAGGTCCGTAATTCGATTAAAAAGGACGAAAAGTTCGTAAATTGTACAACAGAAAATGGGAAATTTTAGAAAAATTAAAAATGATTGCCGAAATTCAATTATTTTCAAAAATAATAAAATTCTTCCCAGAAATTTAATTGTTTAAAAATTTTTTTAAATCCTTGTCAAAATTTCAATTATTTTTATAAATATAAAAAAAATTCTCCAAAATTCAATTATTTTCAAAAATTTTAATAAAATTTAATTTAATTTAAATTTCCCTCAAATTTTTTATAAATTTCATCGCAATAATTCAATTATTTTCATAAATAATTATAAAATTTTTCACATGTAATTTAATTAATTTCAGAAATAATAAAACTCATCGCAGAATTTCAATTATTTTAAATACAATTTTAAAAGAATTCAATTATTTCAAAATTTGTTGATAAAATTATTTATGAGAATTCAATTCTTAGAAACATTCAATTATTCTACACCCAGAGAAATGGTATATTTGTCTCAGAACCAACTAGACTTTTTATTTGTTTCAAATAAATTTTATTTGGTTTAAATAAAATTTTATTTGGCTCAAATATATGTTTTATTTATGTCGAATAAAATTTTTATTTAAAACAAATAAAAAGTCTAGTTGGTTCTGAGACAAATATACGTTTATTTAACTCAAATAAAATATATTTGGTTTAAATAATATTGTTCTCTGGGTGTATAAATTATTAATTTTTGTATTAAAATACTTCAATTCTCATCGAACTTTTCAATAAATAATAAAATTTTCACAGGAATTCAATTATTTGAAATAGAAAATTGAAGAAAATTTGTCATAAGAAATCAATTGTTTTAAATATTTTAATATAATTCTTTGAAAGAATTTATTATTTTCTAAAATTTTGATAAAATTTGTTTATAGGAATTCAATTATTTTTAAAAATATTTAAATTCATCGGAGGAATTCAATTATTTTTAATGCCTATAATTTTAAATAAATTATTCTAAATAATTGAATTACTTTCATAAATTTTCATAAATTGATTCAAAAATGTTCAATTATTTTTAAAAATTTTAATAAAATCCTTTACAAGAATTCAATTAAGTTTAAAAATACTAAAATTTTTGACGGAAATTTAATTATTTAAAAAAATTCAATAAAATTTGCGGAAAGAATTAAATTATTCTCATAAATAATAAAACTCATTGCAGAATTTCAATTATTTTTAATAAAATTTTAATCGAATACCTTGAAAAATGTAATTATTCTTAAAATTTTTTTAAAAATTCGTCCTCAGAATTTAATTATTTAAAACTTTGTTGATCAAAAAAATTATGTGTAAGAATTCAATTTTAAGAAATATTCAATTTTTTAATAAATTATTTGTTTTTGTATTTAAATAATTAAAATTCTCGTAGAATTTTCTAATAAAAATTGAATTAAATGTGAATTTCAGTTTAAATTTTAGATTATATAATTGAATTTTAAAAGAATTACAGTATGAATTCTTAGAAATAATTGAATTTTGAAAAGCTTTCACATTAAAATCTTTGAAATACTGAATTTTTCATATTTTTATCTAAAAATTCTGTGGAATTAGTTTTTTTTAAAAAAAGTTTAATTGCGGATGTTTTTTTTGAAAATATTTAAAGTTTTTATTTTTTAATCTATATTTAATTCAAGAATTTCCGAGTTACAGAAAATTTTACATAAAATTAAAGTGTAAACAAATGGATTTGAAAATTCTCAAAAATAACTTATTCAAAAATTATTAAAAATAATTGATTTATAGAAGAATTTTAGTTGAAAACACACTAAGAAAAATTAAATTTTGTAGAAGTGACAAATTTATTGCAGAAATTAAATTATTTTCAAGAGTAAGAAAATTCTTTGCAGAAATTTAATTATTTTCAAAAATAATAATAAAATTCTCGTAGAAATTCAATTATTTTCATAAAAAATAAAACTCATTCCAGAATTTCAATTATTTTTAATACAATTTTAATCTAATCTATTTTATTCATAAATAATAATAAAATTTTTTTGAATATTTTAATTTTTCATACTTTCAAATTTAACATTTCTGTATAAAATTGACGTTAAATTTCTATACAAATTCTGTAGAATTAATTTTTTGAAAAAGTAATTGAATTTTTTTTTTTTTAAACAAAATTAAATTTTTGTGACAACCCAGAAAAAGAAAAAAAAACGAAAAAGTAATATTCAAAAGAAGGCAATAGCCTTAGAAGGCAAAATTGCCTTCTTTTAAATAGTAATTTTTACCCACAGTTTATATTTTAAATACGAAATATAAAAAGAGCTTGAAAGGAATGAATGAGAAAAGCGTTGGGGGTGGAAAAATGCTAAATTTTCTAAAATTTTAATGTGAAAGGTACTTTTGTAGAAAATGACAAGACTGCAAATGAAGGTAAATGGGAATATTGTGCAAAGTATAACTCTTTACTGTACGTTAGTGGACAAGTTTTAAGGGGATTCGAGGACAGCCTCGGTGAAAGAGGCTAAAGGGGCTTACACACATGAAGGGGGGAGGGGGCAAAGGGAGGTTAAGAAGAAGTTTTGCACGCAAAGTCGCGTGATCGAATTTCGCATATATATATATACAGGTAGGATACGCGTTCGCAGGAGAGAAGAGAAAGATAGAAAGTGGTATAGAAACTTGAACGTTACACCCTCAAGCAAAGGTGGACTTGAAAACCGCCTCTGCCTCTGCTAAGCTCTCGTGTAATATAGTAATAACATGTGGCAAGGTTTTATCGCTATACTGGGTGTATTTATTATTCACAATGTATAACTATACTCAGTCGTCTCCTTACACATGTAAATGTATGGGTCTCTCCTCTCTCTCTCTCTCTCTCTCTCTCTCTCTCTTCTCTCCATTCGATTTTATGTGTCCCTCTTTCTCTCTTTTTCTCTACATGATTGTATTTTCTCTCTTTCTCTCTCTCTCTCTCACTCTCTAAATGATTTTTTCTCTCTCGCTCTCTATACATGGATGTCATATTTGTTTGCCCCGAAAATAAATCGCAGACGGGCTTTGCGGCTGTGCGTATATAATAGAACTTACAAGTGGAACCAAAAACTGGGGGAGAAGAAAAAAGGATTTCTATTCAAAGACGAAGGAATAAAGATATGATAAATGTTCAAAGGCGCCGAGAGACTTTATGTCAGTTGGACGGTAAAAAGTGTTGTAAAAAATTGTTTTTAACCAACAACATAAAATGGAGACATTCAACATTCAACATTTTTTTTTTTTTTTTTTTTTTTTTAATGTGTGCGATGTTTATTTTCTCGTGTAGAGCGGTGAATATTCTTATTTTGACCCTGTTCTCGAAAGTTGACTTCTTTTGATTAATGGTATACTTTTTGTGACACCTGTTTAGCAAGAACGTCATTTTTATATCGTTTTAATGCAGGAACTAAGTCCGTAAATTCCGTAAAGGTCCGTAAATTAATAAATTTGCTTGAAATCCGTAAAATTCAGTTTTCTTGAAAAAAGGTTCGTAATTAAATTTGATTGAAAAAGGACGAAAAGTTCGTAAATTATACGATTAATTTGGAGAATTTTAAAAAAATTACAAATTGCAGAAAAAAAACTTTACTTTTGAAAAAAAATTTCAAAAGTAATAAAATTCTTCGCGAAAATTCAATTATATATTCAAAATTTTTTTAAATTCTCGTCAAAATTTTAATTATCTTTATAAATATAATAAAATTCTTCTCCGAAATTCAATTTATTTTACAAACTTTTAATACAATTCTTGGCTTTCAATGATTTCAATTATTTTCAAAAATTTTCCTCAATCTAATGATTTTCAATATCTACTATTTTAGTAAAATTTTTCAAAAGAATTCAATTATTTAAAAACATAATAATAAAATTCTAAGCAAATATTTAATTATTTTCATAAAATAATAAAAATTTCACAGGAATTTCATTATTTACAAATTTTTTTTACAAATTTCTTCGCAATAATTCAATTTATTATTTTAATAAACAAAAAAAAATTTTTATAAGATTCAACTATTTTCGTAAATAATAAAATTCCTTTTAGAAATTCAATTGCAGAATTTCAATTATTTTTAATACAATAAATTTTAATCGAATTCCTCGAGAAATGTAATTATTATTAAAATTTTTATTAAAAATTCGTCGAAAGAATTCAATTACTTTAAAATTTGTTGATAAAATTCTTCGTGACAATTCAATTTTAAGAAATAATGAATTATTCTATGAATTATTTTTTTTTTTTGTACTTAAATAATTCAATTCTCGTCGAACTTTCCGATAAATAATAAAGTTTTCACAGAAATACAATTATTTGAAATACAATTGTATTTATTACAAATTTTCTTGAAACTTAAGTTTCAAGAAAATTTGTCGACAGAAATCAATATATTTAAAATATTATAAATATCTCAAAATTTCAATTATTTTTTATACAATTTAATTATGTTTTTAAATTTTTCAGAAAATTCAATTATTTACAAAAATTCTAATAAAATCCTTTTCAAGAATTTAATTATTTTTACAAATAATAAAATTTCCACAGGAATGCAATTATTTAAAAAAAAATTCAATAAAATACGTTAGGAGAATTCAATTATTTTTATAAATAATAAAATTCTCCAAAGAATTTAAATTATTTTTAACACATTTTTAGTCAAATTTCTCAAAAAATGTAAATATTATTAAAATCTTTATTAAAATTTGTCCAAAGAATTCAGTTATTTAACAATTTATTGATAAAATTCTTTATGAGAATTCAATTTTAAGAAACAAATTATCGCCGAAATTCAATTATTTTCAAAAGTAATAAAATTCTTCGCAGAAATTCAATTATTAAAAATTAAATTCTTCTTAGGGATTCAATTATTTCCAATACAATCCCAATAAAATTCAATAATCAAATTTTTAACTATAATTATTAACAGAAACGTTTATTTTAAAAAGTTGAAGAACATTGTTTCTTTAACTTAATTATTTTCAAAGTTTTCAATTAAAATTATTAAAAGAACTAGATTATTTTCGAAAAAACTTACAAAGAAATTCTTCAAAATGAATTTTATTATTTAGAAAAACTCTAATAAAATTGTTGAAAAGAATTCAAGTATCTATTCTTCGAAAGAATTCAATTATTTTCAATGTTTTAGTAAAATTCTTTGAATCAATTAAATTATTTAAAAAATTATTATAAAATTCTCAGAGGAATTTAAACATTATTTCTTTAATTTTAATAAAATTCAATAATTAAATGTTTAATTTCAATTATTAAAAAAATACGATTATTTTAAAAACTTGAAAGAAATTCTTCATAAAATTCAAGTAGTTTGAAAATTTTCAATTAAAATTATTAAAGAAAGTATTGCTTTCAAAAAATTCAATTATTTTCGTCAATAATAAAATTCTTTGCCACAAATTCAATTATTTTCAAACGCATTTTCAATAAATGATTTTACCACTCTGTCATATTTGATTATTATTATAAAACATGAAGAAACCGATCTTTTTTTTTGTACAAAAGAATATAACGTATGTAGAATATTAAATCCGGAATCTGCGGAAACTTTCGAATCAATTACAAGCGGAGATTTCCTTTTTTTTCCCAAACCAAGTCTCGTTTGGAAATTTGCATTTGCATATATGGATAACTCCGTTTACATAATTTGCCAGAGTTTACAGACTGACGCTTCCCACGTCTTTTTAAGCCCTCGCAACAACGATTTTGGCCCTCGCCAACCCGGTAATCTGTAGAAACTGTAGCAAAAGGAGTAAAATTCAAAGAGGCCACGAAGAACGAACGGCGATTTCCGAGAAGTGGAGAAGCCGAGAAGCCGGTTTTTTCGGGCATCCTAATTTGCAACACCATAAACACCCGAAGGCAATGCCTTGCTTGTTCCCACAACGAGTTTGTCATTTCTTCCGTTTTTTAAGTGGGGCCTCCTACCTCGTTCTCGAAGTTGGTATTCGGTCATCAGCCCACCTACGCGCTATATTCCTCCTGTCGCAAGGATTTATTCCACCCACCCGCAACCCTTTTAGATATAATCCTGTTTATGCAAACTAGGCCTTTGCGGCACTCACTTTTTTTTAACGCTAATTCTCCTACTTTTTCTCAATTTTTTTTTTTTTTTTTTTTTACTGTCTATATAACCTTTTAACGCCATTTGTGTCACCTGCGAGAGCGTGAATTCTATGAAACGCCATTAATCGCTGATACATTCTCTTTTGATGTTTGTCCAATCTCCGCGTGTCCTTTGATCATGACATTGATTTCGTAACTCGAAGACTTTATTTTCATCTAATCTTTTATGATAATTTTCATTTATATTTCATTTGTATTGAAAATTTGAATATGTTTTATGCCTAGTATTTTCGTTCTAAAGGAAATAAAACCAGTTTCAACAGATTTTTTTGTAAATGGAAATTTTTTTTTTACATAACTTTTATTCGAGTCTGAAAAACTGGTTTCATTTTGTTAACTTTTACTAGACGCATTTGATTGAAATTTCGTTATTAATCTAAAAAAGAACAGTAAAATAAATATCAGTTTTTTTATTCAAATAATTTTAACGTTTTTAGGGCTTGAAACAGTGAAAGTATTTAACAATACGAATTTTACGAAGCAATTACTGATAAAAATATAACTAGACCGACTCTAATAAGAGAACATTTTTCCTAAAACTATAAATTAAAGTTTTCAAAACTATAAAACATGATGATAAAATTCTACTAGAATTCAATTATTTAAAAATACGAAAATAAATAACTTATTGATTTTTTTAATGTCCCTTAAAATTCAATTCTCGTAAAGAATTTTATCAACAAATTTTTAAGTAATTAAATTCTGAGGACGAATTTTTAAAAAAATTTTAAGAATAATTCCATTTTTCGTGGAATTCAATTAAAATTGTATTAAAAACAATTAAAATTCTGCAATGAGTTTTATTATTTATGAGAATAATTGAATTCTTTCAGCAAATTTTATTGAATTTTTTTAAACAATTAAATTTCCGTCAAAAATTTTAGTATTTTTAAACTTAATTGAATTCTTGTAAAGGATTTTATTAAAATTTTTAAAAATAATTGAACGTTTTTTAATCATTTCATGAAAATTTATAAAAGTAAATCAATTATTTAGAATAATTTATTTAAAATTATCGGCATTGAAAATAATTGAATTCCTCCGATGAATTTAAATATTTTTAAAAATATTTGAATTCCTATATAAAAATTTTATCAAAATTTTAGAAAATAATTAATTTCTTTCAAAGAATTATATTAAAATATTAAAATTGATTTCTTTCTACAAATTTCCTTGAAATTTGTATTTCAAATAATTGCATTCCTGTGAAAATTTTATTATTTATTGAAAAGTTCGACGAGAATTGAAGTATTTTAAGACGAAAATAAATAATTCATAGAATAATTGAATTTTTCTCAAAATTGAATTCTCATAAACAATTTCATCATCAAATTTTTACATAATTGAATTCTTTGACGAATTTTAATAAAATTTTGAAGAATAATTACATTTTTCGAGAAATTAGACTATAAGATTGTATTAAAAATAATTGAAATTCTGCAATGAGTTTTATTATTTATGAAAATAATTGAATCCGTGTAAGAAATTTTAATATTATTTATAAAAATAATTGAATTATTGCGAAGAAATTTATAAATAATTGAATTCCTGTGAAATTTTTGTTATTTATAAAAATAAATAAATGTTTAAGTAGAATTTTTTTAAAACTAGTTTTAAATAATTGAATTCTTATGGGAAATTTTATTAAAATAGTGGATATTGAAAACGATTGAATTGAAAAAATTTTTGAAAATAATTGAAATTTTGACATGAATTTTATTAAAATTGTAATTTAAAATAATTAAATTTTGGAGAAGAATTTTATTATTTATAAAGATAATTGAAATTTGGACGAGAATTTTTAAAAATTTTTGAACATAATTGAATTTTTGCGAAGAATTTTATTACTTTTGAAAATAATTGAATTTCTCCAATCATATATACTAGACACTAAATGAACTCTCTAAATGTGAATTTGTAAAAATGTTTACTTTGACTTTTTGCTTTTGAATTAGTAAAATTTACTAATTCAAAGAGAAAAAGTCAGAAACTATGAGTCAAATTAGTAAACATTTTTTCGAGTTCAAATTTAGAAAGAAGAAAGTAATTTTATTTATTCATGAAAAGAAATTACAATTATCAATTGAATGCAATTGATAAAATTTAAATTTAAAAAAAAAATGAAAATTTCTTCTCAAACTTTATAGAAATCACTGTTTTACTTTCTCGTGGAACAAAAACGTTTCGACAAGAAATAAAATTGACGCTAACACATTGTATAAACACTACTTACCTAATCTAAAAGTCAAGGAACAATTTTTTCGATAAGTTTGTGCCAGTGTATTATTTTCATTATATAAAGAAATGAAAGAAGAAAAAAGTAGGGAGAAAAAAACTTGAGAATAAGAATTTCTTTTATTCATTTCTGACGTGAAAAAGTTTTGTTATATTATATCCATAATGCAAAAAGTGAGAGAAAGAGAGAGAGAGAGAGGTCACTGGGCGCACATGAACTTTTATATACTTTTGATTCGCGCACAGGACTTTCGCGTGAAAAGACAAAGTCAGCTGTTGATGAAAAGTTGGCAGCATAGCAACGTCATGCGGTGCGCCAAACTTGTGGTTTAAATAAACTCCAATCCACGGGAATAAGTTTCTGTATTCTATAATATGTAAATGTTAAACATATACTCGTAAAAATAATACAGCATAATTTTATTGTTGGGAGGAAAAATTAAAATGCCAGTGCGCCAATATTGCAGCGTGAGAGAGGAGTAAAAGAATAAAATTAAGAGAATTTGATCTTTGCTCTTTTTAAATCAATTTCAACTATTATTTCCAGCTGCTGAAAGATCGGAGAGGATCGAGAAATATTTGAATAATGAGGGGAAAAAAAAATGAAAGCAAAATGTTTGCTTTTTTTATTTTATTTTTATTTTTTTTCATGGCTGCCACTGGTACAGGCGAGTCAGGGATCTTTATTTTTTTACTCATTCTTAGAGTTCATTTAGTGTCTAGTAGTTTAAAATATAAATTCAAAGTAGAATAAAAAGAATTTCGTTCACAATTTCACATGATCGATGAGAATTTCAGAAACATAATAAATTACGAAAATTGAAAAATAAATTCAACCTGTATGTTTTGCGAATTCTCTGAAATAGAATTCAATCGAAAAAAGAATAAAAGTTTGAACGATGTTGATCGCTCCTTCATCTACCAACAAAATTCGAAAAAAAAGTTATAACTCCCTTTACTATATTTTCCATTTTCCTACCTAACTTGCAAAATATGATTTATAATTACTTTCGACGAGAGCAGATTAACGAAAGTTAGAGAAGAATTTAACGTTCTCTATGAGCTTATATTCTCGAATCTTTTTCTCCAAGACATCTCTGACTCGAAGATAAAACTTTTGATATTTTATTTATGATCTTTTTCACGTGAAAGTTTTTGAAAATAAATTTATGATAAGCGAGCATATTATAAAGAATTCACTGCATTGAATTGGATTGAATTTTTTTAATTTTCAAAATGATAATTTTTTTTTAAAACAAAAATTGGATTAATTTTTTTTTTACAGTTGTGACGTGTGAATGCAATAGTTTTCAAACTGATAGGTTTTTTACATCTCGCAAATTGCGTCATTTGTAACAATTCCGTCAAAAGCAGAAGTGAACGAATTTGCATGGAGAGAGAGAGAGAGAGAAAGCAAAAAATAAAAATACAAACGATTCATATTCCAGTTATATTGATCAAAATTGTCTTGTAATCATCAGTTTCTCTTTTTTCGAAAAACTTTGTTTGTTATGGAAATTCGCGGGCGTTTTTAAAATGAACTTTAATGATAAATAATCAAAAGTAATTATTTTTTAATATTTATAATTAAGTTTACTTAATCATCATAAATCATGATAAATATTAAAAAAATATTTTGGCAGAATTTTTAGTTTTAATTTTCGTAAAAGGAAACATTTTCTCTCTCCGTATATTTTTTTTTATATCGAAAATGAAACTTTGGAGAAGGTTAGTTAATAGGAGGACGATGCGTATTCAGGAGCTGGGTGAATTAATTTATTGCGGTCTTACAGGACAAGTGTTTCGTACATTTTGCATGAACAGTGACTCTATATATTCGTGAACGAATTGGAATTGCACACTGAGGTCAACGTTTACAGTATGATCATTCTGACATACTCAACTATAGTTTAGCAAGCGGTTTACTCTCACATATGCCATTGAGTGAGGTTCACGCCACAACTTGCTTTTCAAACTTCACTTCCACCGAAATAATTAGCCTGGCTAATTGTAACAATAAGTAGGTTACTTCCTCAAAATAAGCAACTCATTTCAATTATTCAACTTTACAATTAGCATCCCTCGTGTATGCATTCCATTAAAATATCAATTTTATTGACATTTCTAAACTTTTATTTCTCTTATCATTAATATAGATATATATAATTCAATATCTACAATTGTTAAAGAAATTCAATTATTTTCTTAAATAATAAAATTATTATAAGTTTTTGAATTGAAAATTTTTTGAAAATCTTAATTCCTATGAAAAAATAATAATGATCAAATATTTATTTAAAAAAGAAATTATTGATTTTTTCGAATAATAATTTTACAATTAAAAAAATTCGTAAATAAATGTAATAGAACATATTTTTGACTATCTAATCATTTTTAGAGTAAATCAGAATATTCTCTACAGTTAGGGAAAAATCAAAATTTTGTCTGGAAATCAGGGAGAAATTAATTATAAAATTATAAAATTAAAAACTATAAAATTCTATGCGGAAAAAATATATTCTAATCACCTTTCCTCGTTTTCATATTGCGTGAGAATAATTACAGTAATTTAAAAAAATTGGAAAATAATCTATAATTAAAATTCGAAAACTAGGGAAATAATTTTAATCTTACATATTAATTTTCTCCACGCAAATTGTTTAGTATGAAACAATTTATTTAAATAAAGATTAAAAACAGAAAAAGTTTGTAAGCAAAATTTCAAAAGTCCTTTTTTTCGCGATGTTTTTTATGGGAGCGTTTTACGATCGATCACACACTTTGAGTGCACACGTGATAAAATGAGAAGAGCAACTTGATTAGAGAAAAAAAAAAAAAACTCTTGACATGCGGAGAAATTTTTATTTGTTGTGAGAAATTACTGTGTATCTTATATGGAATAATACACGCGCAAAAGAGAGGAAATTGTATAGGTATATATATATAATAGAAGAGAAAAGTTTTCGATTGACTTTATCGTCGAATGTCAAATGCATTTGATGGCGCGATTCTCTCTTCCCCGCTTGTAAACTGGCCATTTTAATCTGCAACGAATTGCGAAAGTATCTGTCCAATATAAAGCGATCCAATTAAGAATCGAAGCACAAATAAATGGTCCAATCGGATCCGGATTGTGGATAACTCGATACTCGACAGAAAGTCCTTTCTTATACCCGGAGAGTAAATAGCTTTAATACGATTCAACTTCTGCATTGTATCTTTATAGCTGACCTGCCTTGACCCCAAATAATCTCTAAGCGGACAAATTGTTTAAAATTTATACACCGAAAAAGAAAAAAAAATTCGGAGCTTCTTCTTTAATTGATGGTAAAAATTTAATACTTCAGGGTTGCCACAAAAATCTAATTTTCTTTTTCCCTGACTTTTCCCTGATTTCCAGAGAGAATTTTGCCATTTTCCCTTGGGAATTAAGATTTTCAAAAATATCAAATTTAAATCTTTTTGAAATTTAATAACTTATAAGAATATTATTATAAAACATGAAGAAGTCAATCACTCCGAGTCTTCGACTCGAAGTGATTGACTTTTTCATGTTTTTATAATAATTAAATATTAAAGATTACCCAGTGATAAAATTATTATTTTATATAAAAATATTGTTACTCTAACTTCTTCGAAATTATTTCATCATTTAAATTAATTCAATTCATATTTTCTAGAATTTTTAACTACAATTTTTCTTTAAATTATTAGTTAAAAGTACGAAAAATTTATAATTCCAAAGATTTTAATTTGAAACCAATTCAAAAATCAATTATTTCTAAAAATCCATGCTTTAATGCTTTTAATATTAAAATTATTATCCAAAATTTTAACCAAAATTCATTTTGAAATAAATTTTTATTAGAAAATTCTACGAGAATTCAACTATTTAAATACATAACTACTTAATTTATTGAATAGTTGAATGTTTCTTAAAATTGAATTTTTATGAAGAATTTTATTAACAAATTTTCAAAATAATTAATTTCTTTTAAGGAATTTAATTAAAATTTTACAGAAATTTATTAAATTAAAGAATTTTATAACAATTTTTGAAAATAATTGAAATTTTTTGAAGAATTTTATTAAAATTTTTAAAAATAATTGAATTCATGAGAAGAATTTTATTATTTATGAAAATAATTGAATTCTTTTGCAGAATTACTTAAACATTTTTGAAAATAATTGATTTTCTGCGACGAATTAAAAGTTTTTTTTATGAAAATATTTAAATTTTTTGCAACGAATTTTATTATTTTATTGAATTATTGAATGATTTTTAAAATTTAATTCTTTTGTCAAGTTTTAATAAAAGTTTATAGAATAATTATTGCATCTTTCGAGGAATTTATTTAAAATTGTATTAAAAATATTTAAAATTCTGCGATGAAATTAATTGAATTCCTAAATGAAATTTTATTATTTATGAAAATAATTGAATGTTTTCGTAGAATTGTATAAAGAATTTTTTTTCAATAATTAATTTTTTTTAATAAATTTTATGAAAATAGTAAATATTGAAAATAATTGAATTGCGAAAAACTATTGAAACTAATTGAAATTTTGCAAAGAATTTTATTTAAATTTTTAAAAATAATTGAATTTTCGGCGAAAGATTATGCTATTTATAAGGATAATTGAATTCTTGACGAGATATTCGTTAAAATTTTTATAAATAATTGAATTTCTTTGTAGGATTTTGTTACTTTGGAAAATAATTGAATTCTTGCCATGAATATTTTTATTTATGAAAATAATTGAATTTTGCAAAGATTTTTATAAAAATTCCTAAAAATTATTGAATTTCTGTGAAGAATTTTGTTATTTATCAAGATACCTAATTGCGTTAAAACTTTTTAAATAATTAAACAATATTTAAAAATCCACTGTGGTCAAAAATAAAACAAAATTCTTCTAGTACTTTTAATAAAAATTCCTGACTTTTCCCTGATTTCCCTGACCTGTGGCAGCCCTGCCCTTACAAGAAAATGAATTCTTTAATTATTTTCCTTCTTTAATTATTTTTTATTGCTTTCACAGAAAATCCGCCAAATTGTTTGATTTGAATATGACAAAGGCTCATTTTTCAAGTGGCACTTTTTCTCCCCCAAGAGAGATAGAGAATTTTCGCCGGCATAAATTTAATAAAGGGAATGATCTTTTTTAAAGTCCCTTAAAAGAATTCTTGGTCTGATTGTCGAGGTTTACTTGAGTTCATTTACATATAAAAGGATATTTCCTGCTTCATTTATTAGATGACTTTTTTTTAAATAATTAAAGAAAATTTATTGAAAGGAAAAATTTCTATCTTCTTAGATAAAAGTTTATTTACTAAAAAAAAGACGTTAAATTTTTTTCTTCTGATTTTTTTAAGTATAGAGGTTTTTTTCCATTATGCACGATCTCCTGGATTCTTGACAATTTTTAATAAATTACACATACTTTGTATATATAATACACAAAGTGTAACGTTGTTGGATTTACAAAGAATGTATAAAGTATTTTAAAAGGGAGAAAATAGAGAATTATCGCCGCTATTGTCGTTGTTATACAGCTATTTTGAATAACCTCTGTTGATTACATCGGAGGTTGTTAGAGGAGGTAATTCATTCGGGTCATTGAAACTTGATGACACCCCCTTTTAGCCTCTTATTCTCCTTAGCTCTTTAAAGTTTCGTTCCATGCATCGTCCGCCAACATAAACCGGCCTTCAAAGGCTTGTTTATTGGAAAAATAAAAAAAAAATAATAATACTTGTCAAAGATAAAAAATAGAGTGGAAAAATGACTTTATTTCGTTCTCCATTTTTTTCAAATTTAATTCATTTATATCGCCAACTCACTCATTCTATTGTCATGCGAATGAGGGGAATTTTTCCATTCATCTCGATATTTATTTTAAGAAAATATTTTGATTCTATTTGAAAAAAATAATAATTAAATATAACTGTTCAGATTTCACAGTTTATATTTAATCACTTATTAATTTTAAAAAATTTAACAATTTAACAATTAGACAAATAAATAATTTAACAATTGAAAAATTAAACAAATAAACAATTGTAGTGTGAAATTATATTACACAATTAAAAACAATTTAAAAATTTGACAATTAAACAATTGAATAATTAAAAACAATTTACAATTTTAACAATTAAATAATTATACAAATAAACAATTTTACAGTTCAACAATTGAATAATTGAAAACAATTTACAAAAATTAACAATTAAACGCTTAAAAACAATTTAAATTGAAAATTGACTTAATAATTTTAAAAAAATATTTTTTTTGATAAAGTAGGTAATTTCATGGATATTTCTTTCAATTAAATTGAAGAGCGAAACGTTAAAATTTTAACGAATATAAATTTACACTTTCTGCATTCAAAATATAAAAATAAACATTTTAATGGGTTAAAAGAATTAATTTCCAAAAATGTTGAACGTTTAAATAAACGAAATATTTATTTCGACAAAAATATTTTCAAAAATAACTGCCTGTGTTAAAAATTAAAAACATGAATTCAATATTTTGAAACTATAATTAAATTATTTTTGAATAAGTTTTTTCTGAAAAAAAACGAAAAACACAAAAAATTTACATTGTTTTCATAAACAGAAGAGAATTTTTTGTCGTGATTTAAAGCATTGCATTTTTAATACAATCTAGTTATTAGAAATTTAAACAATCGTATTTATTTTTTGCTCGCAATAAAAAGCACATTTCTCGAGAAGATTTAAATGGAAATGAATTTTTAAATTCGCATTACGTTTCGCAGTTTATGAAAAAAAAGTGTTCATTTGCTAGACTTTTATTTCGATGAAATGAAAATAAAAAAAAAAAAATAGAAATGTGACAAATCGAGTGATTCATGAAGAAAAGAAAAAAGAAAACCTTGTGGCAATTTTACCATGAAAACTGGTTGATAAATTATTTCAATATTTTCCACTTTATTAAGCATTATTCAAATCATATTTCTATTTGTAATTTTTCCGGGAAGTCATGAAACAATGTTTAAATTTAGACTGCGATTATTATTCAAGACTATATAAATGAAAGTGTGGCATATTATTTGTAACGATGCAATTATGGTTTTCCATCAAAGCAATAGTGTATGAATTCTCACCCCCTGTCGATTTGTCATCGTTGACTTTTGCGGTATTATGTCTTTCTCACTGTTCCAATATTGCCTCTCGGGAAAATAACAAATATTAATTTTAGTTGTGTCTAGAAATTTTTAAAAAATTTTAAAAGTAGAAAAAAAATTCAGTAGAAAATAATTATTTTCTACTGAATTTTTTTTCTACTTTTAAAATTTTTTTTAATTATTAATTATTCAAAATGAAAAGTAAAAAATAAATAAAAAATACAAATGTGACTATTCTGATTTCCCAAGAATATTAGGTTATTGTTTCTTAACTTTTGAAGAATTAAGGTAAAGAAAAAGTTTTAAAAAAATTAAAATAAAGAAACTTAACTCTCAGGGCAAACTAACAATATTTAAATTCAATACTAATAAAAATAAATAAACGATATTTAAATTTTGAAATTAAACTACATTTTATTTTTAAAAATTAAAAAAGCTATAATTATAACGATCATAAAAACCTAATTTTTTTTTTGAAGATTCGTAGTACATTTAAAATCGCCTAGCGTTAAACATTTTTTAAACTTTCCTACAGCCCTTTCCTTTTTTTATAAATTGATTTTTCATGAAATAAATTTCGATGTCACTATAAATTTTCCACGTACATTTCTTAGTTTCTTTTATAAGAAATAAATGGTGTACTAAGTTTCAATAACTTTCCTCCTGAGAAAAATAGGAATGTCATAGCACGTCTGACTTGAAAGAGACTCTAATTCGTTTCTCTTCAATGGACATTGCTTTAATTTCTTCGCTTCGTTTTTAAAAGGAAAACAAGAACTTTTATATCGATAGTCTAGCGTGCAAAAATCAATGAGACACAATGTTTGAAAAGCACATTCCATTATAGAAACGAAAATTTAATTTAATTTAATTTAATTTAATTTCATATAATTTAATTCAATTTGGTTCAATTCGGTTTAATTTATTTTACTTAATTTTAAAAAATCGCAATTTTCCTTTTTTTTTGCTTTTTTTGTTTTGCTCTTTCTTTTCTTTTAAATAATTTAGAACCGCAATTTGTAATTTAATCACTGCAATGTATTGAATAAAAAACTATTTTCGATGCATAATTTATATGAATGAATTCAATTTTAAGAAACATTCAATTATTCAATAAAATAATAAAATTCGTTGCAAAAATTCAAATATTTTCATAAAAAAAATTTTAATTCGTCGCAGAAAATCAATTGTTTTCAAAAATTTTTAAGTAATTCTACAAAAGAATTGAATTATATTCATAAATTAATATAAAATTCTTGTCAAGAATTAAATTATTTTCATAAATAATCAAATTTTTCGAAGGAATTCAATTATTTTTAAAAATTTCTATAAAATTCTTGGCAAGAATTGAATTATTTTCATAAATAATCAAATTTTTCGAAGGAATTCAATTATTTTTAAAAATTTCTATAAAATTCTTGACAAGAATTCAATTATTTTTATAAATAATTTTAATTTTAATTTTTCGAAGGAATTCAATTATTTTAAAAAATTTCTATAAAATTCTTGGCAAGAATTCAATTATTTTCATAAATAATATTTGTCGAAGGAATTAAATTATTTTAAAAAATTTCTATAAAATTCTTGTCAAGAATTCAATTATTTTCATAAATAATAAAAAATTTCAAAAAATTTCAATTATTTTCATAAATAATCAAATTTTTCGAAGTAATTGAATTATTTTTAAAAATGTCTAAAAAATTCTTGTCAAGAATTCAATTATTTTCATAAATAATAAAATTCTGCAAAAAATTCAATTATCTTGATAAACAACAAAATTTTTTCTAAAAAATCAATTATTTTAAGGAATTTTAATAAAATTCTTTTCCAAAATTCAATTATTTTGATTAAAAACAAGATTCATAATGAGAATTCATTCTTTTGAAAAGTAATAAAATACTTTGCAAAAATTAAATTATTTTTAAAATTTTTGAAAAATTTTCGCCAAGATGTAAAATTTAATAAAACTCTTCGCATGAATTCAATTATTTTCATAAATTATTAATTAAATTCTTCTCTTGAATTAAATTATTTAAAAAAATTTTAATAAAATTTTTCAATAGTTTTCAATTATTTTAAAAAATTGTTATAAAATTCTTTAATTTAATAAATTTCTGTAAAGTTTTAATTAAATTCCTTAAAAGAAATTAATTATTTTGAAAATTTGTTAATAAAATTCTTCATAAAAATTCAATTTTAAGAAACATTCAACTATTCAATAAATTATTTAGTTTTGTATTTAAATAATTGAATTCTCGTAGAATTTTCAAATAAAAATTTATTTCTAAATGAATTTCGTTTAAAATTTTGGTTAATAATTTTGATATTAAAAGCATTAATTTAATATAATTTAATTCAATTTATTCAATTTGGTTCAATTCGGTTTAATTTATTTAAATTAATTTTAAAAAATCGCAATTTTCCTTTTTTTGTTTTTTATTTTTCTTGTTTTTTTTTCTCTTTTCTTTTCTTTCTTTTAAATAATTTAGAACCGGAATTTTTAATTTAATCACTGCAATATATTGATTAGAAACTGTTTTCGATGCAAAATTTATATGAATGAATTTATTTATAAATTCAGAATTTATTTTATCAAATTTATAAGAGTCGAAGATTCTATTTTCTTTCAAGTAAGATGAAAGTAAACAAACAAGAAAAATGGAAGGAGATAAACAAACTTTTGACAATACAAAACCGTCTTCTTTGGATTTTTTTAGAATACAAAAATAAATTTCCCTCGAGACGAAAGCGATAATAAAGTCATCGCCTCTCCTCACTTTTCGAGAAATTTTAGCTCACGCTCTCAACAAGTTAAAGATAGATATAAGGAAATTCTTAAAGTGAAATAAAAATTTCAAAAGAGAATTGCTATTCAATTGTTATTAATTATTAAATGTCAGTTATTAATTAATTATTAATTATCAATTGTAAATTACTAATAAATTATTAATTTAATCATAAATTACTAATTTCAGTTATTAATTATTAATTATCAATTTTAAATTACTAATAAATTATTAATTTAATTATAAATTACTAATTTTAAGATTTAAAGATCTAGTTCATCGAATCTATTGTTCACCTCAACGTTTCTAATAATACGATTGTTTTTTTGTTCTAGGTAAGTCCATTCGACATAAAGGTTCCTTAATTCACATCCCAGATGCTGGTGAGAAAGATAAATAAAATATTTTTAACCTGAATATCGATATTTTTTTTCTTCAAGTACTTTAATAAATGAGAATTAATACCAGTGAAATTAAATTAAATATCAATTAGATTTGGTCAGGGTAAGACTCCGTCAGAAAAAAAGCGATTTGCAAGTGGTCTTCCGATTTCTTCGAAACCTTGGGAAATAGAAGTCTTATATGAATTAAATTTAACCCTAAAAGGATTTTAAAAAATTTTCAAAATGGCGGCCGCTACGCCATATTGAAAATGAGTGTTGCGTTTTTTTCAAAAATTAATAACTCTGAAACTTTTTGATCGATTTTAATAAAATTTACAGGCGATATAGTTAAAAATACGTAGTTTAATTTGATATTATGAACAAAAAAAAATTTCCAAAATTTGTCAAAAAAAAAGTCAAAAAAATTTTTTGAATTAATTTTTAGTTCAGTTGGCCTAATTTTTGTATTTTCTAATAAGTAAATATCGATTCCTTGTAATTTCACCTTTCATTTCATAAAAAAAAATTTATGGAGACTCCAATAGTTCTCGAGATATTGCGACTTTAGTGGGAGCGCGTACCGCGGAATTAAACTTCGTAGCGAGGCGGAATATGAAGCGAGCGTACAAACGTGCACAATAGGGTGTCCGTAACAATGCGACTTTCGAATTTTGTTTACGCCACCCCCCAGTTTAGTTCCAATAAAATAAAAAAAAATTTTCTAAAATTTGAAGCCGATTGATTAATATTAACACGTGCCAGAGATCCATCGAAATTTCCCATTAAAAATACATAGGAAAAATGCACTTTTTAAAAAAAAATTCATAACTTTTTTAATATTCATGCAAAAAATTCTCCAGGTCACATTTGCCTTCATTTTTAGCTGCACTATAAGATAGCACTTTGCCAAAAATTTAATTTTGAAAAATTTTTAAAATGGCGGATGATTAAAGTGGGTCATAAAAATGCACCACAATATATCCAAGGTTTTAACACATAAGTGTTGTCAAAAATTCAAAAAAATTTCTTACTCGGGGCTATTTTCGATCGTTCATCATGAATCTGATATCTGAAATTAATTTTTCCAAATTTTCGATCCAATATGGCGGGTTCAAAATTTTGATTTTCTACATTTTTAAAGTAAAAATTCTAAAATTTGTTTGATTCAACCAAATCATTTTATTTGAGTCAAACAAACATATTTGCTTGTCTTAAAAAGTACATGTGTGAATTTAAAAATGGCGATCTCACTTGTCTACAGTCCGCGTTCGCGTCAAATTTATTTGTTAAATCGGTAAATCAAAGAAAAAAAATTATAAGTGTCGGTTAAATAAATATTAAATACATTGTGTTCATTGACTTACTGCATATTTAATTTGTACCAGTGAGAAGAATATTTACAAAAAGGTTTTGTGAAGTTTTCAGTTTGTTGTTTCGAAAAAACTTTTTCCTGAGTGCACGTATAAAAATCATAATTATAATATGTTTAATGTAATATTTCAAATGTTTTTTATAATTAAGTAATTTTGTTTATATGAAGAAATACATATATAATATTTTACTTAATTGTTATTTATTTTCCTCTAATAATGTTTGAGTTTCCTAATTTAATATTTTCTAGTATACATATTATTGGTTAATTTATAATTTATTATATGTATAATTTTAAAATATCAATAATTATATAATAAATTATAAATTAACCAATAATACGTACTAGAAAATATTAAATTAGGAAATTCAAATATTATTAGAGGAAAATAAATAACAAAATTAAGTAAACAAAAATATTTATTTAAATGAACCAAATACGTTTACTAAAACTATTTATTTGAATCAAACAAATCTTTTCTCTTGAAATAAACAAATTTTTTAGTTATATTAAATAAAATTTTTTGGTTAAGTGTAATAAGCATTTGGTTAATACAAATAAACGTATTGGAAGAAATTTTTTGGTTGAATCAAACAAACGTTTGGTTGACTGTATAGCAATGCATTTATTTGGTTGATTTAACCAAAATTTGGTTGATTCGAACAAATTTTTTTCTGAGTGTACGAATCTAATGTTAAAATTTTATTTTTCAAATTATTCGATCCACTATGACGGATTTAAAATTATGATTTTCTACATTTTTAAGTAAATAGTCTAAATATTAATTTATAGATTAATATTTACAAAAAATAATTATTGGGATGTTTTAGAAACTCTTTTATAGAAATTTAACTTTTTATACCTCTGCTCTTAAAAATCGATTATTAAAGGAATATTTTAAAAAAAATTTTGAATCCGCCATGCCATATTAGATTCGGTAATTTAAAAAATAAATTTTTAAGATTAGATTCGTAAATAGCGCTTCCAAATATCGCCCTTGACGTTGTTTTAGAATGTTTACTTCGAAAATGTAGATAATCAAAATTTTGAACCTGCCATATTGGATCCAAAATTTTGAAAATTAATTTCTAATATCAGATTCATGATAAACGATCGAAAATAGCCCCGAGTAAGAAATTTTTTTGAATTTTTGACAACACTTATGTGTTAAAACCTTGGATATATTGTGGTTCATTTTTATGACCCACTTTAATCATCCGCCATTTTAAAAATTTTTCAAAATTAAATTTTTGGCAAAGTGCTATCTTATAGTGCAGCTAAAAATAAAGGCAAATGTGACCTGGAGATTTTTTGCATGAAAATTAAAAAAGTTATGAATTTTTTTTTAAAAAGTGCATTTTTCCTATGTATTTTTAATGGGAAATTTCGATGGATCTCTGGCACGTGTTAATATTAATCAATCGGCTTCAAATTTTGGGAAATTTTTTTTTATTTTATTGGAACTAAACTGGGGGGTGGCGTAAACAAAATTCGAAAGTCGCATTGTTACGGACACCCTATTGTGCACGTTTGTACGCTCGCTTCATATTCCGCCTCGCTACGGAGTTTAATTCCGCGGTACGCGCTTCCACTAAAGTCGCAATATCTCGAGAACTATTAGAGTCTCCATAAATTTTTTTTTATGAAATGAAAGGTGAAATTACAAGGAATCGATATTTACTTATTAGAAAATTCAAAAATTAGGCCAACTGAACTAAAAATTAATTCAAAAAATTTTTTTGACTTTTTTTTTGACAAATTTTGGAAATTTTTTTTTGTTCATAATATCAAATTAAACTACGTATTTTTAACTATATCGCCTGTAAATTTTATTAAAATCGATCAAAAAGTTTCAGAGTTATTAATTTTTGAAAAAAACGCAACACTCATTTTCAATATGGCGTAGCGGCCGCCATTTTGAAAATGTTTCAAAATACTTTTAGGGTTAAATTTAATTCATATAAGACTTCTATTTCCCAAGGTTTCGAAGAAATCGGAAGACCACTTGCAAATCGCTTTTTTTCTGACGGAGTCTTACCCGTCAGTTCAAACTTAATGGAAATATGAAAGCATGAACTGAATATTTCAGAACTTTTTTTTGTAACACATTTACTGATTTAATTATATCGAAAAGTAATTTTAATTCCATCTATTTAGTGTAAATTAATATTAAATGACGTGGCGAAAATTGATTAATGTGCTTTCAAAGTGTTAAGGGAAGAAAAAAATTTACTTTTATTCTATAATTATTATTCATTATTGAATTCAATCGATATATTTGCAAAAAGGAAACGAGAGTTTCCGCGCTAATTGAATTAATAATTTATAACTCTTTTCTCATAGTAATTAAACTCGAATTTTTAGGCGAATGTAATGAAAATTATTTACAGTTGATTAATAAATATTTTTATTTTTTTTTAATTTTCAATTCTTAATAATAGATAAATATTAATATTAATATTAGAAGATAAATTTTTTCCCAAAAAGTAATTTCTCGACGAATGACTGCAATTTCCGATCGTTACACAAAAAAGAAAGTACTAGACGCAACTTGGGAAAAATAATTTATGGCGAAGTAAATCCCATTCGTGAACTAAATTTTAAGACAGAGTGTATATTCGTTCGACAATAAATAATCCTTATTGAGTATGCAGAGACTGAATTTTTTTTTCTTTTTTTTTTTTTGGACTCGTCGTATTCTCATTTTAAAATGTAAAGTTTCTTTCTTTAATAGAATCGGTGAAAAAATATTTCAAGCTTTTATCCACTTATCGCCAATAAATCATATCGTGCCTCCTACGCCTTTGCTCGGACCCTCATTCATATCTCGAATACCATACGGGACTGAACAAATAAAGTATTTGCATGGCTAGCATTGTATTACGATGCACACTTCATAGCCCTTCTCATTTGCGTGTACAATGTACAATGTACATGAACCCTCGCTCTCTCCACTCGATATGATCTGTTTTTTTACAGTACATACTATTACAAATCCCCGGATAATCTTTCCGATCTCATATCGTTCTACAACGATTTTCCCAAAAAAAATCTTTTCAATCTGCCGATATGGTGGATTTTTTTTTCCTTCTAATTTAGTGTTGGAACTTTATTCAAAATTTATAAATTAATTCAAATCTATTATTGGAAATGTTATAGAAGAGCATTAGAAAGTATTTAAAAATACGGACTTTACGAACCAATGACTGACGAAAATATAAGTCCGAGTCAAATAAGAGAAAATTTTATTTCAAACTATAAATTAAATTTTTCATAATATTCTATAAAACAGGAAGATATCGATAACTCCGATTCTTCGCCTCGGAGAGATCGATTTCTTTATTAAAGAATTCAATTATTTAAATACAAAAATAAATAATTAATTGAATAATTGAATGTTTCTTAAAATTCAATTCCCATAAAGAATTTTATCAACAAATTTTTAAGTAATTCAATTCTTTCGACGAATTGTAATAAAACTTTTAAGAATAATTATATTTTTCGAGAAATTCGATTAAAATTGTATTAAAAATAATTGAATTTCTCCAATAATTTGTAACTTTACTAAAATTAAATTTTTTTCGTGTTTTTAACTAAAATTCTTCTATAAATCAATTATTTTCAAAAAATTTCACGAAATAATTCAATTTTTTTCTTAATTCGTTATAAAATATTTCAAAAGAATTCTATTATTTTCTAAACTTTTATTAAATCCTTCGAAACAATTCAATTATATTTATAAATAGTAAAATTCTTCGCAAAAATTCAATTATTTTGAATACAATTTTAATAATATTTCATGAAAGAATTCAATTTAAAAAAAATTTTTAATAATATTTTTAGAAATAATTCAATTACATTCTAAAATTTAAATAATCCTTCGAAACAATTCAATTATTTTTTTAAATAGTAAAATCTTTGCAAAAATTAAATTATTTTCAAACAATTTCACGAAAGAATGCAATTTTTTTCTTAATTCGTTATAAAAAATTTCAATAAAATACAATATATTTTCTAAAATTTTAATAAATTCTTTTAAAAAATTCAATAATTAAATGTTTAATTTCAATTATTATTATACACGATTATTTTAAGAACTTAAAAGAAATTGTTCATAAAATTCAATTATATTTAAAATTTTTAATTAAAATTATTAAAGAAACTCCATTATTTTAAAAAAATTCAAAGAAATTGAATTCTCGTGATGAATTTTGTTATTTATCAAAATAATTGAATTTTGGAAAAGAATTTTATTAATATTCCTTAAAATAATTGATTTTCTGTAAAGAATTTTGTTGTTTATCAAGATAATAATTGAATTCTTTTGCAGAATTTTATTATTTATGAAAATAATTGAATTCATGCAAAGAATTTTATTAAATTTTGCTTAAATAATTGAAATTTTGCCAAGAATTATATTAAAACTTTTGAAAATAATTATTTTCACTTCTTGAGAAGAATTTCGGAACCTATTTATAAAAATAATTTAATTCTTGACGGGAATTTTTCAAAAATTTTGAAAATAATTTAATTTCTACAAAGTATTTTATAACCTTTCAAAAGAATTGAATTCTCTTGATAAACTTCGTTATTTATCAAAATAATTGAATTATAGAAAAGAATTTTATTAAAATTCCTTAAAATAATTGATTTTTTGGTAAGAATTTTATTGCTTATTAAGATAATTGAATTCCTTTCCAGAATTTTATTATTTATGAAAATAAAATTGAATTCTTGCCAAGAATTTTATAGAAATTTTTTTAAATAATTGAATTACTTCGAAAAATTTGATTATTTATGAAAATAATTGAAATTTTTTGAAATTTTTTATTATTTATGAAAATAATTGAATTCTTGCCAAGAATTTTTTAGACATTTTTAAAAATAATTGAATTACTTCGAAAAATTTTATTATTTATGAAAATAATTTAATTTTTGCCAAGAACTTTATAAAATTTTTCTAAAATAATTGAATTCCTTCAAAAAAATTGATTATTTATGAAAATAATTGAACTCTTGTCAAGATTTTTGTAGAAATTTTTAAAAATAATTGAATTTTTGCCAAGAATTTAATATTAATATATGAAAATAATTGAATTCTTTTTGAGAATTACTTAAAAATTTTTGAAAATAATTGATTTTCTGCGACGAATGAAAAGTTTTTTTTATGAAAATATTTGAATTTTTCTAACCAATTTTATTATTTTATCGAATAATTGAATGTTTCTAAAAATTGAATTCTTTTGTCAAGTTTTAATAAAATTTTTAAGAATAATTGCATTTTTCGAGGAATTTTTTTAAAATTGTATTAAAAATATTTAAAATTCTGCGATTCGAAATTAATTGAATTCCTAAATGAAATTTTATTATTTATGAAAGTAATTGAATGTTTTCTTAGAATTCTATTAAGAATTTTTTGTTAATAATTAAATTTTTTAATAAATTTGATGAAAATAGTAAATATTGAAAATAATTGAATTGTGCGAAAAACTATTGAAACTAATTGAAATTTTGCAAAGAATTTTATTTAAATTTTTTAAAAATAATTGAATTTTTTGCGAAAGATTATGCTATTTATAAAGATAATTGAATTCTTGACGAGATATTCGTTAAAATTTTTTTAAATAATTGAAATTTTGTCAAGAATTTTATTTATTAAATTTTTTAAAATAATTAAATTTTTGGCTAAAGATTATGCTATTTATAAAGATAATTGAATTCTTGACGAGATATTCATTAAAGTCTTTAAAAATAATTGAATTCTTGACGAGATATTCGTTAAAATCTTTAAAAATAATTGAATTTTTGCCGAGAATGTTCTTTGAAAATTTTATTGAAAATAATTGAATTTCGAAGAAGAATTTAATTATTTTCTAAAAAAAAGATATAGCTTGAGCCGTGCAATCGATTTATAGTGTTGCTTTGTACGATGCATATTTTTGCTAATGATTGGTGACTAATGGTTATTACGCGATCAATAACTTTGTGACGCAACCACATGAAGATGATCAACACCTGAATTGAATTCCCAGATACTAATTACACACTCCGTCCAATTCAATAGCACGCATGGGCACGATTGCCTTACTAGGTGACCGAACAATTATCCGTTTTCGATGGTGTGTCCTATCGATTAAGGGGCGACGCATTATCTCAAGACACACGAGCCTTAATTAATTGTAAGATCAAGGGAATTCTGTGATTGTTTGAGGCTAACCCTCTAAACTCCCATGGAGTGATGTTCCGCCACTCTCTCTTCTTCGAGTGTAAATCTCACTGCTTCACTGTTGTCCACTTTCAAACCAATTGCAATTATCACAATTTTCACACTAGCAGAATTAATGAACAAATTTATTATTTTTTACTTATTTTTCCCAACTGCAAAAATAAGTAAAAAATAATAAATTTGTTCATTTAATTTTTCGATGTCAATTTTTCATTTAATATTAAATTTCTCAAATTAAAATAATTGCGCATAATTTTCATCCCCTTTTTTTTGGAGTTTGTGCATAATTTCTACAATTTATTCTTCTTTTCTATAATATTCCTTCGCTTATGAATTTATATCTTCATTAATCATGAGGACTCGTCAACTTTTAATAAACATTTACAGATAATGACTTTTCATCCACGAGAATATGCATAATTATATAAATTTATATTTCCTATCGCAACAATATTACTTTAATATAAATGTTCAATAAATTATGAACAATGAATTATTTCGGAACATCCGTGTATTTTAATATTATTACACTATACTATTGTTCTATTATTATTAAATATAAATATTTTTTCATTCTTTATTTATTATTTAATATTCTAAAATATTAACTATTTGTTGCCAGCACATGTTTTCGAATAATTTTACTTTTGAAGAAATTTGTAAATAAATGTAGTAGTACATTTTTTTGAGTATCTAATAATTTTTAGAGTGAATCAGAATATTCTTTAGGGTCAGGGAAGAAAGTTAAAATCAGGGAAAAAGAAAATTTAATTTTTGTAGCAACCCTACTGTGTTGGCTTGTAGGTAAATATTATTCTTCTTATGTTAAATATTATTCTTCTAACCAAATTACTGGTTCATTAAAAAAAAGGTGACACACGTTCAGAAACAAATATTGCTATGTTTAGTCAGTAAATAAGAAAAACGTGTTTTTTCCTTTAATTACAACAACAATTATATTCGAGTTTGAAGAAATATTTCTTTCATGCAGGAAGGTACAAAAGTTTTGCCGAGAGATGTGTCACTAAATGAATTACTAACTCTGAAAAACGATACTTATTTATCTTGTGGGAAATACAATCCAGTTGATAAAAACTTTTTCCGCAACTTTTTTTCCTTCACACCGAACGCAAACTCGACTATCGAGCTCTCTCGCAGTCTCGCTATCGAGAGTAGCGAGGAAATGCGGATTTTTTTTCGAAACAAAATAAATCAAATATACAATATTTGTATACGTGAACAGTAACATAAATAGAGTGTGGCAATCAATTTAATATGAAAGTAAATAAAGCAATAAAAATCCCAGCATATATTAGAGGAATTCTTTCTATTTTGAATATATGGGTAAATATAATTTGAAGTAAACTAATTTGTTTAAATTCTTTTAAAATTTGCAGGGCTCGAACTAGGTCCGTAAATTTGTTTGAAGTCCGTATTTTAGAGAAAACACAAATTTCAATTACGTTAAAAAATAAAAAAAAACTCGTCAAAATTTCAATTATTTCTAGAAATATTAATATTAAATTAAAATATTGAATAAAATTTACCAGAATTTAATTATTTAAAAAAAAATTTAATAAAATTCTACGCAAACCTTTAATTATATATTCATAAAATAATGAAAAACTCATTTCAGAATTTCAATTATTTTTAATATAATCTCAATTAAATTCTTACAAATTTTATTAAAATTCGTCAAAAGAATTCATTTTTTAAAAAATTTATTGATTTAAGTTCTTTATGAGAATTTAATTTTAAGAAACATGCAATTATTTAATAAATTTTTTCTTTTTGTATTTAAATAATTGAATTCTAGTAGAATTTTATAATAAAAATTTATTTAAATTTTGAAAAAGTTACAAATGATTGCAGAAATTTAATTATTTTCAAAAGTAGTAAAATTCTTCGCAGAAATTCAATTATGGTCAAAAAATTTTCTAAATTCTCGTAACAATTTCAATTATCTTTATAAATAATAAAATTCTTCTCCAAAATTCAATTATTTTCAAAACTTTTAATAAAATTCTTGGCAATAATTCAATTATTTTCATAAATAATACAAATTTCACTGAGATTCAATTATTTTCGTAAATACTAAAATTTTTTTTAGGAATTCAATTATTTTCAAAAATTTTCCTCAATTCAATGATTTTTAATATTTACTGTTTTAATAAAATTTTCCAAGAATTCAATTATTTAAAAAAATTTAATAAAATTCTACGCAAACCTTTATTATATTCATAAAAATAATAAAAATTTCACAAGAATTCAATCATTTGCAAGTTTTTTTTATAAATTTCTTTGCAAACATTCAATTATTTTCATAAATAATTAAATTCTTTTCAGAGGGATTCAATTATTTTAATTAATAATAAGATTCTTTTTGGGAAATCAATTATTTTCGTAAATAATAAAATTCATTGAAGAATTTTAATTATTTTTAATTCATTTTTTAATGTTTTCTTTGAAAAGTGCAATTATTCATTACAATTTTATTAAAATTCGCCAAAAGAATTCAATTTAAAGAAAAATTCAATTATTCAATAAACTATTTATTTTTCTATTTATATCATTGAATTCTAGTAGAACTTTCTAATTGAAATTTTGTAAAATTGAATTTTAAACAAATGCATTTTAATATTCTCAAAGAATTGTTTAAAAAATTATTACAAATAATGCATTTATAGAAGAATTTTAGTTAAAAACAAGTAAAAAAATTTAATTTTAGAAAAGTTACAAATTATTACGAAAATTCAATATTATTTTCAAGAATAATAATATTCTTGGCAAAAATTAAATATTGTTAAAAAGTAATAAAATTCTTTTTAGGAATTCAATTATTTTTAAGAATAATAAAACTCATCGCAGATTTAAAATTATTTTTAATACAATTTTAATCGAATTTCTCGAAGAATGTAATTATTCTAAATTTTATTAAAATTCGTCGAAAGAATTCAATTTATTATTTAAAAATTTATTTATAAAATTCTGTATGAGAATTGAATTTTAAGAAAAATTCAATTATTCAATAAATTTTTTTTATATTTAAATAATTGAATTCTAGTAGAATTTAACAAAAAAATTGATTTAAAAATGAATTTTAGTCAAAATTTTAGATAATTGAATATTGAATGCATTATTTCGTGAATTTTCAAAAATAATTGAATTTTAAAATTCATTTTTTTGAAAAAGTTTAATTAAATTTTTAAAATATTTTTTGAAGTTTTTATTTTCTAATATATATTGAATAGAAGAATTTACGAATAATTGAAATTTCGTAAAATTGAATTTGTAAACGAATGGATTTGAAAATTGTCAATGAACTTTTTCGAAAATTATTAAAAATCAATAGAGATAATCGATTTAAAGAAGAATTTTAGTTAAAAATTCTTGATAATAATAATTGAATTGATAATGATTTTATCACTCGATCATTAATTATTATAAAACATGAAGAAGTCGATCACTTTGAGTCGAAGACTCGGAGTTATCGATATCTTCATGTTTTATAGTTTTAAAAATTCAATTTATAGTTTTAAGTAGAAAATGTTTTCTTATTTGATTCGGACTTATTTTTTTTTGTCAGTAATTGGTCCGTAAAGTCTGTATTTTTTTATTTTTGTTCCGTAAAGACCGTATTTTTAATTTTTGGTCCGTAAAGTCTGTATTTTCAAATACTTTCACTAATTCAAGCCCTGAATTTGTTAAAACTTGTTGAAATGAATTTTTAGAAATTGTTTTTGATTTATGGAAATGCCTCAAGTGGTGTCCAATGGTCCAAATGTAATACATCACTGTCATAATATGTCGCGACAGTTAACGGAGGTTCTAATTAGTTTTCTTTAACAGTTCCACCTGTATTCGTTTGCCTGCCGCTGTCATGATGCCAGAGAGAGAAGAGCGGATGTGCTCGGCATAAATGATAATAAATCCAAAGCGGCGGGCAACAATGGCCAGTAGTGCCCTGCACGCAATGCACATACTCGGCGCATCCTCGAATATTGTGTGTGTATGTGTGTGTGTGTTCACCGAAGACACTCGATTATTGATAATTCCATTGTTTTGCATCCGCGTTAAAAACATATTCACGCGAAAACAATGAACGGGGTTTGAAAAGTTAACGAACCTGTGTGTGCCTATATCAATACGCTATATGATATAGATAGCTGCTGCTGCTGCTGCTGCTGCTTCGCTATAAGAATGTTATTTCAGCCTGTCATTGAATCAACTTTTTAAATCGATTGTCCCGTCGCGCATCGCATTGTTCGATTCACATTCCTCCTCACTACATTACAATTATTTTCGCTACAAATGAAACAATGAGTCAAGTACACTAATGGAATTTTTAAATGAATACCCACACTTTTTCACGGTCCATGTGAAATGAGTTCACTTTTTTTTTTTTTTTTTTTGCAATCATTTCAATAGAGTTTAATAGCCGGGAAAGATTATTTTTCGAAATAGGGAAAAAATTTTTGTTTTAAAACCAATTTGTCTCAATTTGATATTTTTTGAATCTATACAGAAAATCGAAGTTTTATATTAGAGAGGGAGATTTATAAGAAAAGTAAATATTTGCATGAGAAGGAATTATGTTTATCATTCGAGTATAAAATACGTTAAAGAAAGTTGAATTTTTCCGCAAAAGTGTATGAGCTGTCTATTCAAATTTACCAACATGCCAGTGCAGAAGTCGATAGCTTCTCTCAAAGCTTTTGACTTCTTTTATAGTATATGGTCAAGACCAATACCACAAATTTTTGCGATAAGTGCAGTGGAACGAAGTCCGATTCAATTTATTGAAAGTCGAATCCTTTCCTTGCCAGAAATGACAGAAGTCCAACAATGCACGTACCTTGACGCGGAAATCCACTCCTGTCCTCTCACAACTTATTGGAAATTTAATGCTTCTTTTTTTTTGCGATACGTACGTTTAAGAAAAAAACATTTTCAATTAACTTCGAATTAATTATGGAATTTAATTCAGAAATGGAATAACGCTTGAAACTAGCGTGCAGTTAATTTAAAAAGTATATTTGTTGCAAATTACTTCTTGCTTTATTTATAAACTTTGGAAAAGTTTTTAAAAACTATTTTCTCCGTCTATCCATAAAATAATGTTTGTTTAATTAATTAATAGAGCCAGTTTTTGTTCGTCTTATAGGCTTCTGACAACTTTTTGGAATGACTTTGAAAATTACTATTCATCTATCATAAATTATTGTTTGTGAAGTTATTCCTTCTTATTGTAATAAATGTACCTTACAGTGATAGAAATAGTGAAAAATGACACATTGTTAAAATCAACAATTAGAATACTTTTCCTGATTGTAATTGTTATCAATTAATCTCAAATTTAGTTAATCACAGTTCGACGCGATAGTTGTTCCTGACAATGGTAGTTTGAAATAATGGTAATTTCAACTAATTATAGTTCCAAACAATTGTAATTTGAGTTAATGGGCAGACATTCGATTGATTGTCAAATTTTCCCGAACACAGCAATCATAAAATATTGTTGGCGATGGTAGTGGTGGAAAATGATTGATGTCCCTTGAGATGAAGTAAATGATTGATTTACGATATGGGGGATAGGAAATAAAATAAATTGTCAAGAAGTTGTTTTGAAACGATTCGAATTGAAGGGAAAGAGATTGAATCAAAAGTTAGAGCGTCATATAATTCTCATCGAGAGTATATATGTATACACTTTTGACCCATATAAATTTTGTGAATGGAAAAGTTTTTCGCTAGTGATAAATATAATTTCTTTGCGAGAGCTTCTATATGAAGACTGGTCTCGGAGGAGATTGAACTTGATTCGTGGGTGGGAAGAGTGAAGGTTCGAGATTGATCGAGTAGAATATCGGACCAGCCGTCTGTCCAGTAGGAAAACATAGGAGGGACGTCGGTTTCCGTTAAGTGGTGAGGTTAGCCTGGGTAGGTCATGTTAGGGTGGTTTTAAGGGTAGAGAGAAGCACCAGTTGGTACCGGGGTAGAGAGAGAGAGTCTCGATTCTCGCGTGACCCGATGATTCACAGTGCCCTGTTCTGCCTGGCTGCCAACTGTCCTATCCTTCTAACCACCTTATAATTCCCCAACATTTACAGCCACCTCACACTGACAATTCGCAATGCTCGGTACCGCTTCCGAGAATCATCCGCGCAAGTATTACCGAAAAATAGAGGAGAAATCGATTTCAAACCAACCCCAAACCAAGATCTGTAACTTTTTACCTTTTTAACCTCTTTAACGATGCGAAATCACGGTCTTCTTCTTCTTCTTCACTATTTACATAAGAATATTGATTCTTGCTTTCATTATGCCTCGTTACTTGATATTTCTCATCCCTCGTCCTCTTACTTCTTTTAATCGAATAGTTCAAGTGCGCCCAACTAGCACTCCAGACTTTGATGCTCTTAAAGAGCATTCTTCGTCATCAAATATTTTATTCAAAGAACGAGACACAATTAATTTAATTTTGCTTCCACCAATCATTTTTGTTTTCAGGTTCTAATATGTGACACAAGAAAAATATTTCTTTGATTCACATAACTTTATTATCAAATAAACATTAACTTAAATCAAATAATTTAATCAATTTCACCAAACTCAATTAAAAGGATCTACAATTTTTTTGGAAAAAGAATACCATTCACCGTGTATCACATATAATGAGCTCTATTATCCTAATTTGAAAAATGTGCACATGCACACTAAATGCAATTATCATTAATTTTTCTGCAGATGATGCAAATAGATTCTTTTTTATACGTTATTTTTGCGTTGTTTCTTTACCACAACAAAACTGTTTATGCAATTATAAAACCATGTTTAATTAAATTAGTTCTAATCAACGAAAATGTTGTGTTTCACCCGTCGAAAACGAAATAGAATTATTTTCTTTATTTGAAATTAAATTATGTATTAAATGTAAATTGAATATAACATGATAATAAACAATTGAATTTGTAATGCATTCTAACTTTAGAAGCAGAGCGCGCGCACAACACTGTGAAGTGAGAAACATTTGTTAATTACAGTGTGAAAGTGTCAGTATAATCGACATTTTCTGAAACGAACTGTAGTAATTTATCGTGATTTATGTTTTTGTTTCCACAGTGTAAATTAAGAGCATTAATTACACTTTTCCTATATCGTATGTACATAATTCTTCTTCCGGATTGACATTAGCATAATAATGATTTTTCGTCCGTTTCTACAGCTTTTTTTTGTTTCTTCAGTTTTATTGGTTTGTTCCTCTCTCTCTCATATAATCCATTACCTCTTTTACTCTTTGTGTCTTGTAGTCTCTTTTCCTTTTGTCTTTGGGTGACTCCTCTTTTCCTGAACCACCCTCTTTGCCCCCTACCACCCTCTTTTAACCCCCCCATATCACGTCGACTCCACTGCAGCCGGTTAGAGATTAAATTATAACCACTTAACTTTCCTCTTCTTGTACGCTCGCATTTTGTTTGGCCAGTAAAGTGGAAATAGTGTTTCCGCAAATTTCATGAAATCCAAGAGAACTGGAGTTGAACGTTCACCAATGTTCACTAAGTTTCCTTCATATTTGCTCAGACTATTGGGTTTTAAACTATACACACATTCAACGAACATAAAGCGTATCTTGTTCACGCCTTAACTCTCAAAATGAAATGAACAATGAAAAGAGAGGGCGGGGGGGGGGGTTTATGTAACTTTTCTTCTCCCTTTCATCTCTATTATTAAAGATGCTCCATAAATTAGCAATTTTCGAATAAATCCTCTAATCCCAAAATGCCCTCTTAACCCAAATTCTCTTAACTCTAAAAGACAAACAGTTTTCCCTATTTTGAATTTATTTATTTCCAAAAAACCTGGAAAATTGTAAATTCTTTTTCATAAATAATTTAATCGTTCGGAGTTTGAAAATAAAATATATCTCTCTCAATGGAAATATGTATATAAAATGAAACCTGAATAAAAGTGGAAATCGAAAATTAATGTGTATTATATTAACGAGATTGATGAAAATTTTCTCTTTTGCAAAATATGGTTCCTGGGAAAATAAAAATCTGTTGTGATCAAGTTCACTTTTCAATTCATTCGGTTGTGTCCGATAACGAACAAAAAAACAAAAAAAAAAAAAATACGTGAGAGCTTTGTTTGAGAGGAAATTTAAAAAGCACATATGCGTGAGAACCACCAATCAGAAAATATGATAGATAGGACCACTAGTATTATCGGACATGGTATTTGTTGATGACACTTCTGCCCTAACACAAACCCTAAAATCACATATGACATATTATTTAATTTTTATTTAATATTAAAATAATGATTGCAATTTCAAATTATGTGAAATTAGAAAATTGGAACATATTTCGTATAGACATTAATGTGATAATTCAGTGACATTAATTTTTATTCACAAGTGTACGGATAAGAGCCCTATTTTCCTTTTATAAGAATTTGCATTTTATGAGTCATAAAATATGATAACGATACGTTTTACGATACGCAATTTGCCATATGATCTCATTCAGACCTTTTTCATACCTTTCGAAACTTGCAAAAAAAAAAAAACAAATGTGCATTATTTCAATAACTGAAAAGAATTTTCACAATTTAATTATCATTTATATTTCCGCGCATATTATTAAAAATAAAAGTTTTCTTTAGTAACTGTTATCAGTTTTATTTTTAATAATATACTAATATTAATAATAAAAGTTTTATTTAGTAACTGTTATCAGTTCTATTTTTAATAATACGCGTGGAAAATCTACGTTGTGCATTCAACATTTAATACGATTAAATTTCTTCCTAATTCGTTTTCAATTTAATATTACAATTGAAATCTTTATGCGCAGTTATCGTGCGTGAATTCTTTCATTTCCCATTTTCGAAAATAAAAAGTGCGCTTGATTTTCTAAATCGACAAGAGGCGGATTTGAAAATGCACTCGAGTATTTGAATTAAACTAGCAGAGAATATTGGATTTGCGTGGCATTGATACTATGGGGATTGAAGATGAGAGGCACAATAGTCGACGGACAAAGGGGTCCAAGAAAGAGGATGCTGAGATAAGAAAATGCAAAGAAGCGGAACTTTACACCCCCTTTAGAACGAAACCCATTGAGAGGTGATAACGCAGACTGCCTGCGAATCAAGCAAAAAAAAAAGTAACCGCATTGACAATTTATATATACTTTTTATTCATAACAGGAGTTCAGGGAATATTGTAAAATTTTGCCATAAAAGTCATTTTTATAGAAAACGTCCATAATGTCCGTAATTTTTTTGAAAAAAGTACGAAAAGTTCCTAAATTGTACGATATTCAATTATGTTCAAACATTTAAAATAATTAATGTCAAAATTTCAATTATCTTTGTAAATAATAAATTCTTCTCTAAAATTCAGTTATTTTCAAAAAATTTAATAACATTCTTGGCAAAATTAAATTATTTTATTTATTTATTTAGATGTATAAACGGGCGATAAACCCTTTACAAAGTATAAAGATAAGAACAAAAACTTGTCGTTTTTAAACATTTTTATAATTATATATTTTATATATTTCTATAATTATAAAATTCAATTATAATCTAAAATTTTGACTGAAATCCATTTTTAATTCAATGTTCATGAGAAAATTCTACTAGAATTCAATTATTAAATTACAAAAATAACAATTTATTGAATAATTGCATGTTTCTTAAAATTGAATTCTCATTTATTTACCTATTTATTTATTAAAATTTCATATATATTTTCAAATAACTAAATTCTTTTGACGAATTTTAATAAAATTAATAGAAATTTATTCTATGAATTCGATTAAAATTGAATTAACATTTTAACAATAATTGAAATTCTGCAATGAGTTTTATTATTTATAAAAATAATTGAATGATTGCAAAGAAATTTTAAAAAAAATTTGTAAATAATGAAATTCCTGTGAAATTTTTATTATTTTACAAAAATAATTAAACGTTTATGTAGAATTGTATTGAATTTTTTTTTTAAATAATTGAATTCTTTTGGAAAATTCTATGAAAAATAGTAGATATTGAAAATCATTGAATTGAGGAAAATTTTTGAAAATAATTGAATTTCTGAGAAGAATTTAATTATTTTTGAAGATAATTGAAATTTTGATGAGAATTTAAAAAAAATGTTTAATAATTGAATTTCTGTGAAGAATTTTATTACTTTTGAAAATAATTATTGAATTCCTAAAAAGAAGTTTTTTATTTGTGAAAATATTTGAAACCCTGTAAAAAATTGTATTATTTATGAAAATAATTGAATTAGTGCTGAAAAATTTTTAACAAATTTGTAAATAATTGAATAATTATTGAATTGAGGAAAATTTTTGAAAATATTCGAAATTTTTAATATCTTATTAAAATTTTTGGGAATAATTGAATTTTGCCAAGAATTTTATTAAAATATTTGAAAATAATTGAATTTTGACAAGAATTTTATTAAAATATTTGAAAATAATTGAATTTTGACAAGAATTTTTTAAAAATATTTGAAATATTAAAAACATTAGAGAGTAAATTTTTAGAAATAATTAAATTTTAAAAATATTTCAGATTAAAATCTTTGAAAATTTGAATTTTTCATATTTTTAACTAACAATTCTGTGGAATTAATTTTTTTTTAAAAAAACTTTAAATGCGGATTTTTTGTTGACATTATTTAAAGTTTTCTAGTATATATATTTAATTGAAGAATTTACGAATAATTAAATTTTGTAAAATTGAATTGTATACAAATGAATTTGAAAATTTTTAAAGAACTTTTTCAAAAAATAATTTAAAATAATGGATTTATAGAAGATGTTTAGTTAAATTAAATTCTAAATAAGAATTGAATTTTAAGAAACATTCAATTATTAAGTAAATTATTTATTTTTTAATTTATATAATTAAATTCTTCTAGAATTTTCTAATAAAAATTGATTTTAAAAATGAATTTCAATTAAAATTGTTGAATATCATTGAATATTAAAAGCATTATAGCATGAATTTTTAGAAATAATTGAATTTTGAAAAGGTTTCAGGATTTTTAATAAAATTCTTTGCAAAATTTCAATTATTTTTAATACAAATTTTAATCAAATTTCTCGAAAATTGTAATTATTCTTAAAAATTTTATTAAAATTCGTCAAAAGAATTCAATTATTTGAAAATTTTTTGATAACGATTCTAACGTCTTTTGATAACGATGGAATTTAATTTTAAGAAACATTCAATTATTCAATAAATTATTTATTTGCATTTTATTTGTATTTAAATAATTGAATTCTAGTACAATTTTCTAATAAAAATTGATTTTCATTTCATAAAAATGAATTTCAGTTAAAATTTTAGTCAATAATTGAATATTGAAAGCAATATAGCGTGGATTTTTAAAAATAATTGAATTTTGAAATTAATATTTTTGAAAAAGTTTAATTGGATTTTTTTAATATTATTTTAAGTTTTTATTTTCTAATGTTTATTTAATTGAAGAATTTACGAATAATTGGATTTTCGTAAAATTAAATATTGTAAACAAATCGATTTGAAAATTGTTAAAGAACTTTTTCGAAAATTATTTTAAAAAATCGATTTAAGAAAGAATTTTTGTTAAAAATTCTTGTAAATTCAATTATTATAAAATAATAATTGAATTGTAAATAATTTTATCATTCGGTGATCTTTCATTATTATAAAACATGAAGAAATCGATCACTGCGAGTCTTATCCTAATCTTCTCTTATTTGACTTGGACTTATATTTTTGTCAGTAATTGGTCCGTAAATTTTAATTTTTGGTCCGTAAAGTCCGTATTTTTAAATTCACTGGTTCGAGCCCTGCGATTGATTGATTTAAAATTTCAAATATCTTGAAGCATGCACTTGGAAATTGATTCGGAAAATTGGTATGCTTATTAAAAAGTAATTTACAAAAAAGATTCTTCTTTGTAAATTACTTTTATCAAAAAAGAAAGTTGTAAAATCTGATTACAGAAATAGAATAAATATTAAATGTTTTATTTTTTGAGAGTAGTTTTGCAAAATGAAAAATCAATATTCCGAAGTTACATTCCGTTCCATCATCGTTATATTCTATGATTAATCATGAGATGCCACTGGAAATGTTTCCAACACACAATTAATTATATTCGCGCATACATTTCGTCTTTTGTAATAAATTACACGATACATAGCCCAGAACGTGCGCGCCCCTGTTTCTCTTAGTGGCGAATTTCCTTTAAACTCCATTTAGACAGAATAATGAGGCGAGCTCTCGTAAAAAGAACAGTAAAATAAACACGAGAGTTGATCATTTACGACGTCCAGTGAGTTGGTATTGAGCCAACCATTATAAGAAACTAACCTGCCTTTTGTAAAAACAATCTGGAAAGCATTTATAAAGAAAATAAAAGAAACTCCGCTGAAAAAGTGTTATTTTAGCACTTATATTGATTAGTTGACTCTGCAAAAATGATTGTCAGCACTCGAGACATAAAATATTTTAGTGCCTGCGAAGAAAAAAGAAACGTTTATCGAAGAAAATAATTTTCGATACAAAAAGACGTTTTATATTTTTATAACAATTCGTAACTTTACCGTTAATACTGTTAAACAAAAAAAAAGGATGGTGATTAATAAAAAAGAGATCGAAAATGACTTTAAGAAAATTGTTTCTTCCTTTTTGAAGTTGGGGAACATTCACGCCATATGAACCCTATGATGCATAATGCCAAAAGGATGAATTTTAAACGCTTGCAAATTGGAAAATACGCTTTTAGCTTTCTAAGCATGAAACTTGGAACGATTTCAAATTCATTATGTTCTCTTGGAGTTGGAACCTTGGTTCTCGTAATTTAGTAAAATTCTCCAGATGTCACCCGCACTAATAGTGTTTCACGTGTTTCAGACCGTGTGCACGTTTTCTCTGGGTTTTATCGGATTGCGCCAGGATATATCGTTGCAAAATGCATATTTGTCGTCATTGTGTACATAAAGGGTAATAACATATGCGCAAGGATGCCAAATATATCGCCATAAAAGACCACGTTTCCATAGAATTTCACCCACACTTTGATATACATCCCTTGGGAATGCACGAGGTACCGTTTGCACCGTTGCACCGTTGCACGTATCTCGTTGTCGTTACTCTCCGATGCATAGAATTTTACAATAGGCGCGAAGAAATACTCCGTATGCATTCGTACGTTACAGAGACATTGACATAAGTAATGTTCCTCAGGATTTCCCACGTGTCACTGACTCGCTCTCATTTCGTCTTGACTTTTTACGACCCTTCTTCCAACCAGAATCAACCAGAATGACGTTATTGAGACAAGTGGCTTTAGTGTGTTGAAAAAAAGTAGACGTTCATTTAAGACTAAATTTGGTGATAAAACTGAATACTATAACAGACTGACATTTTCAGGTCACATTCATTTTATACAGAAAGCAATTTCTTCAAGGTGTTTCTCTAGAATAGACTTGCGATGAGAAAAAAGGAATAACAGAATACCCTGTAAAAAATGAGGGTATTTTTTTAACATCTTTACCTCAATTTATAATACGGCTTATCTTTTGAGAACCGAATTTTAAAATCGACTATCTATAAAAATAAATAATTAAAGGCAAGAAATAATAAATATTAATTCAGCACTGCCTGCTTGCAAGCAAAAACAAATTTTTATACCCATCCTAATTCATAGTATTTTTCTACTATATAATTATAATTATTTTTCAAAATATAATTTCTACAGGACTCGAATCAAAACGAAAGTATTTAAAACTACGGACTTTAAGAACCAATTACTGACAAAAATATAAGTCCGAGTAAAAAAAAGAGAACATTTTACTTAAGACTAAAAATTAAATTTTTTCATGTAAAGAAAAGAACAATTTTATGTAAAAATGGAATCGAAACTTCTTATTTTTATTCCATTTACCTACGAATTTCTTTAATTGTAAAAGCATTTGCAAACATCAATAACTTCTTTTTTAAATAAATATTTAATCATTACTATTTTTTCATAAAGATTTTCAAAAATTTCAAATTCAATAATTTATAATTAATTAAAGATGATCAGGTGATAGGATCATTTTGTACTAAAAGAATATTTTTACTATTAAAACTTCTTCAAAATTATTTTCATCATTTCAATTCAATTATTACTTTTTAGAATTATTTTTAACTAAAATTTTTCTTTAAATGAATTATTTTTAATAATTTTAAAAAAAATTTCTTTGAGAATTTTCAAATTTATTTATTTACAATTCAATTTTACGAAATTTCGATTATTCGAATTATTATCTAAAATTTTTACTGTAATTCATTTTTAAAACTATTATTATTCAAAAATTAAATTATACGAGAATTTTAATAAAAATAATAATAATAATAATTCTATCACTCGGTTTTCAACACTTAATAAATTTAAAAAAAAACTTTTTAAAAAATTACAATTTTCGAGGAATTAATTTAAAATTGTATTAAACATAAATGAAATCCTGTGAAGAATTTAAATTTTTATGAAAATAATTGAATTCCCGAACGAATTTTATTAAATTCCTTGAAATAATTGAATTCCTGTGGAAATTTTATTATTTGTCAAAATAGTTAAATTCTTGAAAAGAATTGATAAATTTTACAAAAAATGTTAAGAATAATTGCAATACTTATTAGGAATTCGATTAAAATTATATAAAAAATAATTGAATTCTTCTAACGAATTTAGTGGAATTTTTTTAAAGAATTGAATTCCCGTGAAAATTTTTATTATTTGTAAAAATAATTGAATTCTTGCGAAGAATTTTCTTAAAATTTTAATATAATTGAATTTTCAAGGAGAATTTTATGAAAATTGTAACTAATTGAAAGAATTTAATTGTAAATAATTGAATTTTGAGAAAGAATTTTATAAATATTTTAATAAAAAAAATTGAATAATTTAGAGGAATTCATTTAAAATTGTTTTTTAAAAAATTGAATTTCTGAGAAGAATTTTGTTAACGCATTTTTTTAATGCATTGAATTTTCGTAAATAATTTTTTTATATGTGAAAATAATTGAAATTTTGCCAAGAACTTTATTAAAATTTTTGAAAATAATTGAATTTCGAAAAAGAATTTCATTATTTATGAAAATAATTGAATTTTGGAGAAGAATTTTATTATTTATAAAAATAATTGAAATTTTGATAAGAATTTAAAAAATTTTTTGAACATAATTGAATTATTGCGAAGAAAATTAATAAACAATTTGTAATTAATTGAATTCTTTTTAAAAATTTGATTAAAATATATAATTTATATAGTAGATATTGAAAATCATTGAATTGAGGAAAATTTTTGAAAATAATTGAACTTTTACCTAGAATTATATTGAAATTTTTGAAACTAATTGAAATGTTGACAATTTCTTTTTAAATTTTTTGAAAATAATTGAATTTCAAAGAAGAATTTTATTATTTATGAAAATAATTGAATTTCGGAGAAAGTAATTGAAATTTTGATAAGAATTTAAAAAAATTTTTGAACATAATTAAATTATTGCGAAGAAATTTAAAAACAATTTGTAAATAATTGAATTATTTATCAAAATTTGATTAAAATATAGTAGATATTAAAAACCATTGAATTGAGAAAAATTTTTGAAAATAATTGAACTTTTACCAAGAATTGTATTAGAATTTTGAAAGAAATTGAAATTTTGACAAGAATTTTATTAAAATTTTTGAAAATAATTGATTTTCCGAGAAGCTTGTTTTTATTTATAAAGATAATTGAAATTTTGATAAGAATTATTTTTAATTTTTGAACATAATTGTATTTCTGCAATCATTTGTTACTTTTCAAAAATTTATTTTTTTTTTACTGTTTTCAACTAAAATTCTTCTATAAATCCATTATTTTTAATAATCAATTAAATATCGTACAATTTACGGACTTTTCGTTTTTTTTCAAATAAATTACGGACTTTACGGATGTTTTTTTTAGAAAAAAATTTACTTTTACGGACTTTAAACAAATTTACGGGCCTAGTTCGAGCCCTGAATACTATAAAAACTGTCTAGAGGAAATTTTCTCTCCAAAACTTTTCTTAAAGTCAAAAATATAAAAAATAGTTTTTCCCACGACTATGAAAATATCTTTTTCAACTTCTTATTTCTGTCTCGTTGGTGATCTAATATAAAATGAAATAAAATTTTCAAACGATAGATACGTAAAATAAAATTTCCCCATATTCGATACAGCAGAACATAAACCATGGAAATGGAGGGAAAATTTTTTCTCTTCGAGAATTTACATTTTCAATATATAAGTATATATTTTCGAATATATAAATAAACTGCAGGCGTAAAAAATATATAAAGATGTTTTAGTTTAGCATAAACGAGTCAAGTTATATGATTGGGAAAAATGTGGTTAATCTTAGAGACATATATTATCATCGCAGTGTGAACAGAGACAATGGGTCTTGAATTACCACTTGCGATTCAATAATGCTTGCATAGACAAGGGTTTCCTTACATGGTCACGTTCAATGCCGCTATATACGCTCCTAGGATCAATACTCAACCATACATTGTATTTACGTATATTGTACAACTTGAAAGTTGAACAAAGTTTTCACATCAAACTTTTCAACTTATCAAATATGGATGTACACACGCATTCAGAACTCTAATCGCGCGGAAAATCATATTTGTCTTTCAAAGTCATATATATATATATTTATATTTATACGAATCTGTAGAAAAAAATTTTTATTTTATTTCACCGACAACATAAGTCTGTGAGAGAAAGTGGACGATTAATTTGTAAATAATATTCTAGCAAAAAATGCATGAATATTAGGTCACAATGGAATTAAAAGTCCCATCAATTTTTGCAGAATAAATTTTAAAAAAACTTTTCGAAATTTATTTCTTTGCAGTAATTGTCTCGACTTTTGTACCGTTTCCTTAAATCAGTTAGCTTATACGTGTTCTAAAAAGAACAGTTAATGAAAGCTGTTTCAGCAGTGTGAAGCTTTTTTAATATGAAGCCCTCCTCTCGAGACAAGATTGTCGCTTCTGATTCTGTGGCAAACAATTATTGCGGGAAGTTGGCCGAGTTTTTCCCCGCAGAAATTACTCTTTAACTCGAGAGAGTCAGAGAGAGAGAGAGGAACAATTTCATTTGTTTGCTCGTTACGTTCGCTATTCTCGACGACTTTTCCAAAGACGAATACGGAAAATAAATAATTGTCATTCCCTCCAAACAATTATTGCTGTTTCGTAAAATAAATTTTTTATTTTCTTGCGACAATGTTTTTTCTGCAGTTCTTGCAATTTTTCCACTGTAATGAATGTCCCATTTACTTGGCAACAATTTTTTCTTTCTTTTCCTCAAATTTTCAAATGGCGAAATTAATGAATATTCATTGTCAGTTATTTTTTTTGTTATGTTCATTTGTCTATTTATAAGAGATTTTTCTTACTCTCGGGTAAAATCAGTAAAATCATAAGAGTAATAATGATAAAATTATGATGATGATGATAATATAAACCCTAGAGCTGAAGATACATTGTAATTTTGAAAAGAGCCGCACTTACGATAAGGTTTTTATATTAAAATGTAAATAAGAAAAGTATATGATAAAAAAGTTTTGTGCCTTAGAGAATTTCATCATGTGGAGTGTTCCTCCTTGCATTTTAATATAAAATCAACCTTCATGAGAAACCATCTATAGCACCTTCGTTTTTTTTCTTTTTCAGGAGATGTAATCGGTCAGCGTTTTCTTGGAAACGAGAGTCACGTGGAACACTTCAAACTCCTGGAGCGAGCAGCCACTTTCATCCTGATCGGCGCCAGGTGAATATTCGAAATTTTCTCTCCCATCTACGATCAACCAATTTCTAACAGAACTTTTCAATTGGGAGAATTTTCTTCCAATGCAAATTCCAAGTTTTCCCCTCCAAAAAAAGAAACTTCTAATGAAAAATGAAAAAATCTAAATTTTTCTTTTTTTTCATTAAGATTTTTGTTCTTTCAATATGATGTAAAAAGCAATTATTTCTCCATTTGAAAATCAATTAGCGACAATTACATCAATTCGCATTTTGATAATAATTGGAACGTAATTTAAATCTAAATGAAGTTGTTTTGAATTGCAATTGTTTTTGACTAGCGACAGAGACGGCAGATTAATACATAATATAATAGTGAGACAAAACACAAAAGTTAAAGAGCTTTCATAAAATTGAATTTTAAAGTGGTTCTGTTTATGTGCATCCCTTGGAAAATATTTCATTATAAACGTAAATGTCATGTCTACTATGTTTTGAATTCAATTCTCAATTGAAAAGAAACAATCATCGGTTGTCTTGTATACGGGTCAAAAAACATATGAAACGATTGACGTACGCTACTTGTTGCTGAACTCGAATGAAAGGTATGAGAGTTTACCTTATATCCTAAAGTGAACGAGCTTAACTTTATTGATTTTCGTTTAAATGCCTACCGAAAGTACACCCACTAAACTATAATATATTTTCCCCGCTTAAAAAGTCATTATTTAAAGATTTTCTGAATTTTCGAAATTATATTTTTAGTCACTGTATTTTTAATTTTTCTCGGTTCATTAAGTATATTTTTTTAAAATAATTTTTTAAAATCTGTTTTCTTAATATGTTTTTTAAATATATTTTCTTTATATACTTTCCTAATATATTTCATTAATATTTTTATATACTTTTTTAATATTCCTTTTTAATATACTTTTTTAGTATTTTTTTTAATGTCTTATTTTTAATAAACGGTTTTTAATGTACTAAATAAAGTAACTTTTCACAATTAATTTGTTATTGAGAATCTATTATGTATAATATGGATAGTAAAACTTTCAATCCTACGCAGAATGAAATTTTTAAATCTTTTAATATAAGATTTAGCAAAAGAATTCAATTATTTAAGAAAAAAATTTATAAAATTCATCCAAAATTCAATTATTTTCATAAATAAAGTTTTCCCGAAGAAATTCAATTATTTAAAATCAAATTTTCATATAATATTTATTATATTTCGAAAAAATTTTTATTTTTTAAAACAATGTTTATAAAATTCTTATGAAGAATTCAATTATTTTCCAAAAAATTTTAATAAAATTCTTGTCAAAATTTTGATTATTTTCAAAAATTTTTTACAGAGGTTCAAGAATTTTTAATTTCAATTATTTTAAAAAATTACAAAATTTTTCACAGAGAAATTCAATTCTTTTTAAACATTTTAATAAAATTTTTCGCAATAATTCAATTATTTTCTAAAATTTGAATAAAATTCTTGTCAAAATTTCAATTATTTTCAAAAATAACAAAATTTTTCACAGAAATTGAATTCTTTTTAAACATTTTTATAAAATTTTTCGCAATAATTCAATTATTTTCAAAATTTTTATAAAATTCTTGTCAAAGTTTCAATTATTTTCAATTTTGTTTACAGGGGTTCAAGTATTTTCAATTTCAATTATTTTCAAAAATTTTATATAAATTTCTTGTCAAAATTTTAATTAGTTTTATAAAATTGTTTACAGGAATTAAAGTATTTTCAATTTTAAGTATTTTTAATGAATAATAAAATTTTTTTCAGAAATTTCATTTATTTTTAAAAATTATTTTCAAATATTTTAATAAAATTTTTCCCAAGAATTCAATTATTTACATAAATAATTCTTCGAAAGAATTTAATTATTAAAGATAAATAACAAAATTATTCCCGTAAATTCAATTATTTTTAAGGCATTTTAATAAAATTGTTTACAAAATTCAAATATTTTCTTCATAAATAGCAATATTCATCACAAACAAGAATTCAATTATTTTTAAAAATAATAAATTTCTTCTTGTAAATTCAATTATTTTTAAAAAATATTAATAAAATACCACATAGAGTAGACAATTAATTATTGTCAAAAATTTTAATAGAATTCTTTGTAAAATTGAATTATTTTTAAAAACTTTTTGCAATTCAATGATATTCAATATTCTACTATTTTTATAAAATTTCCAAACAAAATTCAAGTATTTAAAAATTTTTTTGTAAAAATCTTCGTAAGAATTAAATTCTTTTCATGAATAATAGAAATTTCTCAGGAATTCAATTATTTAAATAAGATTTTGCATAAAATTATGTCGAAAGAAATCAATTATTTAAAAATTTTTATAAAATTCTTCGCAAGATTCAATTAAATATTTAATTGGTAATAATCAATTAATCGGTTATTTGAATCAAATAAATTTTTTTTTCCAGTGTACATTTTTAGTAATTAGTAATGATTTTTAATATTTAATTTTATTTAAATGAAAAATTTTTTAAAGTCGGCAAACAATGTTCGTCAAGAAATATAAAATTGATTTCTAAATGCTACTTTTTCGTAAAGATAAAAAGTCCTCGGTACGAATAAGAATTTTCCTTCTGTGGTGTTATTTGACCGTGAGTCGTATAGACAGCATTTAAGAGGCAAAGTTTACAACTTAATAAAAGAGTCCATATACGATTTCTTGCAAGTTTTGAGTCTACTTAGTTCTTACCTTTCGGAAAGTACTTCCAGCCAGACTTCTTCCGGTAAAAACTTTTGCTTTACAAGATTGTGCACATTCACATTTGCCAAGCAGTGTGCTTAAAGACTCTTTATAGGTCTCATTGTTATTATGGATAATCAAAGCCGCATTCCAACGACCAAACAAGTCGATAATTTTCTTTTTAGAGTCACTTGCCTAGGAAAATTTCCTTTAACCGAAAAGAAATTAAATTAAAATTAAATTACATCTTTTTTCAAACAAAATAGTTATTGAATTTTCGAATTGTAATTTTTTTTCTTTTCTCTTTTTCAGGAATGTCATTTACAACATAAGTCTACACGACCTGACGGAAATTATCGATCAAGTAAGTTGGCAAAAAAAACACTAGCATTTATATTTTTGACATGTGTATACCTATAATTTTAATCAAGGAAAAGTCCCCTCGGCATTTATCATACTCTTAGTCGGCAAAAAAAAATCTCTCCTCTCATCTACTTTTATAAAATTTTCTGGAAAGAAATTTCGCGGATCAATAGATTCAGCCCCCAAGGGGTTTGTTAATGACGGAAAATAAGACCGATCGCTGAACTAAGCACATCCCTGATAAGTTTTCTCGTCGATAAAGTCGACTCGAAAAACTCGGACATTTCTCGATAACGTCAGAACATGTAACGACTCTCTCTCACTCTCACTCACAGAGATATCTTTGAAATTCACAGAAATTCCATTCTGGTGAATCTGGCGGAATTAAAGTTCCACTATACTGGTAAATAAAAAAAAAAAAAAAAAAAAATAACTCGCCTCAACATATAAAGTCACAAGAGACCGAAAAACTGTTGTGATAGCAGTGATTTATGTTCTCGTAATTTTTTCCAAAAATGTTTTTAATTCTAATATTTTATGTTACGAAAAAAAGAGGGCGGACTTTTGGTTAAAAGAAACTTGTACATCAACTCGAAATTCATATTTGGTTTGATAAACTATTGCAAATGAAATTTTTTCTCTTAATTATCTTTCATACTGCGAATTCACAACTGAATTATTTTAAGAAAAAAGCGTGTTATGCAGAATTAGTTTGACTTGACCTAGAAATTTTTCGATACCAATTTTTTTCCGCTACCATGAGTTTACTGTTCTCTTGGATTTTTGCAGTTGTCATCATTAAATATCAAATAATTACGAAAATACGATCTTCTGGGTCATTATTCTTGAAGATCGTTAGTGCGATGCTGTATTTCGTTCGAAAATTCCTCTGCGGTTAAATCTAATTAATTAAAAAGTCCATTTTTTGCTCCTATTTTTTTTCAAAATAAATCTTTTTCGAAATTAAAGTTGAGAATTCAAATAAAAAACTAAAAATAACTAAAAAGAACTAAAAAGAACTAAAAAGAACTAAAAGAAACTAAAAAAACTAAAAGAAACTAACAGAAAATTAAAATTAAAATTTTTTTTAAAATTAATTATTTCTTTAAATTGTGGAAAAGTTTCTTTAAAATGTTTATTCTAAAAATTATAATACCTAATAATTTAAAAAAAAACTAATTTTCAGAATTTTTTAATTACAATTTTTATTAAATTCACTCAATTTCTTAAGAATGACTTATTTTTTAACATATTTTCAAAAATTCAAAAAACTAAAGAAAATTCAAAAAATGTTTTTTAAAAAAAAAAAAATGTCAAAAAAAAGACAATTTTTTAAATAATTTTAATAAAATTCTTTTAAAAAATTTAATTATTTTCAAAAATTTTTACTATTATAATTATTTTCAAAAAATTTCACTAAATTTCAATTATTTTCAAAAAAGACAATTTTTAAATAATTTTAATAAAATCCATATATTTTTAAAAATTCAACTATTTTCAAAAATTTTTACTAAATATCAATTATTTTCAAAAAATTTAACTAAATTTCAATTATTTTCAAAAAAAGACAATTTTTTAATAATTTTAATAAAATTCTTTTAGAAAATTCAATTATTTGCAAAATTTTTTACTAAATATCAATTATTTTCAAAAATTTTCACTAAATTTCAATTATTTAAAAAAAGAGAATTTTTAAATAATTTTAATAAAATTCTTTTAAAAAATTTAATTATATTTCAAAAATTTTTACTAAATATCAATTATTTTCAAAACATGTCACTAAATTTCAATTATTTTCAAAAAATTCCACTAAATTTGAATTATTTTGGAAATTTTTTAAACATATATTTTTTGCAATTAAATAATTAAATTCTTAAAGAACTTTTAAAATAATTTGAAATAAAATCTATAAATAATTAAAATTAATTAATTTAGAAAAGAATTTTAGTTGGAAATTTTAGAAAATATTTGAATTTCAGAAGAATTACAGCTGTAATTTTGAAAAATAATTAAATTTTCATTATTCAAATAAATTTTATGTTTTATAAAATTTTTTTCCAATTTTTAAAAGTAATTCTTTTTAAGAAAAATGTCAAAAAATATAAAAAAATCATTTAAAAATAACAGTTTGACTTTAATGAAAATTTATCGATAATATAATTTCAACTAATTACTATACTAAATTCGAGATTATTTTCAAAAAGAAGAAATGTCAAAAAAAATTTCCCCCAGTTCCGTCGCATTGAAAAGAAAATTCATTTTAAAAGAAAGAAACCATTTATTTCAATTAAAATAGTGAAGAAGTTCTCTACTGTTTTTGAAGTAGATATTCACTTCAAGTTTTTTCGAGTATAAAATTTCCACTTTAAATAAAGTGTGGTTTTCCTTTCAATGAAATCATATACTCTTTCATATTTTTCATAAAAAAAAAAGTTGAAATTACCGACCAAAAAAGTACGGCAAAATTCATTTATAATTTAATATACGATGAAAGATAATTAAAGACTTTTTCATTTATTTACTTTTTTTTTTGTTCTAAATGATAGAATTAGTGGAAGGGGGTTTAAAATATCAAACAATCATAAAGTTTGCAATTTCATTTTGATATTTTATATAAAGGTATTAATTTTTATATATACGATGAAAAGTAGAAAAAAAATCTTTCCATTTTTCCTCATCTAACAATCAAACGCACTCGTTTTTTTTTCAAAGAGCGCACAGTTTTTTCGTATAAAAAGAGAAAAAACAAAGCCACAGATGGAATCATTTCATTGTGAAAACTGTTCTCGAAATTTAAAACTTTATAAATTGGTGAAGAAAAATATGCAATGCGGATCAATTTTTTTTTCTTTATTATTTATTTATTATAAATAGTTATAAATTTTTATTTTTTATTATAAATTTTCTATTTACTTTTAAATAGTTTCGGGGAAAAAAATAATTTGTTTATTCGCCTTTCTTAAAAGTGCGTCACAATTATCATTTATCAATGTACAATTTTAAATTGAATTCTCACTTCAATCTAAAAAAATCGAAATCGAATTTACTATATAATTCGAGAATTAAATTTTGGGAAAAAAAATTGAAAGAATTCAATAGGTTTGAAATCTGCAAGCTAAAAGTTTGGCACTGCGATTAAATATCCACCACGGTGTCAGCTATTGAGGGATTTCCCTTGGGAAATTGGGCACCGATCGATTGGCTTTTTCTTGGGTAAAAACGTGGAGTTTTTCACTAGTGGAGAGAGGGCAAACATTGAGAGAAAAAAAAAGAGAGAGAGTAGATACTATTTCATCTAAAGGTCACACTTTATCCTTGTCGGTGAAAAGTGGTGTGCTTTGGAAAAAGAAGTCAAACGTCATGCCGGCAAAAACCAAGGTAAATTTGTGCGCACTCGAGTGTTTATGTTTTCTAAAGTTACGTTTAAAAACGAAAACACAAAACATCTATTTGCAGGAGAAAATTGCGAGCACACACATTCCACTTTTATATCTCTAGTTTCTGATGTTAGTGTGAATTTATACAAACTACTAATTTCTCACACACACACACTGGAAATGAAGATTTACTTTTTCAATTATGAAAAACCGAAAAATATATAACATTTCGTTTTATGCTGATGATTTAATGACAAATTTCATTTTCATTTCAAATTTAATAGAGATTATATTTTCTTTTACAAATTAAACAATAGTTATTTTTTTTTTTACCTTTTTTTGACTTATTTTTAAACAATGCTACTTTCTTAATTTTTCTTCCAAATATGAGGAAAATGAAACATTTTCGTATAAAATGCAAATTTCTTTGTTTTTCATAGTGTTAAAAATAACTACCCCGTCAAATCTTTCAAAATTTATAATATTTATATTCTTAGAAATATTTAAATTTTCGAAAAATATGTATAATTAGAAAGTTCTTAAGTAATTCAAATTTTGTCAAAATTTTATTTGAAAATGATTAATTTTTCTTAGCTATTGCATTAAGATTTTTGAAAATTAAATTTTGAAGAATTTGAAATACAAATTTTTAAAATAATTGAATTTTTAAAAAATTTTAAATATAATTATTTTAAGTATTTTCAATTATGAATTTCCGTAATGTCAAATATTAACAAGGAACAATTGCATTAAATCTTTTTAAAACAACTCATTTTTTAAGAATTGTTAGGTATTACAATTTTTATTAAAAATCTAATTCTTATTAGAAATCTAATTTTTATTAAAAATCTAAATTTGATTAAAAATCTAATATTGATTAAAAATCTAATTTTTATTAAAAATCTAATTTTTATTAAAAATCTAAGTTTTATTGAAAATCAAATTTTTATTAAATTCTTGAAAAATAAATCATTTTCAAAATTTGTAATATACAAACGGGCTTATACATTAAAATCCTATTACAATTAAAATTTTTTAAAAAATTAATTATTTTTTAAATTGTGGAAAACTTTCTTTAAAATGTTTATTCGAAAAATTATAATACCTAATAATTTAAAAAAATTAATTTTCACAATTTTTTAATTACAATTTTTTAAAATTCACTCAATTTCTTAAGAATCTCTTAATTTTTTCAAATTTTTTCAAAAATTCAAATATCTGAAAAAAAAATAATTCCATAAATGTTTTCTAAAATATTTCATTTTTTAAAAAATTTTTATTAAGATTTTGAAGAGTTTAATCATTTGCAATATTTTTAATTAAAATTCTTCAAAAAAAATTGAATAGTTTTTTAAATTGTTCAGAAATTTTTTTAAAAACTTCAATTCTTTGCGAAGAGTTGCATAACAATATTTTTAAAAACTTCATTCTTAGAATTTTTTTCATGTCACTTTTTTAAAAATTCAATTAAAAAAAAGTAAATTAAAATTTTTAAAAAATCTACATTTTTATGTTTATCAGTAAAATTTTTGCGAAATCATGTATATTTTTTTATATTTATAACCAAAATTCTTCAAAAACGATTTTTTAAAATTCTTTTAAAAAATTCAATTATTTTCAAAACTTTTTACTAAATTTCAATTATGTATTTGGAAATTTTTCAATTATATATTTTTTGTAATTAAAGAATTAAATTCTTATAGAACTTTTAAAAATAATTTAAAGTATAAATTTTTTGTTTAAATAATTGAAATCAATTAATTCAAGAAAGAATTTTAGTTGGAAATTTTAAAAAATATTTTAATTTTAGAAAAGTCAAAGTTAAAGTAAAAAAGTCAATGCCAAAGTGAAAGTGAAAATCGAATTGAAAGTCAAAGTCAGATTATAAAATTGCACCATTTATAATTTTAAAAATATTATATTCTAAGTAAATTAAAGAATAAAATGAATATACGTAATTATTCTAAAATACAAGACAAGATTTTATTCTTAAATTAGGAACATAATTTTTCCGGAAAATTGTGAAAGCCAAATTTATGTTTCCATTCGAGTAAATAGAAAAAAATACTTCTTTTCAATAAACTTAAAAACCTTTGCTTCCATTTTCTTCCAATTTCGCGCGAGTCAAATATTTTCAGTGTGGAAAACTTTAAATCTTTTGAAAAAATATTTGCTTTTTCGTATTTGAGATGGTTTTTCTCCACAATTCAAGAAGAAAATTGTTTGTCCACTAAGTGAAGATTTCTCTATAATACAAATAGAAAAGCAATCAAATTGTTTAGAAGAAAAATTTCTTCCCAGAAAAAAAAATAAAAGTTTTTTCTTCCTAATAAAAATGAATTTAGAAAAATTTTCAAAATTTTCCCGTTTCATATAATTTTTTGTCGAAAAAATAAATGCGATCAAGTCACTTTTAGTAATTCAGTGAGAGGAATTTGAATCGTAGGAAAAATCATGGAAATGGATTGGTTATGGAAATATGGTGTGGTTGTGTGGAGAATTTCTTGAGAAGAAAAAAAAATTGAAAAATATATATGATTCATACGTGGAGATAACATAATCTGAGATGACAAATCGGTTGATGGCATTGTCACGCTCAGTTCTTATCTTTTCACGAGAGAAGTATAAGATCGTAGACTCGGGAGAAGGATTGCTTCAGAAGGTGCCAGAATGTCTGGATGGTGCTTTGAATGGCGAATAGTCAAGGACTTTTGCAAATCGATACAGAAGGAATGACGGGTTAAGCGGGGGCTGTAACTTGACAGGATTTGATCTTGGAAACTCCTAACGGATGCTGTCTGTCGTATCGAGGATAAAGGCGCGATGCAATATATGTATATAAGCCAAGCATTGCTTTTTACACGGTTAGAAAGTGAATGACCGGTCAGAGACGCCTCTCACCGCAAATGCCTTAACCAATACATACCTACATACATTTATAGTTTATACACACGCCCTTAATACCAGAAAATAATAGCCTTGGCAAAAAATTATCCTAATTATCTCTTTTTGCATATATATGCCACAATTTATATTAAACTTTTACAATAATTTCTATTTAAATATTTTTAATGAATTTAATTATAACATTTATTTACAAAAATTCGCATAAATTTAATTATGTTTAAAAATTTTGAAAACATTCTTCGTCTTTTTTTTAATTTTAATAAAATTCTTCACAAGAATTCAATTGTTTTCAAAAATTTTATTCACATTTTTCCAAGAATTCAATTGTTTTCAAAAATGTTAATAAAATTCTTGGCAAAATTTCAATTATCTTTATTAATAAGAAAATTCTTCGATGGAAATCAATTATTTTATAAAATTTTAATTAAATTCTTCACAAGAATTCATTTATGTTCAAAAATTAAAAAAAAATTCTTGTCAAAAGTTCAATTATTTTCAAAAACGTTAATAAAATTCTTGGCAAAATTTCAATTATTTTTAAAAATTTTATTCACATTTTTCCGCAAGAATTCAATTATTTTTAAAACTTAATAAAATTTTTAACAGAATTTTTTTTTTTTTGTTTAAGGGCATTTGAACCTTGATGACGTTACACTTTGTGCAAAGCATGTGTGACGTCATCAAGGTTCAAATGCCCTTAAATGCTTATTAAGAATTTAATTATCTTTATTACTTGTGAAATTCTGCTCTGAAATTCAATAATTTTACAAAATTATTAAAAGTTCATGTCAAAATTTCAATTATCTTTAAAAATTTTAATGAAATTCTTTACAAGAATTCAATTATTTTCAATCTTCATAAATGATTTTATAAAATTCTTTTCAAAAATTCAATTATTTTCGAAAATAATGAAAATTTAACATTAATTCAATTTTTAAAAATTTCCATTGTTGGAAAATTTTTTATAAAATTATTTGCAATAATTCAATTACTTTTATAAATAATAAAATAATAATCGCAAAATTAAAATTATTTTTAATACAATTTAAATTGAATTCCTAGAAAAATGTAATTATTCTTTTAAATTTTAATTGAAATTCGTCAATTATTTTCAAAAATTTTTTTTTAAATTCTCGTCAAGAATCCAATTTTTTTATAAATAATAAAATTCTTCTTCGAAATTCAATTATTTTAAAGAATTTAAAAAAAATTCTTGGCAAAATTTCAATTATTTTCAAAAATTTTCCTTATTTCAATTATTTCTAATATTTACTATTTTAATAACATTTTCCAAAAGAATTCAATTGTTTAAACGAAATTTAAATAAAAATTTCACAGGAATTCAATTACTTTAACAATTTTTTTACAAATTTCTTCGAACCAATTCAATTATTTTTTATTTTTTCACGAAGTTTCACAAAAGGATTCAAAAATATTTTTAGAGAATTGAAAAACAAATTGTTTTTATAAATTCAAATATTTCGAAAAATTTAAATAAAATTCTTTTAAAAATTCTATTATTTAAAAAAATGTTGACATAATTCTTTACAAGATTTAATTAATAAAATTGCAATTTTAATAAAATTTTCCTATACAATTTAATTCCTCTTAAGAATTCAATTATTTTCACATTTGATTTTTTCGAAAATATTTATGCAAATTCAATTTTAAATAATTCATTTCCTGATATTTTTATTTTTTTTTTTTTTGAAAAAAATTGAATGTACGTGTAGAATTGACTAGAATATTATAAAAATTTTTGTTTAATAATTGAATTCTTTTCGGAAATTTTATTCAAATAGTAGAATATTGAAAATCATTGAATTAAGAAAAATTTTTAAAAATAATTGAATTCTTATGATGCATAGTATTATTTATGAAAAATAAATTTATTCAAAATCCTGAAAATAATTGAATTTTGTCGAAGAATTTTGCTATTTATTTATAAAGATAATTGAAATATTTATGACTATTATCTTTTTGATTTTTTTAAAAATAATTGACTTTCTGCGAAGAATTTTATTAATTTTGAAAATAATTGAATTTCTGTGCACAGAAATTCTTCATGAAGAATTTGTTTTTTATCAAAATAATTGAATTTTACTACATGAATTTTATGAAAATTCTTGAATATAATTGAATTTCGGCGAAGAATTTTGCTATGAATATAATTTATGAAGATAATTAAAATGTTGATGAGAAGTTTTTTTAAAAGTTTTTGAAAATAATTGAATTTCTGTAAAGAATTTTAATATTTATTAAAATAGTTGAATTCTTTCAAAGAAATGCGTTAAAAATTTTTAATTTGAAATTAATTTCAAGTTCAACAAAATTGAAATTAAAATTTTGCAAAAAAATACTACATTAAATGATTTAAAAGTAATATCTTCCTGTCAGTTCTTCAATAAAATTAAGTTATTTAAAATAAACTGTTATCAAAAATAGAATAAATTTAAGATTGAATAAAAAATAAATAAATAAAGTTAAATACTTTGTTTGGTACTTTTCCCAATAATGATGGATTTGATTTACACACAAACACAAACAGGAGAGATGAAGAATATGAAAGATTCTTTGAGAAAATATTTGAGCAATTCCTTTTCTCTATCTCGTCATAAATTCCGGGACATATAATGCTATATAGGAGGAAATCAAAAGAGCGCCTGTCGTAAACATACGACGCGATATTGTCAATCTTCACTTTGAAGGAGAAGTGGCCCGAGAGACCGAGATGCGACGCTTTTTTCTGACATAAAACATTTTATTATTCCCTCATTAACGTCTCGTAAAAGTTATCACCAACATTCTCGAAGGCAACTAAAAGCGCCAAAGTGTGCGAGAGAGTTCTCTCTTCAACTTTTTGGTTCATTAGCCTCGCGCTAAAAAAAATATTGTATATCTCGCTAAAAAAACTGGCGGTAAACTCACCACATGCAAATTATGGATTTTTATTAAAAAAAAAGAAATCAATTATTTCAACTGGAGAAATTTTACATTTTTTAATTTTTTATAAGGTATCAATTATTCTATATCAGGGTTGCCACAAAAATTTAATTTTGTTTTTCCCTGACTTTTCCCTGATTTCCAGACAAAATTTTGACTTTTTCTCTGAAAAGAATTTAATTTGAACCCTTTTCAAAATTCAATTATTTTTAAAAATTCACGCTATAATGATTTTAATATTCAATTATAATTTCAAATTTTATGTAAAATTCATTTTTTTAATTAATTTTCATAAAAAAATTTTTCGATAATTCAATTATTTAAATACAAAAATAAATAATTTATTAAATAATTGAATATTTCTTAAAATTGAATTTTGATGAAGAATTTTACCAAAATTTTTTAAATTAATTGAATTTTAAGAATAAAAAAATTCTCAAATGAACTTTGGCAAAAATTATTAAAGATAATTGATTTAATGAAGAATTTTAGTTAAAAACACTTTAAAAAAATTGAATTTCGGAGAAATTACATACAAATAATTGCAGAAATTCAATTATTTAAAAAAAATTTTTTAAATTCTTGGCAAAATTTCAATTATTTTTATAAATAATAAAATTCTTCTCTGAAATTTAATTATAATAAAAAATTTTAACAATATTCCTTTACAGGATTCAATTATTTTTACAAATTTTTCGAAATTCAATTATTTTCAATATTTACTATATAAATAAAAAATTTCCCCAAAAATTCAATTATTTAAAAAAATGTTATATAAAAGTCTTTGTAATCATTCAATTATTTTCATAAATAATAAAAATTTCACAAGAATTCAATTATTTCAAACAAAAATTTCATAAATAATTAAATCTGCACAGAAATTAAATTAATTATATAAATTATAAAATTCTGCTCACGATTTGAATTATTTTTATGAATAATTAAATTTTCATAGAAATTCAATTATTTTTAAAAATTTTAATGATATTCGATACAAGAATTCAGTTATTTTGATAGATAATAAAATTGTACTCAGGAATTCAATTATTCTTAAAATTTTCAATAAAATTCGTTGGAGTAATTCAATTATTTTTATAAATAATAAAATTTTCAATGAAATTCAATTATTTAAAAATATTTTAATAAAATTCCTTCTAAGACTTCAATTATTTGTATAAATGAAAAAATTTTAACGGGAATTGAATTATTTTTATAAATAATAAAATTTTACTCAGGAATTTAATTATTTTTAAAAATTTCCAATAAAATTCGTTGGAGTACTTCAATTATTTTTATAAATAAAATTTTCACAGAAATTCAATTATTTTTATAAATAATAAAATTCTTGTCAGGAATTCAATAATTATTTTTAAAAACTTTAATAAATTTCTTCCCAAAAATTCAGTTATTTTTATAAATAATAATATTGGACTCAGGAATTCAATTACTTTTAAAAATTTCCAATAGAATTCGTTGGAAGACTTCTATTATTTTCATAAATAAAATTTTCACAGAAATTTAATTATTTTCATAAATAAAAAAATTTTCCCAAGAATTCAATTATTTTTAAAATTTTCAGTAAAATTTGTTTTGCAGGAGTTCAATTATTTTCATAAATTATAAAATTTTCAATGAAATTCAATTATTTTTATAAATAATAAAAAGTCTTCGAAAAAATTCAATTATTTTCATAAATAATAACATTTTCGCAGGAATTCAATTATTTCAAACACATTCTAACGTTTCTAATAAAAATTGATTCAAAAATGAGTTATTTTAGTTTAAATTTTACTTATTTATTAAATAATTGATTTAAAGAAGAATTTTAGTTTAAAACTTTAATAAATAATAATTGAATTGAAATAATGAAAATAATTTTGAAAAAGGTACAGTAACAATATTCTTTTATTACAATATAAAATAATGATTTTATCACTCGGTTATTTTTAATTATTATAAGTTATTATAGCGTGCCACATATTAATTATTAAAATGCTTAAAAATATTAAATGCTAAAATATTAAAGTACTTAAAAATATTCAATACCAAATTGTTAAAATAGTTTAAAATTAATAATTCAAAAAGTTTAATTTAATATTCCTTTAATTATAATTAAGAACTAATAAGAGTGAAATAATTTTTTCTACATGGAATTAATCATAGGGGCATGTAAAATCTGGCTCACGTGAATTATTAAGTATAACTCCGGTCGTCTTAATTTCTGACATAATTAAATTTAATATTCGTTTATAAATCATTCCACGGAAAATTAAATAATTCGCCAAAAAAAAAGAAATGTAGTTAATTAGAGAAAAATCAATTAATTCGATAAGTTCACATTATACAGTGCCAATTATACAAGAAAACGCGGGAACGGTACATTGCTTTGTAGTCAAGGAATTTTTTTTTTATAAATTTTGCGTAATAGCCTTTGCTTAAATTACATCCCGTCGTAAATGATTCGTTAACCTCGCTTCACTTCATTATTTCCGGTCTCAGTGGGCACGTTCTTGTCTGCCTAATTAGCATATACTCTGCGCAAACACAATGATCCTATTCTTTGCTTATATAAAACTTTTCTATGTACACCAGTCGAAAATTTTTGATATTAAGATATAGAACGTGGGGGCCAGAAAATTTACGTCTTTTTAATTAATTACACCCCACTTTATATAAGAAATTTATTAATTAGCTCAAGTGTTTTTTCTTTAGATGTATAATTTGAATACTTTTCTCGAAACTATTTTTTAACTACCACTATTACTATTATTATTATTATTTTTTTTTTTAAAGTAGAAAAACTTAAATCTTATTGAAAAATTACCAAGGTGTGTTTAAATTTTGAAAATATTAAAAAATACCCCCGCGGTAATTATTACAGAAATATTTTTAATTATAAGTGAAATGAAATTCCAGTTTAATTAAATTTTTCCATCTCGCACCACTTTATGATGTAAATTGTTCGATATTAGTGTTTGAAACTGTGATTTTAGTCAATTTTCATCTTTTCAAGTAAATGTCAGAATAATTATTATGTCAATCATAATTAAAATATGCGGCAATAATTAACGTATTTCTATTGTCTCTGTAACATTCCGTTTAAATTGCTTTCTGACGTAATTTCAACAAAAAAGAAAAAAATGTGTGAAAAATATATTTGCGATGAAAAAAAAAAAAGAATTACTTCCAGCTATCTTTTGTATTATTCTCATTTTCAAAGATTACTTCGGTGTAACTGTTTTCTTCTCTCATTATAAACGTACCTTGCAATCTTTTCCAATTTTCCGGTTACAATGATCTCAAATTGCTTTAACTAGACCATTAACCGTTGTAATTCAATTCCACTGTTTTTTAATTATCAAACAGAAAAAATACGATTACATCACATTTTTGTGTATGTGTGATGAGTGCGAGACATTTTTGAATCATTTCCGTTAATTTTTTCGTAGGGGAGGAAAAGAACAATTATGTATTCATTTTTTATAATTAAAGAAAAGAAAAAGATAATCTAAATTTAAGAAGCGCCTACTTATATAGGAGCCAAGAATATTCCCTACTTAAATTAAGTGGCTTGAGTTAAATTAACTTATTTTTAGTTACTAACTTAGTAACATAGTTACTAAATTCAATTGTGTTCAAAAATTTTAAAAAATTCTCGTCAAAATTTCAATTCTCTTTATAAATAATAAAATTCTTCTCTGATATTCAATTATTTTACAAAATTTTAATCAAATTCTTGTCAAAATTTCAATTATTTTCAAAAGTTTTCTAAAATTCAGTGATTTATCTACTATTTACCTACTATTTCAATAAAATTTGGCAAAAGAATTCAATTATTAAAAAAAATTTGAATAAACTTCTACGTAAACATTCAATTATTTTCATAAATAATAAAATTTTTTACAGGAATTCAATTATTTATAAATTTATTTTATAAATTTCTTCGCAATAATTTAATTATTTTCATAAATAATAACTTTTTTACAGGGAATCTATTATTTTCGTAAATAATCAAATTCTTTTGAGGAATTTAATTATTTTCATAAATAGTAAAACTCATTGCATAATTTCAATTATTTTTAATGCAATTTTAAATCGAATTCCTCGAAAAATGTAATTATTCTTAAAAATTTTATTAAAATTCGTCCAAAGAATTGAATGATTTAAAAAATTTGTTAATTTAACATTTTTTATGAGAAACATGAAATTAATAAATTATTTATTTTTGTATTTAAATAATTGAATTCTCGTAGAATTTACTAATAAAAATTTATTTGAAAATGAACTTTAGATAATAATAGAATAAGAAAATAATTTTTAAGGAGTATAGGAAATTCTCCCAATTTAAGTTTTTAAAATAATCGTGTTTCTTAATATTTCAAATTAAATATTTAATTATTGAATTTTACTAAAATTTGTAGAAAATATTTAATTATTGAATTTTATTAAAATTTGTAGAAAATAATTAAATTTTCAAATTTTTTGAAAATAATTGAAATCCAAAGAATTTTGATCCAAAATCTCCAAAGAATTTTATTAATAATGAAAATAATTAAAATCTTCCAAAGAATTGTATTTTTTATGCGATGATAATTGAAATCTTGCGAAGAATTTTATTAAAATTTTTGAAAATAATAGAAATTTTGTGAAGAATTTTATTATTTAAGAAAACAATTCTTCAAAACAATTCTTCCTACGAATTTTCTAAAATAATTGAATTCCTATGAAAAATTGTATCATTTGTAAAAATAATTGAATTCTTGTAAAGGATTTTGTTAAAATTTTTGAAATTAATTGAATTTCGGAGAAGAATTTTATTATTAATAAAGATAATTTAAATTTTGACAAGAATTTTGTTAAAATTTGTGAAAATAATTGTACTTTAGATAATTTTATTATTTGTAAAAATTATTGAAATTTTGACGAGAATATTTTTCAATTTTTGAACATAATTGAATTTATGCGAAGGATCTTAATTTTTTTTTTTTTTTGAAAATAATTGAATCTCTGTAAAAAAATGTATTATTTATGAAAATAATTGAATTGTTGCGAAGAAATTTATTTAAAAAATTGAATTTCTGCTAAATTTTAGATTATAATTAAATATTAAAAGCATTATAACGTGGATTTTTAGAAATAATTAAATTTTGAAAAAGTTTCAAACTAAAATCATTGAAATTCTTAATTTTTCATATTTTTGACAAACAATACTGTAGAATTAATTTTTTTAAAAAGTTCAATAGGATTTTTATTGAAATTATTTCAAGTTTTTATTTTTCAATATATATTTAATTGCAGAATATCCGAATAATTGAAATTTTGTAAAATTGAATTGTAAACGAATGAATTTGAAAATTCTCAAAGAGCTTTTTTTAAAAATTATTAAAAATAATGGATTAATTGAAGAATTTTAGTTAAAAACAGTAGAAAAAAATTTTATTTTAGAGAAGTTACAAATTATTGCAGAAATTCAACTATTTTCAAGAGCAATAAAATTCTTCTTAAGGATTTAATTATTTTTACTAATAATAAAACTCATCGTAGCGTTTCAATTATTTTTCATAGAATTATAATTGAATTCCTTGAAAAAAGTAATTATGTTCATGCAAGTTTTAATAAAATTCGAAAAAAAGAATTCAATTATTTACAAATTTGTTAATAAAATTCTTTATAAGAATTAAATTTTAAGAAACATTCAATTATTCAATAAATTATTTACTTTTACATTTAAATAATTAAATTCTCGTAGAATTTTCTAATAAAAATTGATTTTCATTTCATAAAAATGAATTTCAGTTAAAATTTTAGATTATAATTGAATATTAAAAGCAATAAAGCGTGAATTTTTAGAAATAATTGAATTTTGAAATTAATTTTTTTTAAAAAAGTTTAATTGATTTTTCTTTTATATTATTTGAAGTTTTTATTTTCTAATATGCATTTAATTAAAGAACATAGGAATAATTGAAATTTTGTGAAATTGAATATTGTAAACAAATGGATTGGAAAATTGCCAAAGAACTTTTTCGAAAATTATTAAAAATAATTTATATAATGTAAAATTGTAGTTAAAAATTCTTGAAAATAATAATTGAATTGAAATAATGAAAATAATTTTGAAGAAGTATAATATTCTTATAATATAAAATAATGATTTTATATAGTTTTTTTTATATAGTTATATTTTATATAGTTATAAAAAAATTTAATGAACTAAAATTTCATTCATTGTAAAAAGTAACACAAAAATTGATTATTTTAATCTTTTTTGGTGTTAATTTAATCTGCAACAGATTATGAAAATGAAAAAAGGAAAAGAGAGAGAGAGAGAGATAGAGAGTATTTCGACAGAATGCTTTTTAGTTAGCTTGTAAATTTTTAATTTATTCAAATCACAAAATTATAAAATAAAATGAAATTTCCCTGAAATGAATTTATGATGTCAGTAGTTGAATAAAAGGATTTGATTTCTTGGTCTGCGGATATATAATTCCATGGACTTAATTGGTCGGTGGACAAGAGAGAGAGAGAGAGAGCTGGCGACACAATATAAAACCTATCTCTCTCTCTCTCTCTCTCTCTGGTGGTATATGGTATTTGATTTCGCAACGCGAAGGTATAATACTGGTTTTGCAAAGTAAGTAAGCCTGTATCTGTTGTTCAATCCAACATGCATTAATCGAAGGGCACATTAAACGGGATTCTCGGATGGTAAATTAACATAGCCACCACCAAACAATATATTACTTGGAATTTAATTGATATTAGATTACAACCATTACAACCAAACGTCGCCTCCGGTGAATCGTAAACCTCTGCGTTAGGTATGTGGAGCAAACATCATTTGCTGGAAAATTTGCACTGTTACTTACAGAGAAAGAGGGAGAGAGGTCATCTTAAATTATATAAACTTGATTGTCATAACATTTATCAAATATTATCACAGTTTTCACTGTTTTTTCAAGGATATCAAAATTGAGACAAAAAAAAATTATCAAAATTGTTGCAATTTGAAAAAATTGCAACAATTTTGATAATTTTTTTTTGTCTTAATTTTTGATATCCTTGCACACCTGCACAGGAAAAAAAAAGTCTGACTCCGTTTACACCTTAAATTCAGCCCATGTATTTCACATAAGTCTGTCCTTGTTTAATGGAGTTGACTCCGTTTACACCTTAAATTCAGCCTCGAAAACAGGCTGAAAGTAAAACTTTTTTTTTAGTGTGTGATGCCTGAATTTTTCGAATAGAATTCTTTTCCTCTAATTTGAAATTACAACAGGGAGAAAAATGAGAAAATAAACATCAGTAATTCCAGTCACAGAAAAGTTCACACCAAAAGTGTTGGTTAAGTGAAATTTGTTTTTTTCTTTTTTTTTTTTTGAGTAATTTTTCACACGCTACTAATTAGTTGAAATTCATGTACTTTTAAAGCAATTAGCCGTTACAAACTTTAAGGTTGAAAATATATTCTAAATAACTATTTAATGAGTGTTATAATTAAAATCAGTCTCTCTTCATAACTATAGAAATAAATATAAGTAAAATATCGATCGATTTTAAAAAAATTAAATTCCTTCTAATTCATCAAGTAAAAATAGAAAATTTAATGGATTGAAAATAATTTAACAATTTCTCAAAGAATATTTAATGGAGACAAAAAATCTATCAAAATTGATGCCATTTTGAATATTTTAATAAAATTATTATATTCAAAAACAAAAAATCAAAAATCCAAATTTTCTTTAGAAATCAGGGAAAAGTCAAAGAAAAAAAAAGTAAATTTTTGTGGCAATCTTGTAACCTATATATATAAGCTTGCAGGAAGTTTGCAGTGCAAGCAACTGATAAATATTTTTTTTATAAATATTATAAAATAACAACGTGATATAAAGGTGTATTAAAATTTTTATTACAGTGAGAAAATTCTTTTCTCCTTGAAATTACGTTATCATATACTTTTTTTTTATGTAGACATTTTACAAACTACTTATATACTCTTTTGATGAAAAAAATGAATCATAAAATGAGAAAATTAGAAATGATAACTCGTAATTTTTCTGTTTGTGATACGACTTTGAAAAACGACTTTCACAACTGGTACTTCATTTCACGAATCGACGCACGTAGTCGCTATATAGCTTTGAAAAAAGAAAAAAAAAGGAAAAAAAAAAAGGTTGGATGGATTCGTAAAGCTGGAAACGTACAAACGATACAAGGGAAAACGACATAGTATAGTATAAGCTAGACTGACAAGATTAAAACCCCGCGATTGCTCTATATTTTCATTGTAACTAATGTCAATTTATTTACACTTCATGATAACAAATATTCCACTCCTTTTTCTTTGCAAAAAAAAAATGTATTCTCGAAACAGGAGTGTTTTTATTTTGAAAAAAAATATCTCGAAACGGAAGTGTATTTTTAGAAGAAAAAAAAGAATGAATCATTGAAAGAAAATACAAAAATAAAACCAAATAAAAAATTTTGTTAAAATGCCAAAAGAAAGTAAAAATATCTCCAAATGCTGATAAAAAGGAATAAAATAAAATTATGTAAACATAAGGGAGAAAGTCGAAATAAAATTACATAATCAAATTTATTTTTCCATATGAAATTAATATAAATTAAGATTTAGTTGTTGATTGAATAAATTTTCTTTTCGGGGGGAATAATTTGGTAAAGAATTATTTTCTCCCCATTGTTATTCTCGTGTCAACGAAATAACGAAGGAAAAGTGTTTCAAAGAATTGCTCGAGAAAATGGAAAAGATCACGTTTCAGATGTGTACTCACACGAGAAAATCCACTACTTTTTGTCTTATGCCTTAAAAGAGTTGCATACAGCGCGTCCTATTTTCAACTCGAGTTTCGTTGATTAAAGGACTCCCCCTCCCCCCCTTCCTCGCCATCTCACCCTTTTTCCATTTGTGAAACTCACGTTACATACTCCTCTCGTATGTGTATTTATATTTTCAAGTGCTTCTTATACTTCCAAATATGATCCTCCAAAATACTAATGGAAACTTTATTAAAATAATTATTTTTTACTGTTTTATTATTTTGTTATTAAATTATTATTTTCTTATTTTTTTTTTATTTTCTTATTTTTTATTATCTTATTATTTTACTATTAATAATTATTTTCTTTTTTTTTTATTATCTTATTATTTTAGGGTATAGAAGGCCCCAAGGGGGCCGTAAAGTAATATTGTGATTACAGTTAATAATAGTTTAAAAATTCTAAACTTTGTGGTAATTTTGTTTACATATAATACCACAGTAAATCGTGAGATATTAAAAAGTGTTGCAGATTAAATTAACACAAAAAAGATTAAAATAAACAATTTTGGTGATATCTTTTACAATGAATGAAATTTTAGTTCATTAAATTTTTTTATAAGAATATTATACTTCTTTAAAATTATTTTCATTATTTCAATTCAATTATTATCTTCAAGAATTTTTAACTACAATTTTACATTATATCAATTATTTTTAATAATTTTCGAAACAGTTCTTTGGCAATTTTCAAATACATTTGTTTACAATATTCAATTTCACGAAATTTCAATTATTCCTAAATTCTTTAATTAGATGCATATTAGAAAATAAAAACTTCAAATAATATAAAAGAAAATTCAATTAAACTTTATAAAAAAAAATTAATTTCAAAATACAATTATTTCTAAAAATTCACACTTTATTGCTTTTAATATTCAATTATAATCTAAAATTTTAACTGAAATTCATTTTTATGAAATAAAAATCAATTTTAATGAGAAAATTTTACGAGAATTCAATTATTTAAATGCAAAAGTAAATAATTTATTGAATAATTGAATGTTTCTCAAAATTCAATTCTCATAAAGAATTTTAGTAACAAATTTGTAAATAATTGAATTCTTTTTTTCGAATTTTATTAAAACTTGCATTAACATAATTACTTTTTTCAAGGAATTCAATTATAATTGTATGAAAAATAATTGAAACGCTGCGATGAGTTTTATTATTAGTAAAAATAATTGAATCCTTAAGAAGAATTTTATTGCTCTTGAAAATAATTGAATTTCTGCAATAATTTGTAACTTTTCTAAAATTAAATTTTTTTCTACTGTTTTTAACTAAAATTTTTCAATAAATCCATTATTTTTAATAATTTTTAAAAAAAGCTCTTTGAGAATTTTCAAATTCATTCGTTTACAATTCAATTTTACAAAATTTCAATTATTCGGATATTCTGCAATTAAATATATATTGAAAAATAAAAACTTGAAATAATTTCAATAAAAATCTTATTAAACTTTTAAAAAGAATTAATTCTACAGAATTGTTTGTCAAAAATATGAAAAATTAAGAATTTTAATGATTTTAATTTGAAACTTTTTCAAAATTTAATTATTTTTAAAACTCTACGTTATAATGCTTGTAATATTTGATTATAATCTAAAATTTTAACTGAAATTCATTTTTAACAGCATGTGACTGTTACAGAAATCAATGTTAATTTTTTCGACCACTTTTCTCTTAAAATATTAAATAAATTAAGCTAGTTTTTTGTGAATAACTCTAAAATATAATAAAGAAGAGCAGTGATGTGCAAAAGTTTTAATAATTCTAAAATAAATTATAAAAAAATACTTTGAAATCGGAAAAGACGAGAAATTGATTAAAAGTGATTTTGAAAACTGATAATTTTAAAGTTATTTTTTAATAAATAATTTTAAAAATATTAAAATTTTTTCACATCACTGCCCTTCTTTATGATATTTTAGAGTTATTCACAAAAAACTAGCTTAATTTATTTAATATTTTAAGAGAAAAGTGGTCGAAAAAAATTAACATTGAATTCTGTAACAGTCACATGCTGTTACCATTTTTATTAGTAATTTCTACGAGAATTTAATTATTTAAATACAAAAATAAATAATTTATTAATTACATGTTTCTTGAAATTAAATTCTCATAAAAAATGTTATTAAGAAATTTTTTAAATCATTCAATTCTTTGGACGAATTTTAATAAAATTTTTAAGAATAATTACATTTTTCGAGGAATTCGATTAAAATTGCATTAAAAATAATTGAAATTATGCAATGAGTTTTATTATTTATGAAGATAATTGAATTCCTAAAAGAATTTTATTATTTATAAAAATAATTGAATCTCTGTGAAAAAGTTATTATTTATGAAAATAATTGAATTTTTGCGAAGAAATTTATTAAAAAAATTTGTAAATAATTGAATTCCTGTAAAAATTTTTATTATTTATGAAAATAATTGAATGTTTGCGTAGAATTTTATTTAATTTTTTTTAATAATGGAATTCATTTGGAAAATTTTAATGAAACAGTAGATATTGAAAATCATTGAATTTTAGAAAAATTTTGAAAATCATTGAATTTTAGAAAACTTTTGAAAATAATTGAAATTTTGAGAAGAATTTAATTAAAATTTTGTAAAATAATTGAATATCAGAGAAGAATTTTATTATTTATAAAAAGAAAAATGAAAAAAGAACTTAATATACACGTTATTGTCCAAAGAAATAATAAAAAAAAAACTTCAATAATAGGAATGGATTTAATTAAGATTCAATTTCACTTAGACAGTGAAATTAAATTGTCTTGAGTCTCCAGCAGGAGTCCTATTACAAGTACTTTTTCATCCATTTGGTTCTCTCTCTCTTTCTTCCATTTCCTGTTTCTCTGGTGACACGTGAGATGATATCTCACGGATACAATACCGGGAAGGAAAGTATAAGAGAGATAACTAGAAGATATAGTTGTCTTTGATTGCAATTTTGATTCGAACCCACAGAATTTAATTCTTTTCTGATCAAGTCGCTATGGAGAGAGAGAGAGAGAAAAAAAAAACTTCCGCTTTATTTTTTACACTCATTTTATTGTAATGACGTTCACGCGATCGAACATCCAGGTCTCGATTCTTAAATGCAAATGTAGCGTGGCATGTTTACTACTCGATCGATAAATAGCATTGTGCGAGGTAATGTACACGGAAAAGCAAAAATCTTCCCCCTCCCCTTCCCATCCCCCTCTCGGTTCTGTAAATCCGTTTAGTTTGATAATAAGTTGTTCTATGCATACAAAAAGAGTTTCTCGTATAATTGTTGAACGATGCTTCGTTTTCATTCCTAAACGAATTAAGACACATTTCACCCCCTTTTCTTTTCCTGTTTTTAAAATATTTCGATATCAGACTTCGCAGTCGATAATTAATTTTAAAAAAGTAGCAAAAACTAGCTTTCAAACTCAAAAGAAAATGGTAAAAAAGTAGTTGTCGAAAAATTAAACTTGATGACCAAAAAAAAAAAACTCGGTTTAGACACTTGACGAAACTGACAAAAATTCCATTCTATATTTTATTTTCCTGACATTTTTCTAATTTTCATTAAAAAAATATTTACTTCTTTCTTATCCTACTGCTAATAAATTTAATTCCTGCAACGAATTTTATTATTCATGAAAGTATTTAAATATTTATGAAAATAATTTAATTCCTGCGAAGAATTTTATACAAATTTTTAATTAATTAATTTCATTCGACTAATTTTATGCAAATTCTTATTAAAATAATAATTAAATTCCATAGAAATTTTTATTATTCATTAAAAAAATTGATTTCGTACGAAGATTTTTACAAAAAAAAAATTTTTTTAACTAATTGAATTCTGTTTGGAAATATTATGAAAATAGTAGACATTAAAAATCATTGAATTGCGAAAAGTGTTAGAAAATAATTAAATTTTATAAAGAATTCAATTAAAATTTTTGAAAATAATTGAATTGTTGCGAACGATTTTATTAGAATTTTTTAAAATAATTGAATGTCCAAGAAGAAATTTATTACTTTTATAAAAATAATTCAATTCTTGTGATGGATATTGTTGTTTATGAAAATAATTGAATAGTTGCTAAGAATTTTATTAAAATGCCTCAAAATAATTGAATTTTTGAAGAATTATTTATGTAAATAATTCAATTCTTGAGAATGCATTTCTTTCGGATAATTTTATTAAAATATTTAAAAATAATTGAATTCCTGTGAAAAATTCTAATATTTTTGTAAATAATTGAATTCTTGCAAAGAATTAAAAATCAACATTTTTTTCAATAATTGATTTTTTCGAGGAATTGAAATTAAATTTTTAAAGAAAATTACATTTTTTGAGCAATTATTGTAAAATTGTATTAAAAATAATTGAATTCCTGTGAAAATTTTATTATTTATAAAAATAATTGAATTTCTCCAACAAATTTTATTATTTTTTACAAATAATTGAATTCTTGTGATGAATATTGTTATTTATGAAAATAATTGAATTTTGCAAAGAATTCTGAAAATTTCATTTATTTGTTACTTCTCCAAAACTCAATTGCTATCTAAGACTTTAACTGAAATTGATTTTAAAATCAATTTTTAATAGAAAATTCTACTTGAATTCAATTATTTAAATACAAAAATAAATAATGGAATGTTTCTTAAAATTGAATTCTCATAAAAAATTTTATCAAGACATTTTAAAATAATTGAATTCTTGCAACGAATTTTATAATTTTTAATTTAATTTAAATTTAATTTAATAATTTTTAATTTTTTTTTAAATAATTGAATTCTTGCAGAGAATGTTATAAAAATCTTTTTAATTAATTGATTTATTGAGAAAAATTGTGTAAAAAAATGTGTTTGAAATAATTGAATTCCTGTGAAAATTTTATTATTTTTAAAAATAATTGAATTCATGTGAAAATTTTATTAATTGTGAAAATAATTGAATTCTTGCAACAATTTTTACTATTTATCAAAATAATTGAATTTTTTTCAAAATTCTATTATTTATGACAATAATTGAATTTTTCCAACGAATTTTATTATTTATAAAAAATAATTGAATTCCTGAGTAGAATTTTATTATTTATGAAAATAACTGAATTTCTGTGAAAATTTTACTTATAAAAATAATAGAATTCCTCCAACGAATTTTATTAAAATTTTTAAAAACAATTGAATTCTTCCATTTAAATTTATTACAAGTTTTTTAAGAATAATTGAATTGTTGCGACGAATTTTTTTACTTTTAAGAATAATTGAATTTCTGCAATTATTAGTAACTCCTCCAAAATTCAATTTTTTTAGTGTTTTATTTTTATTTTTTTTTTATATTTTTAGTGTTTTTTCTATAAAGCCATTATTTTTAATAATTAATTAAATATAATATTGAAAAATTTAACTAATTTTTAGAAGAATTTGAATTCGTATACCTATTATGTTTGAAAATTATTGAAAGAAAGAAATATTATCTAGTAATTAGTAAAATATAATAATAGGTAGTAAAATATAGTGATAGTGAAAAATAGTACCTAATAATAAAATATAGTTATAATAAAATATATTAATAGTAAAATATACTGATTGTAAAATATAGTATTAGTAAAATATAGTATAGTAAAAGATAGTAATAGTAAAAAATAATAATAGTAAAATATAGTGATAGGAAAATATGGTAATATATAGTAAAAGATACTGATAGTAATAGTAAAATATAGTGATGGTAAAAGATAGCAATGGTAAAAATAATAATAGTAATACTAAAAAATAGTAATAGTAAAATATAGTATTAGTAAAATACAGTGATAGTAAAATACAGATAGAAGTAAAATATAGTATTAGTAAAATACAGTGATAGTAAAATACAGATAGAAGTAAAATATAGTGATAGTAAAAAATAGTAATAGTAATAGTAAAGTAAAGTGATGGTAAAAGATAGTAATAGTAAAAAATAGTAAAAGTAAAAGACAGTAATAGTAAAATATAGTATTAGTAAAATATAGTGATATTAAAATACAGATAGTAGTGATAGTAGTGAAAATATAGTGATAGTAAAATACAGTGATGGTAAAAGATAGTAATAGTAAAAAATAGTAAAAGTAATTGGAAAAATGTAGTAAGAAAAAGAAAATTTGTCTTGATATATACATTTTCCGAGCTATTTACATTTCCCGCGTAGCCATGCACATTAAAATGCATAGGAAGAAGCGGTGATCGTCCGTGCGGTCAATGGATCTCATTCTCGTCGAACTCAAAGCCCTGGATTGATAGAACGATACCCGGGATAAAGTGCAAACTATTGCCAAGTCAAACGATGAATCCTTGCGCTTTCGAAAGTAATACGGCGAGCGCCGATCTCCTCGATTTCAAAGACTGCTATATTCGAGTGGAAAGCTTGTCAAAAAGTCCATCAGAAGTGAATTTCTTGACTTGATTACACTTCAAACTAAATCCATTCTATATGTATGTGTTGTCACAAGTTCAACAGGATTTTCCTCAAACTTGAATTTCATAAAAGTTCAATTCATCCAAATTAACCGAAAATTCCGCACACACTTCTCTTTCGCAATTCGAATAAAGAAAAAAAATTCAATACTTTAAATAAATATTTATTTGATAAATGTGACGCGCTTTTTTTTTTATTATTTCTACATCTATACTTATGAAAGAAAATAAATTCTAATTCATTCATTCGCACCTGCAAAAGTTTCATTACAAATTTCCATTATATATTTAAAATTTTCAAGAGCGAAAATAAAATAAATATTTTTATTCATCGATATGTATATTTAAAATTTCAAGAAAAGCAAAAGCAACTTTCCTTTTATGAAATTTATTCTAAAATTGAAGTCAGTATTGTGAAAGTGTCAATGTCTCATCGTCTAAAGTGTAAATTGTCTTGGACATAAAGTGAGCGAAAATAAGAAGCTCTGTATTTTATCGTTGCAATAACCGCATCGTAAAAAAAGGCATCGTCGAAAATTGTCGCGACGTCAAGGGGGATTTTTTTTTTTTTTTTTTTTTTTGCCCACCATTGGAAAATCGTTTTGGCGATTATAATTTATAGCGATGAAAACTCGTGCCGAGTTTTGGAATTTCCTGCGTATACGTGCATGGGGCTAGAATTCGAGAAGCTCTCACTTCAATTATATCATCGAAAAAAAAAAATTTTTTATATTTAGAGGATTCCTCTTCTTTTGCACCATATTTTCCCCTTACATACGTGTACAAAAGTTTTCCTTTTTTAATTAAGAGGTTTTTTCTCTTTTCAGGGTTCGAACCAGTGAAAGTATATTTAAAAATACGGACTTTACGGACCAAAAATGAAAAATTAAGGGGCGAATATAGACAAAAATATAACCAGTTCGAGTCAAATTAAAAAGAAACAAAAAAAAACTTTTAAAAAACTAAAAACTAACAAAAAAAATAAAAACTATAAATATTAAATTTTTTATAATTCTATAAAACATGAAGATATCAATAACTCCGAGACTTCGACTCGGAGTGATCGATTTCTTCATATTTTATAATAATCAAAGACGAATAAGTGATAAAATCATTTATTGAAAATGCGTTGAAAATAATTGAATTTGTGGAGAAGAATTTTATTATTAACGAAAATAATTGAATTTTTTGAAAATAATACTTTCTTTAATAATTTTAATTGAAAATTTTCAAAATGCTTAACTTTTATAAAGAATTTCTTTCGACTTTTTTAAATAATCGTAGTTTTTAATAATTAAAATTAAACATTTAATAACTAAATTTTATTAAAATTCAAAAGAGAAAATGATTAAATTCCTCTCAGAATTTTATTACAATTTTTTAAAATAATTTACGATTCAAAGAATTTTACTAAAATATTGAAAATAATTAAATTGTTTCGAAGAATAGATACATACTTAAATTCCTTTAAACAATTTTATTAAAGTTTTTCTAAATAATATTAAATTCTTCTATAAATCAATTATTTTTAATAATTTTAAAAAAAGTTATTTTTGAGAATTTTCAAATCCATTTGTTTACAATTTAATTTTACGTAAAATTTCAATTACTCGGAAATTCTTCAATTAAATATAAATTAAAAAATAAAAACTTCAAATAATTTCAAAAAAAATCCGCAATTAAACTTATTAAAAAAAATTAATTTCACAGAATTGTTAGTTAAAAATTTGCAAATAATTCAAATTTTCAAAGAATTTTGATTTAAAACCTTTTCAAAATTCAATTATTTCTAAAATTTTAACTGGAATTCATTTTCAAATCAAATTTTAATAGAAAATTCTACAAGAATTTAATTCTTTAAATATCAAATTGAACAATTTATTGAATAATTAAATGTTTCTTAAAATTGAGTTCTCATAAAGAATTTTTATCAATAAATTTTTAAATAAATGAATTCTATGGACGAATTTTGAATAAAATTTCTTAAGAATAATTACATTTTTCGTGGAATTCGATTAAAATTTGTATTAAAAATAATTGAAATTTTGCAATGAGTTTTATTGTTTATGAAAATAATTGAATTTCTAAAAAGAATTTTATCTTTTAAAAAAATAATTAAATTCCTGAGAAGAATTTTATTATTTAAAAAAATAATTAAATTCCTCAGAAGAATTTTATTATTTATAAAAATAATTAAATTCCTCAGAAGAATTTTATTATTTATAAAAATAATTGAATTCCTATCAAAATTTTATTATTTATGAAGACAATTAAAATTTTGACGAGAATTCGTTAAAAATTTTTGAAACTTAAATGAATTCCTGAGATGAATTGCAAAGGATGTAATTAAAATATTAAAAATAATTGAATTCCTGCGATGAATTTCATTATTTATGAAAATAATTGAATTCTTGCAACGAATTTTATTGAAATTTTCAAAAATAATGGAATTCCTGAGAAGAATTGTATTGTTTTTATAAAAATAATTGAATTCCCGTGAAAATTTTATTATTTACAAAAATAATTTGATGTTAACAAAGAATTTCATAAAAAATTTTTAAAAAATAATTGAATTCTTTTGGAAATTTTTTATTAATATAGCAGATTTTCGAAAATAATTGAATTTTGAAAATTTTGGGAATATTATTGAATCATTTGAAAGAATTTTATTAACATTTTTGACAATTATTGTTTTATTACAACTTTTAGCGAATTTCTTAAAAATAATTACATTTTTCGTGGAATTCGATTAAAATTTGTATTAAAAATAATTGAAATTCTGTAATGAGTTTCATTGTTAATGAAAATAATTGAATTCCTAAAAAGAATTTTATTATTTACGAGAATAATTGAATCTTGTCAAAAAATTTTTTATTTTATGAAAATAATTAAATTTTTGCGAAGAAATTTATAAAAAAATTGTAAATAATTTAATTCCTGTGATATTTTTATTATTTTATGAAAATAATTGAATGTTTGCGTTGACTAAGAATTGTATTAAAATTTTTTAAAATAATTGAATTTCGGAGAAGAATTTTATTATTTTAAAAAATAATTGAAATTTTGACGAGAATTTTTTTAAATTTATGAAAATAAATTAATTTTAGCAAAAAATTTTATTACTTTTAAAAATAATTGAATTGTGAGAAGAATTTTATTAAAATTTTTGAAAATAATTGAATTTCGGAGAAGAGTTTTATTATTTCTAAAGAAAATTGAAATTTTGACGAGAATTTTTTTAAATTTATGAAAATAAATTAATTTTAGCAAACAATTTTATTACTTTTGAAAATAATTGAATTGTGGGAAGAATTATATGAAAAATTTTAAAAATAATTGACTTTCGAAGAAGAATTTTATTATTTATCAAGATAATTGGAATCTTGACAAAAAATTTTCTAAATAATTGAATTTCTTCGAAATATTTTTATTACTTTTGAAAATAATTGAGTTTCTGCATTCATTAGTAATTTCTCTAAAATTTTTCATAAAAACTGACCGACTTTTTTTACTAAAATTCTTCTTTCCAGTATAAATTCGTTTCATTTTTAGAGGAATAAAATTTCAATTAAAGAAGAAAGATTAAAATTAATCTTTTAATTAAAAAATTTTTAAATATTAGACAAAAATTCCTCTTTTTTGTCGACGAATATTCGTATATAAGTATTGAGAATAAAATGTAAAAATAATTCTTTGGTAGAATTTTTTTCTCACTTTGAGATTTTATGTTTTTCGAGTGCGCGAGACAGTAAAAAACGTGCAAGAAGATGGGACACGAAAAAGAGGTAAATGACACTAAAGTCGGGAGGGGGGTAAATTAACAAGTCATGCCAAGTTGAACTAGAGTTGATTTACAATTATGGAACAGTACTTACATCGTGGCACGAATCGATATTATAACTTGAGCCGAATATGAAGCCTGAAATACTGCTTCCTCTTGAATTCGAATCGATGACATTCTTGCTACAGAGACAAACGACCGACGTTAATCTAACGTCAGGTAATAAACCGTTATATCAGAATCGTCCACCAACGTGTACTATTATTATTATTATTGCCCTGAAAATTAATTAGAAACGGTATTTATTTGCCCAGGTGGAATATTAGTTTTATTGATTATTATTTTTTCAATCTATTATAATTGTGAAAATTATCCACATTGTCAGGTTTTATTTTTAATTTTTATCCTTGGATATTGTAATTATTGTACTGGGAATAATACTCATTATTACAGTTGCAATTACATTTATAATTATAGTTTCGAATTATATATACTTAGTATATATAATTATCGTATTCGATAATTAATTTTAAAAAGGTAGCTTTGACTGGAAAAGTAGCTGTCGGAAAATTAAATTTGACGACTCAATTTTTTCATAATTTCTAAATTAAATTACATTGAAAAACAGAATAATTTTTTAAAAATAAATACCTATTTAAATTACAATATTCTTCCACAGAAATAAAAATATTTAAAGTGATTTCAAAGTAAGGCCTTATATTTTTGAAGTTTAACTATTTCTAAAAATTACATTTTCAATTCTTGCAAAATTGAATTCTTTTTTCTTGAAATTTGTAAATAAAATTACTCAAAACAATTTAATTTTTTCTAAAAATTCACACTATAACGCTACTGATATTCAATAATTATCTAAAATTTTACCCGAATTCAATTTTAAATCAATTCTTATTAGAATTTCTTTAAAACTTTTTGAAAATAATTAAATTCTTTCGAGAAATTTAATTAAAAATGTATTGAAAAAAAAATTGTTAGATTCTAATAAACAAATAATAACTAATTTTTTTAAAATAATTGAATTCTTTGAATTCCTAAAAAAATGTTATTATATTTATAAAAAATAATTGAATTCTTACAACGAATTTTATTATTTATAAAAATAATTGAACTCTTGACAAGAATTTATTAAGTTTTTTTTTTAAATAATTGAATTTTTGCAAAGAATTTTATTAATAACAATTTTAAATAATTAAATTTACGTGGAAATTTGATTATTTATCTAAATAATTGAATTCGTGTATAAAATTTTATTGAAATATTTAAAAATAATTGAATTCCTAAGTAGAATTTCATTATTTTAAAAAATAACTGAATTTCTGTGATAATTTTATTATTTACAAAAATAATTGAATTCTCGCAACGAATTTTATTGGAATTTTTAAAAATAATTAAATTTCTGAGTAGAATTTTGTCATTTATAAAAATAATTGAATTCCTTTGAAAATTTTATTATCTATACCAATAATTGAATTTCTGTGGTAATTTTATTATTTACGAGAATAATTGCATTTTCGCAACAAATTTTATTGGAATTTTTAAAAATAATTAAATTCCTGAGTTGAATTTTATTATTTATAAAAATAATTGAATTTCTGTGAAAATTCTATTATTTATGAAAATAATTGAATTCTTGCAATGATTTTTTTTGGGATTTTTGAAAATAGTTGAATTTTTAGAGAAGAATTTTATTATTTTTAAAAATAATTGAATTCTTGCAACGAATTTTATTGAATTTATTTTATTCTTGCAATGATTTTTTTTGGGATTTTTGAAAATAGTTGAATTTTTAGAGAAGAATTTTATTATTTTTAAAAATAATTGAATTCTTGCAACGAATTTTATTGAAATTTTTAAAAATAATTGAATTCCTGAGAAGAATTGTATTGTTTATAAAAAATATTTTAATTCTTGCAACGAATTTTATTAAAATTTTTAAAAATAATTAAATAATGTTTACAAAGAATTTAATAAAAAAAAATGTTTAAATAATTGAATTATTTTATAAATTTTTTATTAATATAGCAGATATAGAAAATAATTGAATTCAGAAAATTTTGTGAAAATAATTGAATCGTTTGAAAGAATTTTATTTAAATTTCTGACAATTATGGTTTTATTACAACTTTTAGCGAATTTAAAGTAGTTCAATTTCCCAAACATAGAAAAAAATAGTAGCTCGATTTTTTAATATTTTATTAGCCTGTAAATTTTGATAATTAATTTTCGAAAAATAGAAATTCGACAATAAAACGAGTTTTTCGAGCATAGTGTAAAAATTTATCAATTTAATTTATATAAAAACTATTAATTGCATTCATTCGCTTTGAACCATTAAAAGACTTCCCTTATAGAAAGAAATTAGTTTCATTTTTAATACATCAACGTTCTTCAGTGCCTTATAAAAATTATTTTTTAATTATAATAAAATTCTAAGAAAATACTTTCGTCCAAATGAAAAAATGATAAATTAAATTCACAGAGTGACATTTTATTTTAATTCACATATAATGACTCTTTTGCGTGAAATATCATTTAATCACTTGTAGGATTTCCAATTTTAATTATACTATAAAGCATTAAATGATAAAAGCTGAAATTTAAAAGATTTTCACGTCGAGATAATTAATATTCTTCGAATTTTTCACTTTGATAAAAATAATATATAAAATGCGAGAGAGAGAAAGATGTTTATATTTGAACGTTTCCGTTCGGTTAATAATTTCCAAAAATTATTTTCGAGAATAAATTTATAAATAATCAATATGGAGTTTGGATTAAATGAACGAACATGAAATATATAATTTCATTCATTAAGCATAAGTCCTCTGTTACTTGATTGAAATTAATTTTATAAAATGTGTTAAAAAATTAATTTACCCAACCGGATGAATGTAATACATTTTCTAACGAAGAAATGTGTAAATTTATATCGACGAAATGAATATAATAGAAAATGTAGATAAAATATTAAAAATCGGAAAAGATAATGTTAAGATAATAAATTTTGATTTTTTTAAAATAAATTTTAATTTGGTTTAATAAATTTTAATTTGTTTCAATAAATTTTAATTTATTTTAATAAATGTTAATTAAGTGGGAAATATTCTTACAGTAAAATTGATATTCTTATTGTAAGAATATTTCCTACTTAATTTAAGTGGGGCCACTTAATTTAAGTAGGAAATATTCATGGCTCCTATTTAAGTAGGCGCTTCTTAAAATTAGATTATCGTTTTTTCTATGTAGAAAAAATAGTCAGACTTAGAAAAATAAATTTGATTGAAAATTTATTTCGATTTTGATTAATAATTCAGGTGCTCAAATATAGTTTCTAACAGAAAAGTGGTTAATTATTTATATAATCGATAAATTATTTATAGAACTTAAATAGATTTTCGAGCTTCCTGAGAAAAGGGGCGAGAGAGATGAGATGAGGGAAGATGATAATAATGGAAGGCAAATGTATACAACCGTAATTGATTTGCTGACATTTGTGAAAGACAATTTACAACGAAACGAGCGACTATAGTTAAAAATGACTACTAAAATGACTACTAAATTTTAATTGGTTTGGTGGTAATTTTTAACCTCGTCAAGAGTGATATTCGCGAGAATTAAACAAAAGGGTCGTCGTCTCGCTCGCGTGCCATCTATCTATTTTGGTTAATGCTCTCTGTCAAAGGGAAGTAAAGGGAAATTTAATCTATTTACCGGGGTTCGCACCCTAACGCATACCTTTAAGTTTAAGCCACCGTTTCTCTTCTCCACACTTACAACCACTATATTGCATCTACATTAGCGCCAACGTCGGTTCGATCACAGTATTGCACACCATTAGTCAAACCCTTTACTTCGTGCATAGAGATAGAAGGTCTACGCATACTCAACGTCCCATTAAAATCATTGTGAGTCCCCCTCCCTTCCATTGCAGCTCAAATTCTACTTTTATATTTTAAATTTCCTTTTCGTTCGGTGCGCACCTCTCTTTGAACAACTTTTTGTCATTGTTCTCTTTGTCTTGAAACAAAGAGCTTTTTACCACGCTAATTTCAATGAATTATTTGAGTCATTTTTTTTCTCTTTTACTTTCACTCTGAAAATTGTGGAAAAAACGAATTTGATTTTCAATTTTTTATTGAAAATGTTAAAATTAACATACGCCTAGGTTTTTATGAAACCTTATCGAAATTCTTTTTCACTTTTTGGTAATTTAATATTTTATATTTATTCTTTCTTTACTCTCTAAAAATTTTTGAAACATTTTTGAAAATAATTGAATTGTTTCAGAGAATTTTATAACTTCAGGATCTGAAACTGTTTATTTAAATCTAAATAATGAAATAATATAGATATTTCCAAAAAGAATACAAAAATCCGTTGTATAGTGTTTTTTTCTGGAAATATTTCCTCGCGTGCGATATCTAAAAGTTTTCTGTGATCTTTATATAGAAGAGAGTAAAAAGTTAGTGTTTTCCGATTTTCAAAAGTTGAGTTTTAAGTTCTTTCGCGCGCGCGGTTCAGTGCACAAAGAAGATACTGAAGAAATTACAATAGAAATTGTTGTTCACGTCACAGCTTAACTTTGCAAACTCGGTATAAAATGAACTTGAAAGAGTTAGAGAGAGAGAGAGAGAGAGGGGGGGGGGGGTGGACGTATTTTGCAAACGAGCTGTAAAACTTCCCACTGCATAATCTGAATTACACTTCACAAAGCTTTCGAATCTTTCTCTAGCGTGCTGTTTCTGTCAGGTTCACATTTCACGAAATGTTGAGTCTTTTTTATCTCATCATAATATCCCCACGAAAATACTCCTCTATTCAGTTGTTATGCTTTTTAAACTCGGTAAACTCAAAGAACTCTATTTTACTGAGTTATTATTCCAAAAACATAATTAAATATATCACAGTAAATATTACTATAACAAGATTAAACGTTTGTTATTTTTCTTTTTGTACTTTTCTTTTCTATATTAGAAAACTTTCTACGTTTATACAATTTTATTTAGTTTGATAATAATTTATAAAGATTTAAAATCTTCATTTCAACCTACAAATAGTGAAAAAAAACTAAAAATAAACTGAAAAGTAGAAATAGTATATTTTATAAATAAACGTTTAAAAGAGAACGAAAAAATTTACACAAAAAAAAAAAATTAAAAGAGAACTCGACATTTCAACTCTGGTAAATACAGGGCACGAACCAGTGAAAGTATTTAAAAATACGGAATTTAAGGAACAAAAATGAAAAATAACGGACCAATTACTGACAAAAATATAAGTCCAAGTAAAATAAAAGAATATTTTATACTTAAAACTATAAATGAAATTTTTCGTCAATTCTTCAATTAAAACTATATTAAAAAACGAAAACTTAAAATAATAAAAAAAAATTAAATTAAACTGTTTCAAAAAAAATCAATTCAATTATTTCTAATTTTATTAAAATTCCTGAATATAATTGAATTCCCAAGAAGAATTTTATTTCTTTTGAGAATAAGTGAATTTTACATTGAATTTTCTTGAAATTCCTGAAAATAATTGAATTTTTACGAAAAATTTTATTACTTTTGAAAACAATTGAATTTTGCATTGATTTTTATTAAAATCTCTGAAAATAATTGAATTTCTAGGAAGAATTTTATTTCTTTTGAAAGTAATTGAATTTTGCTTTGAATTTTATTCAAATTCCTGAAAATAATTGAATTTCCAAGAAGAATTTTATTTCTTTTGAAAATAATTTAATTTTGCAATGATTTTTATTAAAGTTTTTGAAAATAATTGAATTCCCAAGAACAATTTTATTTTTTTTGGAAATAATGAAATTTTGCTTTGAATTTTATTCAAATTCCTGAAAATAATTGAATTTTTACAAAAAATTTTATTACTTTTGAAAACAATTGAATTTTGCATTGATTTTTATTACAATTTTTGAAAATAATTGAATTTCCAGGGAAAATTTTATTTCTTTTGGAAATAATTAAATTTTGCTTTGAATTTTATTCAAATTCCTGAAAATAATTGAATTTTTACGAAAAATTTTATTACTTTTGAAAACAATTGAATTTTCCATTGATTTTTATTAAAATCTCTGAAAATAATTGAATTTCTAGGAAGAATTTTATTTCTTTTGAAAGTAATTGAATTTTGCTTTGAATTTTATTCAAATTCCTGAAAATAATTGAATTTCCAAGAAGAATTTTATTTCTTTTGAAAATAATTTAATTTTGCAATGATTTTTATTAATGTTTTTGAAAATAATTGAATTCCCAAGAACAATTTTATTTTTTTTGGAAATAATGAAATTTTGCTTTGAATTTTATTCAAATTCCTGAAAATAATTGAATTTTTACGAAAAATTTTATTACTTTTGAAAACAATTGAATTTTCCATTGATTTTTATTAAAATTTCTGAAAATAATTAAATTTCCAGGGAAAATTTTATTTCTTTTGAAAATAATTGAATTTTGCATTGATTTTTATTAAAATTTCTGAAAATAATTGAATTCCCAAGAAGAATATTATTTCTTTTGAAAAAAATTGAATTTTGCATTGAATTTTTTTAAAATTCCTGAAAATAATTGAATTTTTACTAGAATTCAATTATTCCATTTTTCTTAAAATCTAATTCTCATAAAGAAATTCATCAATAAATTTTTACATAATTGATTTCTTTTGAGGAATTTTAGTAAAATTTTTAAGAATAATTACATTTTTCGAGAAATTCGATTAAAATTGTATTAAGACTATAATTGAAATTTTTCAATGAGTTTTACTATTTATGAAAATATTTGAATTCCTAAAAAGAATTTTTTTATTTACGAAAATAATTGAATCTTTGTAAAAATTTTATTATTTATGAATATAATTGAATGATTGTGTAGAAATTTATAAAAAAATTTGTAAATACTTGAATTTCTGTAAAATTTTTATTATTTTATGAAAATAATTGAATTATTGCGAAGAAATTTATAAAAAATTTGTAAATAATTGAATTCCTGTAAAATTTTTATTATTTTATGAAAATAATTAAAGGTTTGCGTAGGATTTTATTAAATTTTTTTAAAATAATTGAATTCTTTTTGGAAAATTTTCTGAAACATACACGGAGAGAAAAAACAAGGCTTTTCCCTGTGACTTCAATTCATGCCTTTTTCAGGTAGGAGTTTCACCGGATTTCCCGATGAATTTCTTGCGTTTAGCGGTTAGGCCATGCCTTAGCCCCTATTGGCCTTAGCTCGTTGCAAGAATCTCACCGGGAAAACCCGTGAGCGTCCTGCATTTTTACTGTGATAATTTTCACGCGTTAAATGCGTATTTTTTCATGGGGAAAAGCCTTGTTTTTTCTCTCCTTGTAGTAAATATTAAAAATCATTGAATTGAGGAAATTTTTCGAAAATAATTGAAATTTTGCCAAGAATTCTATTAAAATTTTTGAAAATAATTGAATTTTAGAGAAGAATGTAATAATATATCATTAATAACTAGTATAATAATTGTATAATAATTATATCATTAATTTCCAAAAAGGAACAATAATTTTCAAAAATCAAATAAAAATAAAACTTGACATGCCGTATGAATATAATAATTCGAAAATACTATCATATAAACATTTCCAACCAATCTTGACTGAAATTCCATCCCAAAAGGGAAATATAAATTCATGCCAGAGAGTGGAATTTCATTCCAAATTAGAGTATATACACAGCGTTTGTCTTTCAAATAAAATATTGTTTCAATGAAATTTTTCAATTATTTAAAATAGAAAAAATGAACTAAACATTGACGAATAAGAAATTAAATAATGTTGCAGAGAAATGAAAGGATTATATAATATGATACTTTGCAAACTTGTGGGCTTTCGCTAATAGTGAGAAGTTTGCAATTAGCTATTGTAATGTCTGAAAACTTAAATAAAGCTGTGACGAGATATTAATTACGTTTTCTTTTGTGCTACCAAAAAGGGACAAGTGTAAAATTCAAGCAACAGAGTAGTGGTCTAAGTATTTTATTTTTACAAAATTATATATGTCATTTACATACCTGGCTCTGTTTCTCTTTTAAGTCAAACACAAACTTTTGTGCGCGCATATCAACATTGTTTGAAAAATTCGTGGGAAATTTTAATAATCTTTTTTTAAGAGAGCAGTGGAAAAATTTCAAAGGTTTAAAAATGGGTCAAGTTTCACTTTTTTGATTCGACTTGTCGGAATATTCTAAATTGAAAATATTGTAAATTACTGGCAATAAAAATTAGAGAATTAAATTTTAAACTTAGAAACTTTATAATGCTTTTGATAGTGACGCAAATTTTATTTGAAGGAAAAATAAATTTCCTTCATTTGAACGTTGAGAACTTTAGGATAATTTATTATTTATGGTATTACTTCATATTTAGTTGGTTTATTAATACTTTAAAATTGCTCTATTATTTTTTCTCCTGGCGTGCATGAATATGTAAGGAAAAACATTTTTTTTTCTTCGTGTTCATTTTATTTTCATTTTTTTCTTTCTTTAAATGCAATTTTACTTTCTAATAGCAATTACTTAGTTATGTATTTTTCCTGCATGACCCAAATTCATTTGCTTGTTCGCCATCGATCATAGTACACCTTCCTTCCCCTTTGCCTGGATGTTCACATTTCAAACCTTTGTCATGAATCAGCACTATAGAATAAAGGGATTATTCTTTATTAATTAAAATTGCCTTTTTTTAAATTTACTTTTCAAACTCTGAAGTGAATTCTAATGGTAAAAAAATAATCTTTTGAAATTTGCACTTTTTTTTAAATAAAAAATATCGCGGTTAAATAACGGAATTATTAGTATTTAATAATATTAATCTGATTCTTTATACAATTGGATCATTTAAATTCAAAGTCATTGTCTAATTTTTGACGAACAAGAAGTATAATTAAATCATAATTGAAAAAATGAATGCAAAAGTCAATGGTTTTAATTCTTTTGGCGAACAATATACTAAAAGAGGAGATTATGATGGTGAAGAATTGTAAATTCAAAAAAATGTTAGAAAGGGATTTAATAGGAAAAGCACGTGTGACATATTCTGCTTTTTGTCCTAATTAGAATACGAGGACGCGCTCTCGATCCCCACGTGAAAACTTTTAACCACAAAATCGCACTGAATATTCATCGAGTAATACGATTTCACAGTTTTGAGCTTACATCCGGTTCCGCTTTAACCCACAGATAAATTCGCGTCTGATATTGCGCCTGGAATTTCACTGCAAAGCACTGAGCTCCATGTCCCTAGAAACTGTGACGTGCCAACTTTGTTCCGAAGGCTGCCTATGCGAAAAGTTGTAATTGCATAAATTTTAACTTTTCAGCTGCAAAAAAAAAAAAAAAGAAACTTGGGTGCTAATAAAAACAAAAAAGTTAAAAACAGAGTGGACCTTTATTTTGTATATTGTTGAAAATATTGTATCTTTCGAAGGATTATAATCGTTAGGGAAATAATTCTTCGCAAAAATTCAATTATTCAAGTTCAACATTTTTTTTTAAATTCTCCTAAAAATGTCAATTATCTTTAGAAATAATATTAAATTCTTCTTTCAAAAGTAATAAAATTCTTCGCAGAAATTCAATTATGTTAAAAAATTATTAAAAATTCGTGTCAAAAAATTCAATTATCTTTAGAAATAATTAAAATCTCTAAAATTCAATTATTTTCAAAAATTATAATAAAATTCTTGGCAAAATCTCTTATTATATTAAGTTGAAGAACGACCGACCGACCGACCGACCGACCGACCCTAGCCGTATATATATGTATATCTTTTAAAAATAATATTAACACAAATGTATACATATTCACAATGTCACGCATGCGCAGTAGTGTTCTGTCAATGTTACGCATGCGCAGTAGTGTTCTATCACTGTTACGCATGCGCAGTAGTGTTCTGTCAATATTACACATGCGCAGTAGTGTTCTATCACTGTTACGCATGCGCAGTAGTGTTCTGTCAATATTACACATGCGCAGTAGTGTTCTATTAGTGCCACGCATGCGCAGTAGTGTTCTGTCAATATTACACATGCGCAGTAGTGTTCTGTCAATATTAGGCATGCGCAGTAGTGTTCTGTCAATATTACGCATGCGCAGTAGTGTTCTTTAAATATCAGGCATGCGCAGTAGTGTTCTATGAATATCAGGCATGCGCAGTAGTGTTCTATCAATGTCAGGCATGCGCACTATTGTTCTATGAATGTCAGGCATGCGCAGTAGTGTTCTGTCAATGTTACGCATGCGCAGTAGTGTTCTGTCAATGTTACACATGCGCAGTAGTGTTCTATCACTGTTACGCATGCGCAGTAGTGTTCTGTCAATATTACACATGCGCAGTAGTGTTCTGACAATATTACACATGCGCAGTAGTGTTCTATTAGTGCCACGCATGCGCAGTAGTGTTCTGTCAATATTACACATGCGCAGTAGTGTTCTGTCAATATTAGGCATGCGCAGTAGTGTTCTGTCAATATTACGCATGCGCAGTAGTGTTCTGTCAATGTTACGCATGCGCAGTAGTGTTCTGTCAATGTTACGCATGCGCAGTAGTGTTCTGTCAATATTACACATGCGCAGTAGTGTTCTATCACTGTTACGCATGCGCAGTAGTGTTCTGTCAATATTACACATGCGCAGTAGTGTTCTGTCAATATTAGGCATGCGCAGTAGTGTTCTGTCAATATTACACATGCGCAGTAGTGTTCTGTCAATATTAGGCATGCGCAGTAGTGTTCTGTCAATATTACGCATGCGCAGTAGTGTTCTTTAAATATCAGGCATGCGCAGTAGTGTTCTATGAATATCAGGCATGCGCAGTAGTGTTCTATCAATGTCAGGCATGCGCACTATTGTTCTATGAATGTCAGGCATGCGCAGTAGTGTTCTGTCAATGTTACGCATGCGCAGTAGTGTTCTGTCAATGTTACGCATGCGCAGTAGTGTTCTGTCAATGTTACGCATGCGCAGCAGTGTTCTATCACTGTTACGCATGCGCAGTAGTGTTCTATCACTGTTACGCATGCGCAGTAGTGTTCTGTCAATATTACACATGCGCAGTAGTGTTCTGTCAATATTAGGCATGCGCAGTAGTGTTCTGTCAATATTACACATGCGCAGTAGTGTTCTGTCAATATTAGGCATGCGCAGTAGTGTTCTGTCAATATTACGCATGCGCAGTAGTGTTCTTTAAATATCAGGCATGCGCAGTAGTGTTCTATGAATATCAGGCATGCGCAGTAGTGTTCTATCAATGTCAGGCATGCGCACTATTGTTCTATGAATGTCAGGCATGCGCAGTAGTGTTCTGTCAATGTGAGGAATGCGCAGTAGTGTTCTATGAATATCAGGCATGCGCAGTAGTGTTCTATGAATATCAAGCATGCGCGCATAACACTCACACATGTATACTCACACATATACACTAATCACATGTACATGTATACTCACACATGTTCATAAATTACATACACATGTATACTGCTCATATGCAGATATAAACTCCTACATATACACAAATCACATATATGTATAGATTTAATAAACGATTGATAATATAAATTGTTGAATTTTTTAAGGTTCGTTGATGCACGTAGTGTCTGTTGAAATTTTTTTAAATATACGTAAATACCTCACTCGCTAATGCTGCGCTGTCTGTGTTGTAATGGAACTTATTTATTTACTTGTGTATTTACTTATTTATTTCAGGGTTGCCACAAGACATCGATTTTAAAATTCCATGACTTTTCCAGGTTTTCCAGACCATTTCTTAAAAAATTCCAAACCAGAAATAAAATTGTTTTGGTATGTTTTTAGCTAATTACGACAAAAAGTATAAAATCCTTTAAGTAAATTGTTAACAAAATAAGTTATTAATTTTTAATTTCATTATTAACAAAAAATTAAGTTAAAATTTGTAAGGTTATTTGAGATACGCTCCGAAGAAAGATGAGGAGCAAATCTTTTTAAATTTAAAAATTTAGTTAAGTTTAGAATTTTTCACAATTATTAAACCAGTATTTTAAAAAGCATTTTAATAACATTTTTTGAAGCTGAAGTTACCTACGTTTATTCAATGACAATTTTTTCTTTGCTAATTATTTATTTTAATGTTAGAAGCCTTTTAAAAAATTTTAAAAGATCGAAGTCGGGGAAATTATTAATTTTGATTTTTTACACAGATTTTCGAAAAATCCATATATTATTTAAACAAAATTATTATTTCCTCACCTCATAAGCAATTTTTTCTTTTACAAATTATTTATTTTAATGTGACAAGTCATTTAAAAAAATTGTAAGAGGATCTAAGGAAGGCAAGGAAATTTTAGTGATTTTTAATTATTTTTTCGTAGATTTTCCAAATATCCCGAAATTTTAACTAAATTATTATTTCCTTGCTTCAGAAGCAATTTTTTTCGATTGCAATTTTTTAAAGGGCTTCTTACATTAAAAAACAATTAGCAAAAGAAAAAATTTTCATTGCATAAAAGTTGGTAGCTTCAGTTTCATAACATTTTGGGGTTTCTAAAATGTATTAATTTAAAAATTATTTAAAGGAAGATAGAGACCAAAAGAAACTAAAATTTAGAAATGCCATATTGATTTCAATTGTAAGCACTAAATTTAAAATCAAAAAGTTGTATGTCAACTTGAAAACTTGAAATTTTTACGACTCAAATACAAAAAATTGAGCTTTTAGTATCAGGCTTTATAAAATTCCCTGACAATTCCAGATTTTTCAGGTTTTCCATGACTGAAAAAAAATTCCATGACAATTCCGGGTTTCCCAGGTTTTCCAGGTCCGTGGCAACCCTGTATTTGTTTGGCAGACATCAACAATAATTTTTTAAATGGATAATCAGTGAAAAATGACTTATATTTCTGTAAGTTAGTGTTTCACTTCGATCCGCGAATTTCATTTTTTCGAGCGATTATTTGGTTATCGTCTTTGGTTTTCAAACGATCATCTTGTTTATTCTTTTGTTAATTGTCAAATCGTATCGTCTAATTTTCTAATTGTCATCGACCGAACTTCTCGACTGCTTCTCGACTTTCCCATAACTGACAACTAAAAATAATACAATAATAACCTATTTTTTGAAAAAAATCGATATCCAAAAACATTTAAATTCTTTTTTATTAATTCTATTAAAAACTAAAATTAAATTCATTTTAGTGAATTAAAATTATTATATCAAGTTAAAAATTAATTCAAGGTGTCTAGTGAATTATTATTTTTAAATTCCCGGACCAAAAATAAATATTCCCGGATTGATTTTTTAAAACAGCAATTACTATAAAATTTAAATATTAATACTTTTAATAAAGAAATTTTTAAGAAAATCAATTTTAAAAAGTCAATAGACATCTTTATTTAGAGAAATATATATAATATTACTTGTTATATATTACTTAATAAATCTATAACATTGTAATAGTTGGATCTAAATTTAAAATTAACCTACTTTTTTATTTTTCTATTAGTTGGGCTTTTTTGCGGAGTATTATTATTATTTTTAATTGTGTATTTAAATAATAAAAATTAAAAATAATTATTTTTAATTTTTATTATTAAAAAAAAAAAGTTGTCTGTTCATTGAACAAGACCTACATGTCTTATAGTATTTTGGCCCCCTGAATACGAATATGAAGTCAGAATTGCTCCATCACCCTCTGTTTTCTTTTAAATCGAAAAAACTACCCTTAAGTCTAAAATTCAAGAATTAAAGTAAAAAAAAATAAAAACACGGCTTTCTTCGGAGTAGAAGAATATATTTATGCGTTTTCTTCTTTCAACAACTCAAATAATGTCAAAATTGCTCCACCACCCCTACTTTTTTTTAAATCGAAGAAAGTACCCTTAAATCTAAAATTCAAGAACTACCCAGTAAACGAAAACTAATTGAAATGAATTAAGAAGAATTCACAAAGAGCTTTCGTGAATCCCGCTTTGTGACAAATACGAATTGGAGCCTACCAAAAATGTTAATTCGTTTCAATTCATTTGAATTAGTTTTTTTTTACTGGGTAAAGTGAAAAAAAATGAAATAACCGGTTTTCTTCGGAGTAGAAGAATATATTTATGCGTTTTCTTCTTTCAACAACAAATAATGATAAATTAACTCTGATTCTGCTTTTTAGTTATGAGAACAAAAATAAAGGAACGTATGCTTTTGTCTAAAACTAATTGTTTTTATTGTTGTTAGTATACTCTGGGTTCATACTTAAAGGGGTAGTTTTTTCAATATAAATCAATAAGAGGGTGATGAAGCAATGCTGATGCTTTTTTAAAAAGTACATAAATATATTCTTCTACTTTGGAAAAAACCTGTTATATCATTTTTTACTATAATTCTTGAATTTTAGATTTAAGGGCAGGGGGTGATGGAGCAATTTCGTCATTATTTCTAAATTGTTGAAAGAAAAAAACGCATAAATATATTTTTCGACTTCGCAAAAAAACTGGTTATTTCATTCTTTGACTTTAGTTCTTGAATTTTAGATTTAAGGGTAGTTTCTCCCATTTAAAAGAAACAGGGGTGGTGGAGCAATTTTGACATTATTTCTGAGAGGTTAAAGGAAGAAAACGCATAAATATATTCTTCTACTCCTAAGAAAACCGGTTATTTCATATTTTTTTACTTTAGTTCTTGAATTTTAGATTTAAGGGTAGTTTCTCCCATTTAAAAAAACAGGGGTGGTGGAGCAATTTTGACAATATTTCTGAGTGGTTGAAGGAAGAAAACGCATAAATATATTCTTCTACTTCGCAAAAAAGTGGTTATTTCATTCTTTGACTTTAGTTCTTGAATTTTAGATTTAAGGGTAGTTTCTCCTATTTAAAAAAACAGGGGTGGTGGAGCAATTTTGACATTATTTGAGTTGTTGAAAGAAGAAAACGCACAAATATATTCTTCTACTCCGAAGAAAGCCGTGTTTTTATTTTTTTTTACTTTAATTCTTGAATTTTAGACTTAAGGGTAGTTTTTTCGATTTAAAAAAAACAGAGGGTGCTGGAGCAATTCTGACTTCATATTCGTATTCAGGGGGCCAAAATACTATAAGACATGTAGGTCTTGTTCAATGAACAGACAACTTTTTTTTTGTGTGCCTGTGATTGTAATCATGCCTAAATTAAAAAAATTTAACATTTTTAGGTATAAAATAATTTTTTAATAAACATTAATAAAAATTTAGTTTTCTAAACATTATTCAAAAGTAGACGAAAGAACAAAGTTTTGTCCTCTTGATGTAATTTTTCTAAATTTTCAATAGATTAAGTTATAGATAATTAAAAATAAGTATACTTAAATTTCTTTGAATAATTTTTTAACACAATTAAATTTTTCAAATATGTCTACAATAGAAACCTTTTTGAATAGTTGAAATTGTGCAAAATTTAATTGAAAATAATTAATTTATTTCAAGTATTTTGTTACAATTTTTTGAAGAATTTTAATTGCAAATTTTGAAAATAATTGAATTACCAAAAATTTAAAAAAAATTTTTAAAGGTAAATTAGGATATAAGAATTATTTTAAGAAATTCAATTATTTTCGAAAAATAACATTATAATATTTTTAAAAACTAATATTATTAGAATTTTTTTATAGTAATTTTTTAAGATTTAATTATCTTCGAATAATGTAAATAAACATTTATGAAAATTTACTTCAATAAGACGAGCGAACATGACAGCTTGGTTATCAAAACAAAAAGAAAATCGTTTTTTGTTCGTTTCTCGGATCGTGTTGCTCGAATGAAACACTACTGTAAGTGTAATTTTCAACCGACTTTTAGTAAAATTATTTGTTTGACAGAAATTTACAATATTAATAAATAAATCACAATAAAATAATAATCAGTGAAGAATGACTGATATTTTAGTACTTTTCAACTGATTTTCAGTAAAATTCCACTGATTATGAATCCAAAGTCACTTTTTAAAAATACAAAATGGCGAATCCAGGATAGCGGACGAAAATGAAAGGTTTAGTAAGAGAATACGTAAAAATAACATTTCGTATAATGTACAATGACATTTTTTGTAAATGTCACTTCATAATTTTTGTCTTATTACACAATGATTTTAAATAAAATAATTTATATTTTTATAAATATTAATAATTTTTTACATTTTCTAACCACTATAAGGTTTTAATTTTGTAAATGTTCAAATTCTGGTTTAGAAAGAAAAATTTATATTATTATACAACTATATTGTCTAGACTTGCAAAAACCCAAAGTCTAGACTTTGTTGTAACAATATTGTTACAATATATATTGTAACAATATTGGTGACGGTGACATGCGTAAGAATAGTGCAGTAAAAATTTCAAAAAAACACCCTGATCATTACCTACAGAAATTCCTATTAGTAAGAAAAGAATGGACGTATCTTCGCCCTTTTCTTACTAATTATTCAGAGAATCAGGCTAACATTCAAAATCTAACCTTCTAAGTTTAGTTATTTCAAAAAAATTATTTTATTGATGCAAATAAATATTTATTTTAATTAAAAACTATGCATTATTTAATCAAGTAATTTTTATAATTGATTTAAAGCAATATTTATTAAATTAAATTATTCTATTTAATTGACTTAAGTAATTTGTATTTGGTTCAAATAACTATTTAATAGATACCATAAATTAAAATATTTATGTCCAGTAAATATTTACTTAGTTCAAATAAAAAAAAAAAATAAGTAAAAACTAATAAGTTTAAATACAACCGAACGAGCGTTAGCGAGTGAGGTATATGTTGCTAGTTTCAATTATTTTCAAAAAATTTCCTCAATTCAATGATTTTTAATATTTACTATTTTTAAGAAAATTTTCCAAAAAGAATTTAATTATTTAAAAAAAATTTAATAAAATCCTACGCAAACCTTTAATTATTTTCATAAAATAATAAAAATTTTACAGGAATTCAATTATTTACAAATTTTTTATAAATTTCTTCGCAATAATTCAATTATTTTCATAAAATAATAAAAATTTTACAGAAATTCAAGTATTTACAAATTTTTTTATAAATTTCTACACAATCATTCAATTATTTTCATAAATAATTAAATTCTTTTCAGAGAGATTCAATTATTTTCGTAAATAATAAAATTCTTTTTAGGAATTCAATTATTTTCATAAATAGTAAAACTCATTGCAAAATTTCAATTAGTCTTAATAGAATTTTAATCGAATTTCTCGAAAAATGTAATTATTCTTAAAAATTTTATTAAAATTCCTTAAAAGAATTCAATTATTTAAAAATTTATTGATAAAATTCTTTATGAGAATTAGATTTTAAGAAAAATGGAATAATTGAATTCTAGTGAAAATTAAATTATTTTTAGAAACTTTAAAAAAATTCAATGCAAAATTCAATTATTTTCAAAAGAAATAATATTCTTTTTGGGAATTCAATTATTTTCAGAAATTGTAATAAAAATCAATGCAAAATTCCATTATTTTCAAAAGTAATAAAAATCAATGCAAAATTCCATTATTTTCAAAAGAAATAAAATTTTTCGTAAGAATTCAATTATTTTCAGGAATTTCAAGAAAAATCAATGCAAAATTCAATTCTTTTCAAAAGAAATAAAATTCTTCTTGATGGGAATTTACTTAATTTCAGGAATTTTAATAAAAATCATTGTAAAATTCAATTATTTTCAAAAGATATAAAATTCTTCTTGGGAATTCAATTATTTTCAGGAATTTGAATAAAATTCAAAGCAAAATTCAATTACTTTCAAAAGAAATAAAATTCTTCTTGGGAATTCAATTATTTTCAGGAATTTTAATAGAAATCAATGCAAAATTCCATTATTTTCAAAAGAAATAAAATTTTTCGTAAAAATTCAATTATTTTCAAAAATTTAAATAAAAATCAATGCAAAATTCCATTATTTTCAAAAGTAATACAACTTTTCGTAAAAATTCAATTATTTTCAGGAATTTCAAGAAAAATCAATGCAAAATTCAATTATTTTCAAAAGAAATAAAATTTTTCTTGGGAATTCTATTAATTTCAAGAATTTTAATAAAAGTCATTCCAAAATTCAATTATTTTCAAAAGTAATAAAATTGTTCTTGGGAATTCAATTATTTTCATAAATTTGAATAAAATTCAAAGCAAAATTCAATTACTTTCAAAAGAAATAAAATTCTCCCTGGAAATTTAATTATTTTCAGAAATTTTAATAAAAATCAATGGAAAATTCAATTGCTTTCAAAAGTAATAAAATTTTTCGTAAAAATTCAATTATTTTCAGGAATTTCAAGAAAATTCAATTATTTAAAAAAAAATAAAATAAAATTCTTCTTGGGAATTCAATTATTTTCAGGAATTTTAATAAAATTCATTGCAAAAATCAATTATTTTCATCAATAACAAAAAAATTCATCACAAAGAATTCAGTTATTTTTAAAAGTAGGTAATAAAATTCTTCGCAGAAATTGAATTATTTACGAAAATTTTCAGCACAATGTTAACCAGCAAAGAATCAACCAGCAAAGAATTCAATTATTCTTAAAAATTCTATTATAGTTCGTCGAAAGAATTCAATTATTTTTAAAAATCCTATTAAAATTCGTGGAGAGAATTCAATTATTTAAAAATTTGTTGATAAAATTCTTTATGAAAAAATCAATTTTAAGAATCATTGAATTATTTAATAAATTATTTTGTTTTTGTATTTAAATAATTGAAGTAGAATTTTTTAATAAAAATTGATTTTCATTTCATAAAAATGAATTTCAGTTAAAATTTTGATATCTTTTAATTGAATATTACAAGCAATATAGCGTGAATTTTTAGAAATAACTGAATTTCGAAATTAATTTGTTTGAAAAAGTTTAATTCGAATTTTTTTATTATTTTAAGTTTTCGTTTTCTGATATAGTTTTAATTGAAGAATTGACGAATAATTAAAATTATTTCGTTATTATAAAACATGAAGATATCGAACACTCCGAGTCTTCGACTCGAATTATGCAAAATTTAATTTCTAGTTTTAAGTAAAATGTTCTCTTATTTGACTCGAACTTATATTTTTGTCAGTAATTGGTCCGTAAAGTCCGTGTTTTTAAATACTTTCACTGTTTCGAGCCCTGAGTTTAAATCAGTAGGGAACAAATTACGAGGAAGCATATATTTTTTTTTAATAAGATGTGAAAATAATTAAGTAGCATTAGTTTATTGTTGATGATGTGAAGGCACAAGTGTTGATTAACATTTGACAGCGTGTATATTATAAATGTATATGTGCTGAGTTGAAACAAACATCCAAGTCGATCCAAGTTTGATGCGCCTTTACCCAAAGTTGTATCGACAAGAATGGCATACCAAATTAGCTAAAGTTATTTGCTGATGGGTTGAGATGAAACTTTCAAGTTTTATCTGCACTATGCGCCAATATGGACGTTATTGTCAAGACTTGAATAAAAGTGGTGTTTTTTTAAATTTCTCCCCTAATGGATAAATTAATATATGAACGTGATGTGAATTCTCTAATACAAGAAGCGTTATTTTTGAATTATCAATTGCGAATGTTTGCCATAGGGGAAAAAAAATATTTTTTTGGCTACGCTGAAAATAGTTGTTTTTTTGCAAATAGAAATATTGCAAATTCCTTTTGAAATGAAATGTTGACTACATAGTGACAGACGGGATTTTTATATAAAAGAGAAAATTTGATACACGACTTGCAGAAACATATTTTCCAACAGACAATATCTAATTCACATTTTATATTGAAATATACGCCTCATTCAGTTTCAACTTTGGCTCCTTCAGTAGACAAGATCTCTTGGAATTGGAGAATCCTAGAAATATCTTGCTTGGTATAGCGCTTCTCTTACAATTTTCAGAGAGAGAAGGAAAGAGAGAAAGATGTAGGTTACGAATCGAGACTCGATGGAGATAATTTGGATGGAAAGAAATCCTAAGAAACTGCGGTTCGCAGGTATAGAGAAAAAGAAGTGGAAACGATGAGTGAAGAATTCTTTTTTCTTTCAAGTATTCCGGTATCGTTTCAGCAGTAACGTCCTTATCTCTATCCTCTCGCGTTTTCTTTTTTTCTTTTGCTCCTCGACGTCTAAGCAAAAGCGCTTTTTGAAATTCCCGTTTGAAAGACGGATTCTGTTATCGACTGCAATACAAGCCTTGAAGTTTAATCGACTGATACTAAAGTGCAAGCCACTGGCCTTCCTTCCTAACCCATTCTCAATTTTCTTTATTCCCTTCTGTTGCAGAGGCTCGAGTGGTCCAGCATCCAACCCCATCTACAATTGTGTAGCGTGAAAGGCAGGAGCGATGACGAGTGCCAAAATTACATAAGGATCTTCGGCAGACAAGGACCCGATCGCTTCTTAACTTGCGGGACGAACGCGTACAAACCACTCTGCAAGCAGTTTTCAATTAAGGTAAGTCGCAAATTTTATTCTACAACAGAATTTTTATTGAAATCAAGAACTACAAGTATCAAGTGTAACTACAACTATCAAGTAGTTACAAAAAAAATTGTAGTTACAAAAAAAAATTTTAGTTACAAAAAATCCGAAAGGTTTTGGCTCAACTCTTTGATCAAAAAGAGAATAGTTTAAAGAACAGTTTGTAAGAAATTAGAATCAAACAGGAAAATATTAGCATTAGAAAATAAAGTTGAAAACATTTCCCAGACTCGAATCACAAAATAGTTGATTTTGATCTCTTCGCGTGTCACTTAATTATTGTCCATTACATTGAAATATATTCTGATATCTGTAAACTCTCTTCCTGAGAATAGAAATGCGAACAAGAAAACAAACATGTTTTGACAATTAAACTCTTCGCAAAGCAATTAGTTGTTTTGCTTGCATATTTTCAACCTGAAGCAATTATTCAGCCACGAATGAACACTACAGATAGTGTACATAGGTGAGAGTAATAATTTCTGTCACGCAGCCACGCAATGTACCCACCTGCAAATATTGTGCATGCTAACCGATTAATCTTTTTGAATCAAAGTCAAATTTCCCTTTGCACGCGTTCTTTGAAAAAAAGTTTCTGCAACAAGGTTGCAACAAAAATTTAATTTCCCCCAAATTCCAGAGAGAATTTTGACATTTTTATATTCTGATTATTATTTTTCCTTGGAAGCTAAGATTTTCAAAAATCTAAAATTTAAATCTTTTTGAAATTCAATAACTAATAAGAATATTATTATATAAAACATGAAGAAGTCAATCACTCCGAGTCTTCGACTCGAAGTGATTGACTTCTTCATGTTTTTATAATAATTAAATATTAAAGATTACCCAGTGATAAAATTATTATTTTATATAAAAATATTCTTACTCTTCCTGTGTAGAAATTGCCATGTTATGGCCTACACAATGATAAAAAAATCTGGCCCCAATTTGGGCCATGGTTAAATTTCTACACGGGTAACTTCTTCGAAATTATTTCATCATTTAAATTCAATTAATATTTTCTAGAATTTTTAACTACAATTTTTTTTTTAAATTATTAGTCAAAAGTACGAAGAATTTATAATTCCAAAGATTTGAATTTGAAACCAATTCAAAAAACAATTATTTCCAAAAATTCATGCTTTAATGCTTTTAATATTAAAATTATTATCCAATATTTTAACCGAAATTCATTTTGAAATAAATTTTTATTAGAAAATTTTACGAGAATTCAATTATTTAAATACAAAAATAAATAATTTATTGAATAGTTGCGAATGTTTCTTAAAATTGAATTTTTATAAAGATTGTTTATTAACAACTTTTCCAAATAATTAATTTCTTTTAAGGAATTTAATTAAAATTTTAGAAAAATTTATTAAATTAAAGAATTTTCTAACAATTTTTGAAAATAATTAAAAACTTTTAAAGAATTTTATTCAAATTTTTAGAAATAATTGAATGCATGAGAAGAATTTAATTAATAATTTATGAAAATAATTAAATTCATGGGAAGAATTTTATTAAATTTTACTTAAATAATTGAAATTTTGCCAAGAATTGTATTAAAACTTTTGAAAATAATTGACTTCTTGAGAAGAATTTTATAAAAATTTTTTTAAATAATTGAATTCCTTCGAATAATTTTATTATTTATGAAAATAATTGAATTCTTGCCAAGATTTTTATAGAAATTTTTTTAAATAATTGAATTCTTTTGCAGAATTTTAATATTCATGAAAATAATTGAATTGAATTCCTTCGAAAAATTTTATTATTTATGAAAATAATTGAATTCTTGTGAAGCATTTTATAAAAATTTTTTTAAATAATTGAAATCCTTCGAGAAATTTGATTATTTATGAAAATAATTGAATTCTTGCCAAGAATTTTATAGAAATTTTTAAAAATAATTGAATTCTTTTGCAGAATTTTATTATTTATGAAAATAATTGAATTGAATTCCTTCGAGAAATTTGATTATTTATGAAAATCATTGAATTCTTGCCAAGAATTTTATAGAAATTTTTAAAAATAATTGAATTCCTTCGAAAAATTTTATTATTTATGAAAATAATTGAATTCTTGCCAAGAATTTTATAAAATATTTTAAAAATAATTGAATTCCTTCGAGAAATTTGATTATTTATGAAAATAATTAAACTCTTGCCAAGATTTTTATAGAAATTTTTAAAAATAATTGAATTCCTTCGAAAAATTTGATTATTTATGAAAATAATTGAATTCTTGCCAAGAATTTTATATTAATTTATGAAAATAATTGAATTATTTTGCAGAATAACTTAAAAATTTTTGAAAATAATTGATTCTCTGCGACGAATTAAAAGTTTTTTATGAAAATATTTCAATTTTTGCAACGAATTTCGATTTTTTTATGTAATAATTGAATGTTTCTTAAAATTGAATTCTTTTGTCAAGTTTTAATAAAATTTTTAAGAATAATTGCATTTTTCGAGAAATTTATTTATAATTGTAGATATTAAAAATATTTAAAATTCTGCGATGAAATTAATTAAATTTCTAATTAAAATTTTATTATTTATTAAAATAATGGAATGTTTTTGTAGAATTGTATCAAGAATTTTTTTCTCAATAATTAAATTCTTTAATAAATTTGATGAAAATAGTAAATATTGAAAATAATTGAATTGCAAAAAACTATTGAAACTAATTGAAATTTTGCAAAGAATTTTATTTAAATTTTTTAAAATAATTGAATTTTTGGCAAAAGATTATGCTATTTATAAGGATAATTGAATTCTTGACGAGATATTCGTTAAAATTTTTATAAATAATTGAATTTCTTTGTAGGATTTTGTTACTTTGGAAAATAATTGAATTCTTGCCATGAATATTGTTATTTATGAAAATAATTGAATTTTGACAAGATATTTATTAAAATTCCTAAAAATAATTGAATTTTGTCGAAGAATTTTGTGTTATTTATCAAAATAATTGCGTTTAAACTTTTGAAATAATTGAACAATATTTAAAAATCCATTGTGGTCAGAAATAGAAAAAAAAAATTTTTTCCAGTACTTTTAATAAAAATTCTTGACTTTTCCCTGAATTCCCTGACTTCCCTGACCTGTGGCAACCCTGTCCAAACCTAACTTGTGCATTACTATTAGAAATTGGGCCTAACTCATTTTCTTTACATGAAATTTTATTTTTATTTTTAAATATAAAATGTTCTCTTAATTGACTCAGACTGGTTATATTTTTGTAAGAAAGTAATTGATCCGTAATTTTTATTTTTGGTTCCGTAAAGTCCGTTCGTTTAAATACTTTCATTGGTTCGAACCCTGGCAAATTGATAAATTTCTATTTCTGAATTAATCCGTCAACTATTGTATTGCATGCGGTTTGTCAACAAAACTTTCCCAACAGGAGAAGTAAATTTAAAATTTATACGCTTTCTTGTTTAGTAGACAAATGGATGATGATAATAATTTTACTATGGGTAAAGAATTTTATGCGGTGTATAAAATGTATAAAGTGTGTAAAATGTATAAAGTGTATAAAATGCATAAAATAGCTTGGAGCGTGACTTACTTAAAAGAGTAACAAAAGAAATTACTGCTGCTGCTGAAAGAAATTTACTTCACACTTGGAAAATAAAAGATGTACATTTTTGATGAAAGCCAATTCAAAAAAAAAAAAAAAAAAGATGGAGTATTTATGTCAGAGGCAGGAAAGACACACCATGTATATCACTCTCGTATCTTTTATGTCACTGCATGACACACATGTACGCTCGATGAAAAGACAAAAGAGAAGCTCTCTTGCCTCGCCAAGCGAATCTCTTGGCAGAGATTTTCGCTGCAGTATCCAAAAACCTCGTTCCATGAGGCTTAAATATGTGTGTCGAGCTAGACGTAATCAAGCCTCAAAGTTTCTAAATTACTTTCATTTTCATCTTAAACCGCTTAATAATCTCTCGCTTTTTACGCATGCAAAAAAAAAGAAAGCTTTGAACTCGAAAATTGCATATAAAGAAAAAAAGTAAAAACCAATGTAGTCCATTCTTCTTATTTACTACCTCTTTTTGTTGCTGATTGAAATCTTTTATAGTTTTTGATAATAATACTAACCGGGAAATAGCAGGGAATTTAATTTGACCAGAAAAAAATTATTTTTGTTATCAAACCTAACGATATAATAACAAACGATATTTGCTAATTGTCAAAGTTTAAGTCGTTTCACGTATTCTTCGATTACGTTATCCTCTGAATGGCTAACAAGGTGTGTTGAATTTAGTCGTAGCCTAATTCTCAGTGGTGTTAATGAAGCCTTGTTTCCCATAACGAGACAAGTAAATTCACGTGGTGGGCACGTTTCGGACCACCACCATCGTGTACATGTGCAAGTGTGCATATGTCTGGGCCTACAAACGAGATATCGTGTTATTGGTTGCGGCGTTTCTCCATTAACCGTGAATTTCATCGACATATAAACCACTTCAATAACGGGCCAATAGTTAGACCCGATCGGTTACATCATATGTACGATATGTCATTTTTCATGCAGGAAACACAGGCCACTCACATATGATGGGGTGTAAAAATAAAACGACGATCACTTCCGGTGATCGATCAATTCTCCAACATTCATTCGTCCATAATCATTGGCGACAGTTTTCCATTTATCGATCCCAATAAAATTTTAAATATCAAACACTCATAACCAGATATATATGAAACGTTATATTTTAATGGCGGAAATGATATTCTCAATACTGTATCCGATATCAAGTTTAATGTTTAATATATCAAAAAAAAAAATGTATTTCCCAATACAGTACTTTATATTTAAGCAGTACAAATCTATTGTAGTTTCTATACAATTCTCATCATTGCGGAGAAGCTATTGGTTTCGTTTCAAAAATAGAAAACTTTTCGCCAGCCATTATAAATATTAAAAATTCCCTTTAAAAATGCTTTTTATAGAAAAAAAAAAGTTACCCTCATTCGAAAGTCCAGAACTCCTTCTTGTACTTTGTCGAGTGTAGGAAAAAAAAAAGTCGAGACCCTTTTAAAGTCGAAAAAGTTATACGCAATGTCAGGTTTAAAAGGTAAGTTTTCAGGCGACAACTGTTAAAACTTGAATAGCATTAAAATTCTAAAAGCTTTCGAGTCAGGAGAATTTTAGACAAACCATTAAAGAGTCAAAGTTGCATTTCCAAATCGTAATTAGATGGAGAATTATCTACTTGCATAAAATTTGTTCTACTCGAGTCCATTAAGTACTGCTTCAAATTAAAAAATATTTGGTTGTTATTATTCTTTTTATGGAAAGAAAAATTATTTGGTTCAGTTACAGTTCATCTGATTGAAAAAAATGTTAGTTGTTTCAGTTACAGTTCAGTTGATTAAACCAAAAATTATTTTGATTCAAGAAAATAGTTGACGATGTTCTAGTAATTCATTAGTTGCATCGAATAATTTTTACCACTGTCTAGATTAAACTAAAAAGAATTGTGCATCCGTTAAAAGTGTCAAAAGAGGCATTATATGAAATTTTTAAATTGAAACGTTGCCAAATTAACTAAAATGGGAACATTTGCATATTACACAAGAATAAATGGAGTCGTATAGTCTCAATTGCCAATCCTTTCGAGTTTCGAAATTCGAACGAATCAAGTACCGAAGAAAGGCGATCAAAGTGTCTACTATTTTCGTTCAACAAAATTCCCAGTTATTTCCCGGCTTTGTCCTAATTTTTCCCGGTTTTTTTTTTGCTCATCAAATTTAAATTTATTTGATTTCGAAAATAAATAAATCTACAAATGGCTTCAAAAATTTTCTATTAGAGTTTTTATGAATAATTAAATTCTTTTGACAAGTTTCTTTAAATTTTTTGTAAATAATGTTTTCATTAAAAACATCTTCCATATAATACAACAAATATTTTGCAGAAATAGGCATAAAAAATCGGTTAAGAATATAACAATCTCCAGCGATTTCGGAACATCTTACATCATTGCAGTCATTGCACCCAATTTTAAAGTCTAATGAACCTTAAAATGAATCCAGTCACTTTTTTACCTATAAGCATAAAAATCAGAATTATTCGAAAAATCAAAATTGATAAATTCTAAACTTTCTAAGTTGAATTCTATTAATAAGGAAGTGAGTGGTTTCTTTCTTAAACAACTCCCTAGAGAAAATAGCGTTGAAATGAGATCGGTTAAGAACTGGATTACTTTGCCTTGTAGTGGGCTGCTTTTGAATCTTCGTGCCTGCTCGGCTACTCTATGGAGAGTGAGTAATGGCCCCTCTTTCTCTCTGTGTCACCAAAAGAGAACTTTTTTTTTTTTCGCAACGTCGGTTTAGCCTGTATTTCTTTTTCTCGAGGCCTTTAAACCTTATGCATCGTTGAAAAGAGAGAACATACATTTACTCCTTAACATTTTATCGAAGTGCCTTTTTTCTCAAGTAAAATATTTCTTCTTAATACTTTCAACATTTTTACATTAGGAGTGAGATTTCTCTCCATATATATAATATATAATAAAAAAAAGTCTGACAAACAAATCTCTTTAACTTACAAGAGTGATACATCAAGTGGAAAATTGATCGATAATATTTCCAATAGAATTATTCCATGTTGGCTATTAGTCGATTTCTTTTCGAACTCCGTATGGTTGCCACAGGTCGGGGAAATCAGAAAAAAGTTGGGGAAACTAAAAGTAGTCAGGGAGAAATAAAAACAAATTTTTGTATCACTCCTGTTATTTAAAAAGAAAAGATTAATTTTCCCCTCAAGTCTCAAGCTTTTTGTTCAGGTAAATAAATTATTTTTTGACAAATATTGAGCTTTAGGTCTAGTTTCAAAATTGTAATTATATTTACTGTCGGGTGAGCTTGTTTCGAAATTCTGTTACAGATTTCGTCGTGATTGGGTCAATTTTTGACAAGTGACAAGCGGAGAGTTCAATTTGTTATTTTTTCCACCCAATTCCGACAGAAAATCTTTTAATCACTAGGTACAAATTGTAGTTTAAAAAAAAACACTTTATTTTCCTGAATTGAAAGTAATTTTCTCTTTTTGCTTCGATTGAATGGTTAAAACAGAGAATTGAAATTTCTTTAAAGTAAATTCATTTTAAATAAATATTTTCTATTCCCTTAAAAGAACTGATAATAGTCGTTGGTTTCGGGTGTTTAATAAAGAATGGAATCAAGTTCGTTACTCGAAGTCCTTGGAGATTTTCGTGTCGTTGATAAGAGTAAGGGATAACAACGAATCGAAAACAGCACACGGAATAGTAGTCTCTTTTCTCGACTCTTTCTTTCTGGAGAAATTGTAAGGCACTAACACTCCCTCGAGATTTCGAAGGTTATTTTCTCTCTCGCGCATTTCTTTTCCTCTATCAAGCTTGATTCACTTTCGTCTCAACATAAATATTCGCGCGCTTATACATCCGCATTGCCGTGAAACAAAAAATAAATTTTTCTATGTGTGTACAAAAAGTTTGTCACTTTTTTGAAATCTAATCCACATGTTTTAATTTTACCAAACTTTATTCACTCGCCTGTAAATTTCTCTCAATATTTAATTTTTTTTTTTTATTTGCAAAATTCCATTCTCTATTTTAAAGTGAAAACTGAGTTACTTTAATCAGAGTTATCAATCATTGTTGAAAAAAAAAAAATTGTATGTGCGCTGATTTTTTTTTACACAATGAACAGAGAGTAGATATCTGGGTAGCATGAGTTTCATTTACTCTGTTATTTTTCTGTTTCGAATAAAATGTCAACCTTCAATAACAAGAGTTCGATTTCCAATGCCATCTTTACATGATATTTATTTTTGAAACCCAATTCGAAAAAACAAATAGAGGAGAATTGCTTGCAGGAAAGTTGCATTTATCAAGCAAAATTATCTGATTTTGTATTCTCTATCAAATGTGTATGAAACAAATGATAGTAATCCGCTCCGGGAAAAAAAGAAATATTAAAAAAAAAGTGTACAAGAAATAAATTGTTTGGAAAAATTAAAAATGAGGAAGAAGATAATTAACTTGTGAAATCATCAATTAGTTTAAATTAGTAGCATGATGATAAGAATATACGGTTTCCATTTGTGAATTTTTGTTATTCGTCAGAGCATTAAGTTTACTGTAAAATGAAGAAGAAACTTTGTTGAGAAGATCGTTTATAGTATGTATGAAAAAGCCCATTTTCAAGCAATGAGTTTTAAGACCCGAGAAAGTTAACTTTAAGAAGAGACAAGAAGCGTGGTTACTGTAAAAGATTCCCAGTCTGTGTAATATAGTAAGTAGCTTTACCTCTTACAACAGTTTCAAAGTAATTCACTAAGATGCTTTCATTCACACTCGAAAGATGAACGACCTCACGTGTGTTTTTTTTATGTACAGAAGGAGATGAGAAGAAATGCAATTCTCAACTCGAGGGGAAAATTGTACAAATGATAAGGCAAGTTGAATGTCGATATAAAAGTGTAACACCTGCGCTTGCGACGATGCTCGTTTTCGAAAGAAAAGAGAACCGCATAGCGTAACGAATGCACCTTCGCAGTTTTCCGTACAAAGCTGCCAACGCGCGTGCTGTACAAAAGACACTTTACGACCAAATAAATCAACCCTGAAGTTTCCGCCAGTCTACCGAACAGTTCTTCTTCTTCTTAGCCGTTAAGATCTTTCGCTGTACTTTTGGAGACCAACGAGAGATAAACAATCGAACAGGGAAATCTCTTCGTTTCCAGTCAAAAAACTTTCTTTTTATTTCCTCCTTCATGTCCCTTGCAAGTCACAAACACTAATCTGATGCACTGCTGCTGAACTCTTTTTGATTATTACTGCTTTTGCGCTATCTTTCCCAGGAGTGCAATTTTCTTTTACAAACAAACAAATGTTGTAATTTTAGGAGAAATGTTTTCGAAGTAAAATATTCCAAGTAGAAAGGTAAGAATAGAAAACATTTGTCGGTACATTTGGTCCAATATTGAACAAAGAAGTAGAACCTGTAATAATAAATGCTGATTGCATTAATTAGCAGATATTGACCATTGTTTTTGTAAAATCGCAAAAAAACGCAATTTTCTTTTGAACCTGAGTCCAAATTTAAGACCAACTTTAGACCCATTTAATCCTATTTGAACCTACTATAAGCCTATTATAACATACTATAGAACGAAAATTCTATTCAAGACCCCTTTGGACCTACTTTTCTCATAATGAGCCAAACTTGATGATTAATACCTTCTCATGAGATAAGAATGTAAAAATTAATTTTGTATTTCCCTGACTTTTCCTTCAACTTCCATAATTTTTAAAACATTTTTTTTTTTTTGCCTTTTTCCCTGATCCCAAAATATATTCTAATTCACTCTAAAAATGATCAGATATTCAAAATAATGTTCTAATGAATTTATTTGCTAATTTCTTTAATTGTAAAACTATTTCAATTCAATTATTATTTTTTTGGGTTTTTAACTAAAATTCTTCTCTAAATCATTTTTATTAATTATTAATTAAAAAATTCAACTAATTTCGACGGAATTGTAATAAAAACAATTGAAATTCTAAGGATGAGTTTTATTATTTATGAAAATAATTGAATTCCTTGCAAGATTTTATTATTTCTGAAAATAATTAAAATTTTACAAAGAATTTTACTAAAAATCTTTTAAAATAATTGAATTTCAGCTAAGAATTTTACTACTTATAAAAATAATTGAAATTTTAATAAGAATTTCAATAAAATTTTGGAAAATAAATAAATTTCTGCGAAAAATTTTATTAATTTTGAAAATAATTGAATTCTTGTGAAGAATTTTCTTATTTCTGAAAATAATTGGAATTTTGCTAAGAATTTTATTAAAATTTTTAAAAATAATTGAATTTTTGGAGAAAAATGTTATTATTTATAAAGATAATTTAAATTTTGACGAGAATTTAACAAAATTTTTTGAAAGTTGAATTTTGGGAAGAATTTTGATTTGTAATTTTAGAAAATAACTGAATTTTGCCAAGAATTTTGCTATTTATAAAGATAATTGAAATTTGGTAAAGAATGCTAATTAAATTTTTTAAAAATAATTGAATTTCAGCTAAGAATTTTATTACTTATAAAAATAATTGAAATTTTAACAAGAATTTTAATAACATTTTTGGAAAATAAATCAATTTCTGCGAAAAATTTTATTAATTTTAAAAATAAATGAATTCTTGTGAAGAATTTTCTTATTTCTAAAAAGAATTGAAATTTTGCGAAGAATTTTCTTATTTCTGAAAATAATTGAATTTTTGGAGAAGAATGTTTCCTATTATTTATAAAGATAATTGAAATTTTGACGAGAATTTAACAAAATTTTTTGAAAGTTGAATTGTGGGAAGAATTTTGATTTGTAATATTTGAAAATAACTGAAGTTTGACAAGAATTTTGCTATTTATAAAGATAATTGAAATTTTGTGAAGAATGCTAATTAAATTTTTTAAAAATAATTGAAATTTCGCGAAGAATTTTATTAAAATTTTTGAAAATAATTGAATTTTTGGAGAAGAATGTTACTTATTAATATATAGTTGATTTTTTCTTCCGTTGTTGAATTTTGTTGATATTTTTTAATCGATTATCGGAAGAGTGATAAATGAAACACTATTTCATTAGTTGTGCAACGTTTCGGCGTCTTGGTTTGACACCATCATCAGGCCACTTTATTAAACAATGAAAATTTTTTATAAACAATTGATTTACACATAAAATAAAATTAAGATTTTTAACACAACTAATGAAATAGTGTTTCATTTATTACTCTTCCGATAATCGATTAAAAAATATCAACAATGTTACTTATTATTTATAAAGATAATTAAAATCTTGACCAGAATTTAACATAATTTTTTGAAAGTTGATTTGTGGGAAGAATTTCCATTTGAAAATTTTAAAAACAACTGAATTAAAATCTTGACGAAAATTTAAAAAGAAATTTTGTAAATAATTAAATTTTTGTGAAGAATTTTATGTATTTATTTCTTAAAATAATTGATTTTTTTGAAAAGAATTTTGTTGTTTATCAAGATAATTAAATTCTTTTGGAAAATTTTATTATTTATGAAAATAATTGAATTTTTCCAAGAATTTTATACAAATTTTTAAAAATAATTGAATTCCTTTGGAAAATTTGATTATTCATGAAAATAATTAAATTCTTGCCAAAATTTTTATAGAAATTTTTTAAAATAATTGAATTCCTTCGACAAATTATATTATTTATGAAAATAATTGAATTCTTGTCAAGAATTTTATTATTTATGATAATAATTGAATTCTTTTGCAGAATTTTATTATTTATGAAAATAATTGAATTCTTGACCAGATTTTTATAGAAATTTTTTTAAATAATTGAATTCCTTTAAAAAATTTGATTATTTATGAAAATAATTGAATTCTTTCCAAAAATTTTAAAGAAATTTTTTAAAATAATTGTATTCCTTCGAAAATTTTTATTATTTATAAAAATAATAGAATTCTTGTCAAGAATTTTATAATAATTTTTGAAAGTAATTGATTTTCTGCGACGAATTAAAAGTTTTTTTATGAAAATATTTGAATTTTTGCGACGAATTTTATTATATTATTGAATAATTGAATGTTTCTTATAATTAAATTCTTTTGTCGCAAGTTTTAAAAAAATTTTTTTAGAATAAATGCATTTTTTGAGGAATTTATTTAAAATTGTATTAATAATATTTAAAATTCTACGATGAAATTAATTGAATTTCTAAATGAAATTTTATTATTTATGAAAATAATGGAATATTTTCTTAGAATTGTGTCAAGAATTTTTTTTCAATAATTAAATTTTTTTTTTAAATTTGATGAAAATAGTAAATATTGAAAATAATTGAATTGCGAAAAACTATTGAAACTAATTGAAATTTTGCAAAGAATTTTATTTAAATTTTTAAAACTAATTGAATTTTTGGCGATATATTATGCTATTTATAAAGATAATATTGAATTCTTGACGAGGTATTCGTGAAATTTTTTAAAAAGAATTTTTAAAGAATTTAATTTTTTTTAAGAAGAATTTTTTTTTAAAGAATTTCCTTTGAAGAAGTTTATTACTTTGAAAAATAATTGAATTCTTGTGATGAATATTGTTATTTATGAAAATAATTGAATTTTGCAAAGAATTGTATTAAAATTTCTGAAAATAATTGAATTTTGTCGAAAAATGTGTTATTTAGATATTTAAATATTGGCAACTGCCAATGAGAAATTATATCGTTACACGCAGAATTATTTATTTTTTTTTTTTTGATAAATGCTAAAAAGCAGTCAGTACCTATTAGGAAAATAAATTTAAATAAAAATAAATTTATTAAAATAAAATAAAAATTAGTCAGATTTACCAAAATTTTGAACAGTGTACCTACAGATTCGATAAGACATAATTAGTTCTAGAGAAAATTATCATTAGTACTCGGCAAATTAATGACAATAAATTCCAGACGCATATAAATCGAATGATTAGAGTGTGTCTGTAAATTTTGCGCCCCGAGTCCCAGTTAATCTAAAACGACTGTTTTATTATCCCACTGTATAGTTGAAAATTATAATCACGCGGTTAAAAGTCATAGAAATAAATTTCCCTCGCTCCTCGACGGAAATCTCGAGATATTTTCTTCATACCGTTGTAAAATCAGCGCGAGAGCGCACGACGACGACTAAGATAACTGGAGATTGTTATAAACTTGAAGCAATGGATCATTTTCCAACATCCATTAAACGTTACGGAAATGGATCGTAAATTATACAATTATAAATACGAGACGCAATAAACGACACCGGCAGCTCGATCGTGAGAGAGTCGTGAATCAGTTTCGCACGATTTAAGTTACAGGAGGCTGTGTGGCAGATTCATCTCTCTCTCTCTCTCTCTCCAATATGCAACGCCCATTCGCTCTCGCTGAGCTCCCTTTAATATCTTTTCGATAGCTATGGCTAAACTCTTTAGCAAGACTGACGTGTCTCTCTTACTTACAATGCCTTGATAAAACGATTTATGACACTGGAAAGTCATGAAGAAGGAGAAAAAAAAGAAGAACTGGTGTCATCGCTCATTCTGCCCGATAAATAGAACACAAAGTCGCCCCGAGCTTCAGCGTGTGCTTTAGCGTACTTTAGCGACTAGAAGAGAAAAACGTGACGCTGGCACAATTTATCCGAGGAATCGTCAATTCGAAAAAAATAAAAGGAATAAAGAAAAGTGAGAAAGAGAGAGAGAGAGAGAGAGAGAGAGCTGATGAAAAAAGCTCTCTCGAGGTGTCTCACGAGAACTGAAAATCCTAAGAGAGTTGACGAGAAAAAAAAATTGAAATGAAACACTGGCGTAATGAGAATTTGGAGACTGAATTAAAAAAAAGTGGATCTGGAAAATAAGAAAAATAATTGAATACATTAAAACCCTGGGAGTCTTTTATTTTTTCTCTCTCTCTCTAGAAACTGTGGTTTCAAGTCGGAAAATTGTTTCACTTTTTTCATAACTCTTCTTTCATAAACGCATTTTCTTGACTTTTTCTGGTTAATTAACATTCTCCAGCTTTTGTCTCTGGCTTTGTTTGAAATTCTAAAAAAGTTTCCCTCCAACTGAACTGTAGAAATTATTTTTCCAATCAAGCAAATTATGAAATGAATTAAAAATATTACGTTCCTGTATAAAACAGACTTTATTATCTCCACAATTATTATTTATAAATTTATAATTTTAAATTATAATCATGTAGAATATTTAATTCTATTTTTGATTACTAATTTCTTTTCTAATTTGTCAATATTTTATGAAATTGATAGGGTGATAAAATAATGAAGATGCTAAATAAAATTATGATTTATGCGGTTTATTAATATGTGATCTATTTACCACTATCAAAACACACTCTGGAAACAAATAATAAATTACTTTATTATCTATCTATAATAAATATTCCTCGAATAAAACAAATATCGTGAATCAATTTCGACCATCAATTTTATTCAGAAAATTTTAATAAATTAATATATGCATCAAAATAGATTTAATATTCAATCAAATTTTAAATATTTGCATTAATTTTCTCCGCATTTATATAAAAAAAGACAAGCAAAATGATTAAATTTTATTTTTCAACTCGCGAAACAAGAAAAAATTCTCTACACATTTATTAATAAAATATAATTATTAAAAATAATCGATTTGAATAAGAATTTTAGTTAAAAATTCTTGTAAATTAAAATAATAATTGAATTGTAAATAATTTTATCGTTCGGTCATGTTTTATAATTATGAAAAATTTAATTTATAGTTTTAAGTATAAAATGTTCTTTTATTTGACTCGGATTTATATTTTCTTTAGTAATTGGTCCGTAATTTTTAATTTTTGGTCCGTAAATCCGTATTTTGAAATACTTTCACTAGTTCGAGCCCTGGTGATGTATATAATGATAAAAAGCGTAGTGTCATTGTCGCGCCAGATAAACGGACAACGACGACTAGACGTATTTTCTCAGTCTATCGGAAACTCGAAATTCCCCATCTGGTACCAAACTGGAAAAGCCTTCTCTCGCTTTATTCCAGTCACGTGGGTTAATATAGCTTCCGTGCGCGGCCAACCTTCAGCCTATCGCACCCCCTTAACTCGAATTCCCCTCTCTTGTGTGTCTCTTTAGCAGAGTGTCTGTCTCCCAACATTGGCGTGTATTCGCCCCAAATTGCGCACAATTTCACTCGCTTTTTTCATTAAGAAGAAGAAGAAGAAGAAGAAAGAGGGGACCGAGAGTTTACCCGATCAAGTCTAGAGAATTTCAAGTGAAAATGCTAATTCTTCTATTGATGCTAAATTACATACACATTTCAATGAAAAAATCAATTTTTACTTTTCCTAACAGGATAAACGTTATATTATTGAGCCTTTCAATTCAAGAGGAAAAGAAATTTTTAAATTCTATATAGAAATAAATTGAATTCTTGTGATAATGTACTCATAATTTCCAAAAAAAGTTCTTTGAAAATTTTCAAATCCATTTCTTTACAATATTTAATTTTACGAAATTTCAATTATTCGTAAATTCTTCAATTGAATAAATATTACAAAATAAAAACTTCAAATAATATTTAAAAAATTCAATTATTTCTAAAAATTCACGCTATATTGCTTTTAATATTCAATTATTATCTAAAATTTTAACTGAAATTCTTTTTTATGAAATGAAAATCAATTTTTATTAGAAAATTCTACTAGAATTCAATTATTTAAATACAAAAAAGAACAATTTATTAAATAATTGCATGTTTCTTAAAATTGTATTCTCATAAAGAATCCTATCAATAAATTTTTAAATAATTGAATTCTTTCGACGAATTTCAATAAAACTTTTAATAATAATTACAGTTTTCGAGGAGTTCGATTAAAATTGTATTAAAAATCATTGAAATTCTGCAATGAGTTTTAATATTTATGAAAATAATTGAATTCCTAAAAAGAATTTTATTATTTACGAAATTAATTGAATCCCTATAAAAATTATTTATGAAAATAATTGAATGATTGCAAAGAAAGTTATTAAATTGTTTTTAAATATAATTGAAATTAATTTTTAAATTAATTTTTATTAGAAAATTCTACGAGAATTTAATTATTTAAATACAAACATAGATAATAATTTATTGAAAAATTGAATGTTTCTTTAAAAAACATAATTTTTAAATAATTGAATTCTTTAGGCAAATTTCAATAAAATGTTTAATAATCATTACATTTTTCGAAGAATTCGATTAAAATTCTATTAAAAATAATTGAAATTCTTCAATGAGTTTTATTATTAATGAAAACAATTGAATTATTGCAAAGAATTTCAAAAAAAGTTTCAAAAAATTGACTTCTTTAAAAAAAATGTATAAGCAAATTCTATTTTTAATAATTGAATTCCTGTAAAATTTTCATTATTATTTAGAAAATAATTAAATATTCGTGTAGAACTTTTGTCAAAAATTGTTTTTAAATAATTAAATTTTTTTTTGGAAAATTTTATTAAAATAATAGATAGGTATACAAATTATTGAATTAAGAAAAAATTTTTGAAAAATAAGTGAAATACTGCAATGAAATTTTAAAAATTTTTTGAAAATAATTGAATTGTGTTACTTTTGAAAATAATTTAATTCTTGTGATGAATATTGTTTTTTATGAAAATAGTTGACTTCCTACGAATGATTTTATTTATTATTTATGAAAATAGTTAAATCCCTGAAAGAAATTTTAAAATTTATGTGAATTTCTGGGAAACTTTGATTATTTATAAAAATAACTGAATGTTTGCGACGGATTTTATCAAAATTTTTTTTAAATAATTAAATTCTTTAGAAGAATTTTAATGAAATTTTTAAAAACAATTCTGAACAAATAGTAATTAAAAGAATTAAATTTGTTCGCGATGAGTTTTATTATATTTTTGAAAATAATCGAAATTTTGATAACAATTTCAGATAATTGAAATCTTAACAAGAATTTAAACAAAATTTTCGAAATAATAAATAAATTTCTGCAAAAAATTTGATTACTTTCGAAAGTAATTGAATTCTTGGAAAATTTAGAATAATATTTTTGAAAATAATTGAATTCTTGTGAAGAATTGAATTAAAATTTTTAAAAATAATTGAATTTCTGAGAAGAATTATTTTCTTATTTCTGAAAAGAATTGAAATTTTGAATTAAATTGAACTTTGTAGAAGAATTTAATTATTTCTAAACAAAGGTAATTGAAATTTTGCCAAGAATTTAAAATTTTTGAAAATAATTGAACTTTGTAGAAGAATTTAATTATTTGTAAAGATAATTAAAATTTTGACGAGAATTTTAAAAAGTTTTTAAACTGTTAGTCACTGTGGCTTATTTCGATAAAGTTATTTTCAGAAAATTTTAGTTCTAAATAAAAGTGCGGTTGAAAGATCGCATCCCGGTAATTAATAACCGAATTAATTAATTGAGTCACAATATTGGAAACGAAAGGAAAATAACGAAATGGAAATTTAATATATTGAATCTAAGAACTAAAGAGTTTTGGCAAAATGAGAATCAATAATAATTGTAGTGAATAATCGAATTCCTGTGTTTTGTCAGCGATCGATTAGAAAATAACTCGTTGTTACTTGAAAACAATAAGTGCGACCCAGTTGTTTGCACTTGGTCGCATATCTTTTTTTTTTAAACTTAAGTACTTTCGAGCAATGTGAAGTCATTTAGTTTTACGTTCGCACTTCCATTTTAATGTTCTTACAAAATAAACGCAGAGGGATATTTTTTATGTCGGGATATCTTTCCCGGATATTCATCGGTTGGACGTTATTGTCCCTCGTTACATATTCACACATACCATGTGTACACGTAATGAGACTCGATAAAATATATATGTGGGAACGGTCATGTAATGTAACGTAGAGAGAGAGAGATAAATAAGGTAAAGAGAACACGGAAATATTATATTTCATCTCCATAAAAGAAGGAGGTCTAGAGTATGGCTTCAGGCGCAAAACCATGAAACGTTGCGATAATTATGAACATCTGTTCCCGTGCTCAATTTCAAATTCAAATCTCTCCCTAGCGATCGCCCTGGTATTCATTCTTCATTCGCTTCCATTTTCCGGCTTACCCGGCAATTTTGCTTTTCCTTTCTTTGTTGAATCGTTAGTCGTATACATCCCTCGGTGTTATCCTATGAATACCAATTTCTCAAATTGTAAAATTTCATTCGTATATTTACAACTTTTGAAATCTGAATTATGTCTAGTATTATTTATCCTTGCTTTTTTCGCATGAAAATACGAAATATATCGGGGAAAGAGAAAAATCAGAGAAGAGTCAGGGATTTTTATTAAAAGTGGATGAAAAAATTTAATTTTTAGAATTTATAAGAAAATTCTGAACTTTTGTGTCTTTTTTGTCTGCCTCATAAACTATAAAATTTGCGCGGATTCTAATACAAAAACTTCAATTTTTTCTACCTCTGACAATAATTTCTTTTTAAATAACTGAATTCTTGAAGAACTATCATTAAATTATTATTTAGAATTTAGAAATCACTTAATGAAGTAATTTTTTTTTTCAAATTTTAATTTCAATTCTGTTGAAATTAGTCGAGTTTTTAAAATATATATTTCATATTATTTCCAAAATATTAACGCAATTCTTCAAAAGAATTCAATTATCTTAATAAATATCAAAATTTTCTTCTAAGAAATTTAATTATTTTTGGAAATTTTAAGAAAATTCTTTGCTAAATTCAATTATTTTCATAAATAACAATGTTCATCACAAGAATTCAATTATTTTTCAAAGTAATAAATTTCTTCTTGCAAATTCAATTATTTTTAAAAATTCTAATAAAGTTCTTTGCAAGAATTCAATTATTTACAAAAATAATTCTTCAAAAGAATTCAATTATTAAAAATAAATAACAAAATTATTCCCGAAAATTAAATTATTTTGAGGAATTTTAATAAAATTCTTTGCAAAATTCAATTATTTTCATAAATAACTATATTCAACACAAGAATTTAATTATCTTGATAAATTTTAAAAATTCTTCCGAAGCAATTCAATTATTTAAAGGAATTTTAATAAAATTCATTGCAAAATTCAATTATTTTCAAAAATAATATAATTCTTCACAGAAATTCAATTATTTTGAAATTTTTTTTTTTAAATTCTTGTCAAGTTTTCAATTATATTTATTAATAACAAAATTCTTCTCCGAAATTCAATTATTTCTAGGAATTTTAATAAAATTCTTCCCAAAAATTCAATTACTTTTAGGAATTTTAATAAAATTCGTTGCGAAATTCAATTATTTTCATAAAAAAAACATTGTTCATCACAAGAATTCAATTATCTTGATAAATATCAAAATTCTTCACAGAGATTCAATTATTTTTAGGAATTTTAATAAAATTCATTTGAAAAATTTAATTATTTTCAATTATAATAAAATTCTTCGCAGAAATTCAAATATTTAAAAAAGGAATTTGCATTCATTTTTTGAAAACAATGAATTTTGTCAAATTCTTCGCAATAATTTAATTATTTTCATAAATATGAATATTCTTTTCAGGAATTTAATTATTTTCTTAAATAATAAAATTATTCTTAGGAATTGAATTATTTTTATAAATATCAAAACTCATCACAGAATTTTAATTATTTTTGTTTGTGTTTAAAATTTTGAATAATTGAATTCTGGTCGAATTTTTTAATAAAAATTGATTTAAAAATGGATTACAGTTAAAATTTTAGATTATAATTGAATATAAAAAGCATTAGAGCGTGACTTTTTAGAAATAATTGAATTTTGAAAAGTTTTCAAATTCAAATCTTTGAAAATCTGAATTTTTCATAATTTTAATTAACAATTCTACGGAATTATTTTTTTTTTGAGAAAAATTGCGGATTTCCTTTTTAAATTATATAAAGTTTGCATTTTCTAATATATATTTAATTGATGAATTTACGAAGAATTGAAATTTTGAAAATTTAAAATGTAAACAAATGAATTTGTAAATTGTCGAAGAAATTTTTTTAAAATTATTAAAAATAATGCATTTATAGAAGAACTTTAGTTAAAAACATGAAAAAAAATTTAATTTTGGAAAAGTTAGAAATTATTGCAGAAATTCAATTATTTTCAAGAATATTCTCCATGCAAAAATTAAATATTGTTCAAAAATAATAAAATTCTTCTTAGGAATTCAATTTTTTTCACTCATCGCAGAATTTCAATTATTTTTAATTTTTAATCGAATTTCTCGAAAAATATAATTATTCATGAAAATTTTATTAAAATTCATCGAAAGAATTCAATTTTTTTAAAAATTTGTTGATAAAATTCTTTATGGGAATTGAATTTCAAGAAACTTTCAATTATTTATTTTCGTATTTAAATAATTGAATTCTCGTAGAATTTTCTAAATAAAAATTGATTTAAAAATGAATTTCAGTTAAAATTTTGAGGTAATAAATGAATATTAAAAAGAAGAAGAATTTTAGTTAAAAATTCTAGAAAACAATAATTGAATTGAAACGATGAGAATAATAATTAAAATAATTGAATTTTGAAAATAATTTTTCTTGAAAGTGTTCAATTGAATTTTTTTTTTTATTTTAAGTTTTCGTTTTCTAATGTAGTTTTAATTGAAGGATTGACGAATAATTGAAATTATTTAATTCTTATAAAACATAAAGAAATCGATTACTCCGAGTCGAAGACTCGATGTTATCGATATTCTTCATTTAGAACTTGTTGAATTTCAAAAAGTGGAAAAACAAAATTAATTTTTGTGTGTCAACTCTGATGATAATAAAAACATGAATTTTGTTTTCAAAACAAATCCATGCGGAAAATAGCGTGAAATTTGTGAATGTCAATGAGATTTTGAAAAAAAGAAAAATTTGTCGTTTTTGAAAACAAAGGATTGAATGCATGCTGTAATTAAAACTGTGGTACTCATCGACTTTTGTTGGCGGCACATCCTATCATTTAAGGTTCACAAAAGCGCTCTGTAAATTGAAGCAGGGTGTGAATAAAGACGAAGAGAGAGAGAGAGAGAATATTCTCTCCGCTCTCTATATGTATAATGTATATAGTACTCATATTGCTTGGTACATACATACACATGTATGTACATATACAGTTTGGTACAGATACGCCCCAAGTTGTTACTTATAAGACAAGAACTCTCATTTGGAAGATCGTTAAGTTGTACGCCAACTGTGAATGGAACCCTTTGTATCTCAGAATGGAGGTTGCAAACTCTCACAGAAAAACTAATTATATAGCAAATTCAGCAAACGACTTCTAAATGCAAAAACTTACTCAATTTCGACGAATATAGAGAGACATTCGCGAGTCCATTCGCGAATATGCGGGAGTTCATACTCTTTTAAGGGACAGGGGGAAATTTTTTATCAATTGTTTCTCTCTGATATCAATTTTATGCAAATTGATTTTTATATCCTCTTTTAACAAATAAAAAGAAATGATAAAAATAAATAAAAAGAAATTATAAAAAGAAATAAAAAGAAATCATAAAAAGAAATAAAAAAAAAGATAAAAAGAAATAAATATCTAGAAATAAAAAGAAATAAAAAAAAATAAAAAGAAATAAACAGAAATAAAAAAAGTAAAAAGAAATAAACAGAAATCAAAAAAATAAAAATAAATAAACAGAAATAGAAAAAGAAATGATGAAAAATAAATAAAAAGAAATGATAAAAAGATGTCCTTTGAATAATTTGACATATTTTTGCATTAAAAAAAAAAAAGAGTCCTTGAATGGTGTTCTATCAAGGGTGCAATTTTAGAAAATTCACGCACTACAAATGGAACGTTCCATTTGTAAAATTACTTTCGATAGTCCCCGCAAAAGCCATTTGAAAATGTCGAGTTTAGTAAAGCTTCACAATTTTCACATTCGTTTGCAATAAGGAATGATTTTTTTTTGTGTGTTCATTTTTGTATTATAAGCAATTTTATAAAATGATAATATTTTTCAATATATTTTCAAAAGCTATTTGAAAGATTATTTATATTTATTATTATTGCAAATTTACAAAAGTGGAATAATAAGAATCCTGAAAAGAAAATTGCAATTTAAAATGCGATTTTTTATTGTCAAATATTTCTTTAAACTTTTTTGCAACTACAAATAACTGTTTGTACGTTACAACAACTTTTTTAATTATTTTTATAAATTTTTAATAAAATTCTTCTCAGGAATTCAATTATTTTCATAAATAATAAAATTCTTCCTAGGAATTCAATTTAAAAAAAAAAAAAAAACTCTTCACTAAAATTTAATTATTTTCCAAAATAACAAAATTCTCTCCGAGCATTCAATTATTTTTAAACACAATTTTCATAACATTTTTAGAAAAAAAATTAATTATTTAGAAAGATTTTTATAAATTTCTCAGCAAGAATTCAATTATTTAACGAAAATTGAATAAAATTCTTAACAGGAATTCAATTATTAAAAAAAATTGAATAAAATTTATCGCAAGAACTCAATTGTTTTCATAAATAATAAATTTTTTTACAGAAAATCAATTATTTTCATAAATAAAAATTTTTTTACAAGAATTCAATTATTTAAAAAATTTAATTCTTTTTAAACATTTTAATAAAATTTTTCGCAATAATTTAATTATTTTTATAAATAATAAAATTCTTCTACAGGGATTGAATTATTTTCATAAATAATAAAACTCATCACAGAATTTCAATTATTTTTAATACCTACTAATAGGTAATAATAATTCTTAAAAATTCTATTAAAATTCATCGAATGAATTCAATTATTTCTAATACCTATTATTTTAACTAAATTTCTAAAAAAATGCAATTATTCTCAAAAATTTTATCAAATTTCTTCAAAAGAATTATTTTCAGTTGTAAGTTATAAGTTGTAAAATTCTGCTCTAAAATTCAATTATTTTCAAAAATTTTAATAAAATTCTTGTCAGAATTTCAATTATCTTTAGAAATAATAAAATTCTTCTTAGAAATTCAATTATTTTCATTAATAATAAAATTCATCGCAGAATTTTAATTATTTTTAATGCAATTTTACAGGAATTGCTCGAGAATTGTAATTATTCTTAAAAATTCACTTTCAATTCGTCGAAAAAATCATTTATTTAAAAAAATGTTTTTTTTTAAATTCTTTGAAAGAATTCAAATATTTACAAAAATATTAAAAATTTTCACAGGAATTCAATTATTTTCAAATATTTTAAAAAAATTGTTCCAAAGAAATCAATTATTTTAAATACAATTTTAATTAAATTTTTTTTGAAATAATTTAATTATTCTTTTAGATTTTAATAAAAATCTTCCCATGAACTCAATTATTTACATAAATAATTCTTCGAAAGAATTCAATTATTAAAAATAAATAACAAAATTATTCTCAAAAATTCAATTATTTTAAATACAATTTTAATTGAATTTTTTTGAAATAATTCAATTATTTTCATAAATAACAATATTCATCACAAAAATTCAATTATTTTTAAAAGTAATAAATTTCTTCTTGGAAATTCAATTATTTTAAAAAATTCTATTGAAATTGTTCGCAAAAATTCAATTATTTTCCTAAATAAGAAAATTCTTTTTAGGAATTTAATTATTTTTTTAAAAAAATCAATAAAATACCACACAGACATTTAATTATTGTCAAAAATTTTAATTGAATTCTTTGCTACCTTTTTAAAATTAATTATCGAGTTCGAAGTCTGAAATTCTATTATTCGGATAAATATACTTCAGGAAAAAATAAGTAGAAAAATTGAGTTAAAAAAAATTAATTAGGAAAATTCTTTCAGGAAAAAGTTGATATTATCGCAAAAAAGGGTTGTTACAAATACTTAATTTTAAAAAATACTAAAAACTTTTATAATTAAATTTTCTGATTTATCTCTAACAAATGTTTCCTTTTTTCTGTTACAGGTAAATATCACTTGTCGGGAATTTCACGACTTTCTTCATACTTTTAAAGGTAAAAAAAAAAACAACAAAAAATCTAAAGAATAATACTTTTGCCAACTAAAATGTCAGAGAGGAAATATTAACAGCGATAGAAAATTTTCAGGATATTTCAAAAATATTTGAGAAACTTTTTCTTATCTATTTAGTATATGGGAATAAATGGGAAAATTAGGAAAAAATTAGGAAAATAAAATATAGTCGGAGAAAAATATAAAGTAACTTTTACTACTTTTATAGTAAAACATTTCTAGTAATTTTTACTACTTTTGGAGTAAATTTTGCCACGTTCGAAGTAAATTTCACTCATTTTTACAAAAATATGTACTTCGAACGTAGCAAAATTTACTCCAAAAGTAGTAAAAATTACCAAAAATGCTTTACCGGAAATTTTATTACTATAAAAGTAGTAAAAGTTACTTTATATTTTTCTCCGTGTAGAATATAGAATTTTTGTCAGTTTTGTAAAGTGTCTAAAACGAGTTTTTTTTTTTTTTGGTCGTCAAGTTTAATTTTTCGATAACTACTTTTTTATTCCTTTTTTTTTAGTTTGAAAGCTCTTTTTTGCCACTTTTTTAAAATTAATTATCTAGTGCAAAGTCTGTAATTAGTGGAAGACAAATTATTCGAATTTTTTTTAACATTTCATAAAAAGAACTTTTGTCGAAAGACTCTGAAAGTCACTGAATGTGTTTAAGAATGAAGAGACAGAATGAAGACAATATATTGAGAAAGCGCTAGGAATTCTCTTACGAATGCTCAACTACTGCGACCCGGTAGGCTATAATCGCGAGAGCAATGTGCACATTGGACCGTTATTCGCCATTGGGAGGTCTGCGTTTCAAGCATTCGGCTTATGTATCGATTCCCATTCAATGTTGCCTCTCCGTGTCCAAACGCGTTTTTTCTTTTTTCAGACACACTTACATAACTAAGGACGAATATTTTCCACATTTTCAAAAATTCACACACGCTTCTCTCTCTCTCTCTCTCTCTCTGTATATCGTTCTTTAAACAACCGTGAAAATCTTCAAAATCCTTACGTAACATGAAAGTTGATTACGAAGCCACAAAGTCGAAAATCCGATTTTCCTCGGAGGTTGCGACTTGATAGTCTGCGGTGGAATAAAAAAAATCTTCTTTCCTCTCTACATTCTCTCTTTTTTTAAAACTATATTCAAACAAACCCATTTTGAAAACTGTCTAAAGTTTAAATCTTTTTTTGAAAACTGTATTTAAACCTTTTTTTAAAAAATGTGTTTGAACTTTAAACCTTTTTTAGAAACTGTATTTAAATTTAAACCTTTTTTTAAAAACTGTGTTTAAACCTTTTTTAGAAACTGTATTTAAATTTAAACCTTTTTTTAAAAAATGTATTTAAACCTCTTTTAGAAACTGTATTTAAACCTTTTTTTAGAAACTGTATTTAAAATTTTAAACCTTTTTTAAAAGTGTATTTAAACCTTTTTTTCAAACTATATTCAAACCCGTTTTTTTAAATTAAATTTTATATATTAATAAAATTGTTTAAATTGTTTTTAATTGTTTTAATTGTTTAATTGTTTATTGCTTTTTATTGTTTTGTTTTTCAATATTCTAAATTTTATATATTTACTTAAAATTTTCTTTTGCTTTCCAATAATTACCTTTTAAACGTATTTTAACAATATTTTTTTTATATTAAAAAAAATTTGTAATTCCGTAAATTGTATCTTATTTTCTGGCTGAAGGGGAACTTTTTCATACGGGATCAGATTAAAAACTTTTCAAACTATCTTTTCAGAAGGTTGTCTTGCATTATATAAAATGTCATAAAATGCCACATGCAACGTCTGAACGTCAAGTTCTTTGCCGTACTTTGTAAAATCGTAGTTTTAAGATTTCTAGCGTTCTTGTCCCCTCAGTCTTGCCGATACATTCCTTTACTACTTTTCTCCCGAGGAATAGAGTATAATAGAATAAATTTTACTTTCGTGTTTTATTTAAAAGGTGAAAACAACAACTTTTCCCAATCGGAGAAAATTTATTTTCATAAAATACCCTAACTTATTATTTTTATTCTAAAAATTAAAAACTACTAGTTCTTCTATAGAAAATTGTAGAATTTATCAAAATTAATTGTATAAGCAGAATTTATTCATATAAATGATAATTAAAATAACTAAAAGGTTTTTAAAAATCAAAATATATTCTTTAAATGGAAGAAAAATATTTATTTTTGTGTTATTTGTATTAATTAAAATTATTTAAAAATTGCATTTTTACCTGAAATTTAATTATCGAGAGAATTTCAATAATAATGAAATAATAATGTGTATAAAAATCATGAAAATTGAAGTATTGATAAGTTCATTAAATGTAACGAAGCTTCTCCATTATTTTAATATCTGCCAGATAAAATATATTTTGAATTTTAAAATATTTAATTAGAACACGAGAGATAATTAAAATAAGTTCTCGAAAATTTATATTCCAGTTATTTGCACTTGAATAATGAACGGGAAATGAAAATTTAGAAAGCCCACCATGATGTTATCGAATAATTAATTTTAACTTTGCTTTATATAACTTTATACTTACCTCTAAATCTCATTTTTTTAAAATCAGTTAAAAATTTTATCTAACAGAGTGTTCTTTTTAATTAAAATTATATAAATCATATGAAATTATGTGAAATTTATAATAATATTAATTTGAATAATAAACAGCGCATTTGAATAATAATAATAAAGAACATTTATTTGCTGAAAGTAAATAAATTTACTTTAAAGTACTTTAAAGTACTTGTTTATTAACAGTGTGGCCACTTTTTTCATAAGAAAAATTCACGGTCATGTCCTGATCATAAATTATTTTTCTCTGTCATAAAGAAAAAAATAAATAAAATAAATAAAGATTCCAGGAAAGATTGAAAGAATTCCCTGATTTTTTAGAAAAAAACTTTGTCTTTTTCCAAAACCCTCAAAAATTTTTAAGTTTACTCTAAAAATATAATTAATAAGTCTTAAAATAAATATTTCTATTTTTTCTCACAAAATAATCAATGTTTTTCAAATTCAATTATTCTTTTAGATTTTAATAAAATTCTTTGCAAGAATTCAATTATTTACAAAAAAAATGCTTCGAAAGAATTCAATTATTAAAGATAAATAACAAAATTATTTCTGAAAATTCAATTATTTTGAGGCATTTGAAGAAAATTCTTTGCAAAATTCAATTATTTTTATACATAATAATATTCATCACAAGAATTCAATTATTTTTAAAAGTAATAAATTGCTTCTAGGAAATTCAATTATTTTAAAAAATTCTAATAAAATTCTTTGCAATAATGCAATTATTTCCAAAAATATTAGAATTTTTCACAGAAATTAAATTATTTTCAAATAATTTAATAAAGAAATTTTTATTTTATTTAAGAAATTTTTTATTTAATTAGAAATTAATTATTTTAAAAACAATTTTAATTAAATTTTTTTGAAATAATTCAATTATTTTCATTAATAACAATATTCGTCACAAGAATTCAATTATTAATGAATAATAATAAATTTCTTCTTGGAAATTCAATTATTTTAAATAATTCTAATAAAATTCTTCCCAAGAATTCAATTATTTACAAAAATAATTCTCCGAAAGAATTCAATTCTGTCGATAAATAACCAAAATTATTCTCAAAAATTCAATTATTTAAAGGAATTTTAATAAAATTTATTGCAAAATTCAATTATTTTCAAAAGTGATAAAATTCTTCGCAGAAATTCAATTATTTTGATTTTTTTTTTAAATTCTTGTCAAGTTTTCAATTATATTTATTAATAACAAAATTCTTCTCCGAAATTCAATTATTTCTAGGAATTTTAATAAAATTCTTTGCAAAAATTCAATTATTTTTAGGAATTTTAATAAAATTCTTTGCAAAATTCAATTATTTTCATAAATAACAATATTCAACACAAGAATTCAATTATTTTTAAAAGTAATAAATTTCTTCTTAGAAATTCAATTATTTTAAAAAATTCTAATTAAATCGTTCACAAAAATTCAATTATTTACAAAAATATTAAAATTTTTCATAGGAATTCAATTATTTTCAAATAAATTAATAAAATTTCTTCGAAATAAATGAATTATTTTGAATACATTTTTAATAAAATTTTTTTTAAATAATTCAATTTAATTCAATCTAATAAAATTCTTTGCAAAAATTCTATGCAAGAATATTTTTTTAGGTAAATACCTACAAAATTATTAGAATTTTTCACAGAAATTCAATTATTTTGCAAATAATTTAATAAAATTTGTTTGAAATAAATAAATTATTTGAAATACAATTTTAATTAATTTTTTTAAAAAATAATTCAATTATTCTTTTAGATTGTAATAAAATTCTTTCTAAGAATTCAATTACTTACAAAAATAATTCTTGGTAAGAATTCAATTATTAAAGATAAATAACAAAATTATTCCTGAAAATTCAATTATTTTGAGACATTTTAATAAATTATTTTTATTCTCGGTTTTTCCCAGTCTAGGGAATTGTGGTAATTCGTTTAAAAATACTTTACTTTAAAATTTATTTATAATTTTATATAAATAAATATTCTTGTTTTTCGGTTTGACAATAAAAAAAGTCATAATTCATCAGAAACGAATGATTTTTCGATAAAAATGAATTCGAATTATTTATCTCGAGGGGGGGGGGGGGGGGCCCCAAATCAACAAAAAATGAGTAAAGTTCCGAGTTTGGTTGAAGTTGCCAAATGATAATCTATGGAAATTAGTTCATAAATAACCGTCGCACCAAAAGTTTCTTTAAGGCAATTTAAAGTAAAGTTTAAAGTGCGTTGCACGTGCACTTATAAGAAAACGCATTCACACAGTAGTTTCAGAAGATGCGAAACCTTATAAACGTTCAACCTGTCGAGTAAAAAGTCTCTTTGCCCGCCTCTCCTTGGACAGGGGCCAACGACCCCCTTTCCCACTTTTATTCTCATCTGACAACGTTCATTTGTCCTTTTTATTGTCGTCATTGTCATTCATCTCAACCTCATTCCAAAAGAAATCAGTCTTATTCAATTTAAAAATTTATCTCCCATTTCAAATTATGAATAACTCTGTACTGTCAGATTATTTCCGATTTTAAAATTTGTTTTTAGTGACTTGATGAAATCATTTGATGAAATTATTTCAAAAATAAAAGTAAAGGGAAAACCGAATGAGTTCTAGTCTTTGCCTTTCTGTTGGCTAGAATTTTCTGCAAAGTGCTATTTACTCTTTTATTTAATGCTCGCAGCTTTCTTTTTAAAAATGTAAAAGCAAGAAGCTTAGGATTAGTATTGCAATATTGCGATTTTGCAAAAATAGATTTATACATACAAACAAACAAAAAAATGAAACATACGCTTTTGCATGAGAGATTATAGCATCGAATCATGTTTTTTTTTCAAATCCACACGAAAAAGCGTCACATGTTTCAACAATAGCAGCAGAAAGAGTCTATTTATTATTGGCAAAAACAAGAAATCGAAAAGCTTAGGATATTCCAGAACGAAACGGAGGAAATTCAGTACTGAGTCGAAAACAGTTTAATCCCCGATTGTAGGTATAGAAACGGGCATATAACATCGCGACAAAAAGCCAACTCTCTCGTATGTAAACCGGAAATCGGCCGTCACTGACATTTTGGATTTATTTCATCAGCCACAGCGATGCATGTGCGGGGGATGACGCTTTGCAGCTTCTGTTATCTACTACTCACGTGACCGATCGATTCTGTCGGTCTGCTAGTCGTTATTTTCCTGTTGGCTATACTGACATACCGAGCATTGGATTTCGCATAACGATACCTAAATATCGACCAACCAGCTTCGGCCCTTTTTCAATTCTCCTACCCGCGATGCACACGAGAGAGAGAGAGAGAGAGGGAGAGTGAAAAAAAAAAGTTGTAGAGACCAAACATGGCGTGCGACATTGATGCGAATTGAAAAAGTTTCATCTCTCCTAACTTTCGAGAATTACGAGGTAAAATTTTTAAATTAAGTCCAAACAACTTTATTTTTTGCATTTCCGTCAAGCCATATTGTGTATAGCATATACTTTTTTACTTCAACTTTTTCATTGTTCTACTGCGTGGAAGCCATAAATTCTATATACAGCCGTCTATATTTATACTTATTCCATTTAGAGTCATTTGCATAATTGTTTTCTATATATAGCGGAGAGAAGATAAATTTCTCCACTTTTAGGCTTCGCACTTGATAATTTTATTCAATTTTTCAAAAAAGTGGAAATTCAATTTTGACGACTGAAAAAACTCAACAACTATTTTTAAAAAAAATCTTCTGCGGGGCTCGAACCAACGAAAGTATTTAAAAATTTAAAATACAGACTTTACGGACCAAAAATGAAAAATTACGGACCATTTACTGACAAAAAAGTCCGAGTCAAGTAAGAGAACATTTTAAACCGTAATTAAAAATTACGGACCAATTACTGACGAAAATACAAGTACGAGTCAAATAAGAAAACATTTTACATAAAACTATAAATTAAATTTTTCATGTTTTATATAATAGACCGAGTAAGAAAATCTTCTTTAAATCGATTATTTTTAATAATTTTCGAAAAAGTTCTTTGACAATTCACAATTTTCAAATCCATTTGTCTACATAATATTCAATTGTACAAAATTTCAAATTATTCGTAAATTCTTCAATATATTAGAAATTAAAAACTTAAAATAATATTTTAAAAAAATCAATTCTAAAAAAGTTTACTTTTTCAAAAAATTTAAATTTCATTTTAAATTTTAAAATTCAATTATTTCAAAAAAATTCATGCTGTATGGCTTTTAATATTCAATTATTATTATCTAAAATTTTAACTGAAATTAATTTTTAAATCAATTTTTGTTAGAAAATTCTAGGAGAATTCAATTATTTAAATGCAAAAATAAATAATTGAATTATTTTTATTGCATGTTTCTTAAAATTGAATTCTCAGAAAGAATTTTATCAACAAATTTTTAAATAAAATTGAATTCTTTCGGCGAATTTTAATAAAATTTTCAAGAATAATTATATTTTTCGAAAGATTCGATTAAGGATTAAAAATAAATAATAATTGAAATTCTGCGATGAGTAATAATATTGAATCCACTAAGAAGAATTTAATTATTTTTGAACAATAATAAAATTTTTGCGATGAATATTATTACTATTGAAAATAATTGAATTTCTGAAATAATAATTTGTAACTTGTCGAGAATTAAAATTTTTTTTCTTGTTTTTAACTAAAATTCTTCTTTAAATCAATTATTTTTAATAATTTTCGAAAAAGTTCTTTAACAATTTTCAAATTCATTTGTTTATAATTCTATTTTACAAAATTTCTAATTATTCGTATATTCTTCAATAATTAAATATATATATTAGAAAATAAAACATTCAAATAAAAAATTCAAAAGAAAAAAATCCGCAATTATAAAGTGAAATTTTCTCAAAAAAATTAATTCCACAGAATTGTTAGTTAAAAATATGATAAAATTTAGTTTTTTAAAGATTTCAATTTGAAAGCTTTTCAAAATTCAATTATTTCTAAAAATTCACGCTCTAATGCTTTTAATATTCAAATATAATTTAAAATTTTAACTGAAATCCATTTTTAAATCAATTTTTATTAGAAAAATTCTACTAAAATTCAATTATTTAAATAGAAAAAAACAATTTATTGAGTAATTGCATGTTTCTTAAAATTGAATTCTCATAGAGAATTTAGTCAATAAATTTTTAAATAATTGAATTCTTTTGAGGAATTTTAATAGAATTTTTAAGAATCATTACACTTTTCAAGGACTTTCATTAAATTTGTATTAAAAATAATTGAAATTCTGCAATGAGTTTCATTATTTTTGAAAATAATTGAAATTTTGACAAGAATTTTATTAAAATTTTTGAAAATAATTGAATTTCGAAGAAGAATTTTATTATTTCTAAAGATAATTAAAATTTTGAAGAATATTTTACAAAATTTTGTGAACATAATTCACTCAATTGAATTCTTTTAACGAATTTTAATAAAACTTTTAAGAATAATAACAGTTTTCAAGAAATTCGATTAAAATTGTATAGAAAATAATTGAAATTCTGCAATGAGTTTTATTATTTATGAAAATAATTGAATTCCTAAAAAGAATTTTATTATTTACGAAAATAATTGAATCCCTGTAAAAATTTTATTATTTATGAAAATAATTTAATTCTTGTGATGAATTTCATTAAATTTTTCAAAGATAATTAAATTCCTGAGAAGAATTTTATTATTTCTAAAAATAATTGAAATTTTTGACACGAATTTTATTTAAAATTTTTTTGAAAATAATTGAATTTCATAGCAGAATTTTACAACTTATAACTTATATAACTGAAAATAATTCTTTTGAAGAATTTTCATAAAATTTCTGAGAATAATTGCATTTTTCTAGAAATTTAGTTAAAATAATAGGTAGGTATTAGAAATAATTGAATTCATTCGATGAATTTTAATAGAATTTTTAAGAATTGTTATTATTAGTAGGAATTAAAAATAATTGAAATTCTGTGATGAGTTTTATTGTTTCTGAAAATAATTGAATTGAAAAATAAATTCCTGCGAAAAATTTTATTACTTTTGAAAATAATTGAATTCTTGGGAAGAATTTTATTAAAATCTTTAAAAATAATTGATTTTCTGTGAAGAATTTTCTTATTTCTGAAAATAATTGAATTTTGGAGAAGAATGTTATATTTATGAAGATAATTGGAATTTTGACCAGAATTTTTTTTTTAAATTCTGAAAATAAATTAACTTTAGCAAACAATTTCATTATTATTGAAAATAATTGAATTTTGGAGAAGAATTTTATTATTTCTAAAGATAATTACAATTTTGACGAAAGTTTTTAAAAATTTTTGAACATAATTGAATTTTTGGGAAGAATTTTATTATTTCTAAAGATAATTAAAATTTTGACGAAAGTTTTTAAAAATTTTTGAACATAATTGAATTTTTGGGAAGGATTTTATTACTTTTGGGAAAAATTCTGATTTCTGTAATTATGTTTTGTAACTTCTTCAAAATCCAATTTTTTTGTAGTGTTTAGTTTTTTCTTAAATGAATCAGTGGAATTTCACTGACAATCAGTGGTTTTTTTTACTGATTCTCAGTGAAATTCCACTGATGAATTATAAAAACTGGGCTACTGAATTGAAATCAGTGAAATTTTTCCTGATTCAGATTTAGAGTGTAGTTCGAACCCTGTGCTTCGAATATTCTCTATTATTTTTCAATAAAATAAATCACATCAAAGCAATTGATTACTAGAATTAAAAAAGTTTCATTAGCGAAATTAGAGAATATCAACGAATTAATTAGTCTGAGAGTTATTTTCCTTTCAGTATTGAATCTTTGATGATATGTGCAAGAGGCTCTCCGAGAGGAATTGAAAGCCCATGTGTGTTCTATAAAGCGTGTGTGTGTGAGTGTGTGGATGTGTTTCTTTCAAATGTGAATATAGTCGCGGTTCGTTGCCAAAAATTCATTGCCCTATGGTAAACTTTAGAGAGAGGACCGGAAATAAAGACGCGGAGAGGATATGGGAATTCTCCTCGTTGGATTGAATGGTGCAGAGGCGTCGTTTGTGCTGCTTGCGATCGCCCCCAATGGACTATGAGATTTTACGCGATGATTTTTCAGTGAAACAGTAGATTATACGGACCATGGAGGCAAACGCCATGCCACGAAGCAATATCGCGGTCTGAACCCAAGCTGTTGGGAGATAGCTGATAGGTGTGCAGGGGTCGTGCTTTGGAGCACGGCCAGCAGACTCCGACCGCAGGGCCGTCACTATAGACGGACATGATGATTACCAATTCGATTTGCTATTTCACATTCTCCAATAAATTCCAATCGAGACCCTTTCGTTTATCCTTGCCTTTCTTCAAACCCTCCAAAAATTTACTGAATATTTTTTCAAAACTTGTTGCAAAAATTAATATTTTTGTCAAAAATAGATTTATTGTTATACTTTCTTCTTTCTTAATTTTACCCTCGTCCAGGGCTCGAACTAGGTCCGTAAATTTCCTTCAAGTCCGCAAAAGTCAGTATTTTACTATTTTTTAGAAAAAATGTCTGTTAAGTCCCTAATTTGATAGAAAAAGAACGAAAAGTTCGTAAATTGTACAAAATAATATGGAGAATTTTAGAGAAATTTCAAATGATTGCAGAAATTCAATTATTTTCAAAAATTTTTTTAAATTCTCTTCAAAATTTCAATTATCCTAAGAAATATAATAAAATTCTCTTCAAAATTCCAAATATCTTTAGAAATAATAAAGTTCTTTTCCGAAATTCAATTATTTTCAATAGTAATAAAATTATTTACTAAAGTTAATTTATTTTCATAAATTTAAAAAAAATTCTCATCAAAATTTCAATTATCTTTATTAATAATAACATTATCCTCCAAAATTCAATTATTTTCAAACATTTTAATAAAATTCTTGGCAAAATTTCAATTATTTTCAGAAATAAAAAAATTCTTCTCGCAGAAAATCAATTATTTTTAAAGATTTTAATTAAATTCTTCACTAGAATTCAATTATTTTCAAAAGTAATAAAATTTTTCGCACAAATTTATTTATTTTCAAAAATTATATTTAAAATTCTTGTTAAGATTTCAATTATTTTCAAAAGTAATAAAATTCTTCGCAGAAGTTCAATTATTTTTAAAGATTTTAATAAAATTATTCGGAAGAATTTAATTATTTTCAAAAGTAATAAAATTTTTCACAGAAATTTATTTATTTTCGAAAATGATGTTTAAATTTTTGTTAAGATTTCAATTATTTTCAAAAGTAATAAAATACTCCGCAAAAATTCAATTATGTTCGAAAATTTTTAATAATTCTCTGTAAAATTTTAATTACCTATCTTTAGAAATAATAAAATTCTTCTCCGAAATTCAATTATTTTCAACAATTTTAATAGAATTCTTGAGGAAAAATTTTAATTATTTAAAAAAAATTTCCTTAATTTAATGATTTTTTATATTTTTTGCTATTTTAATAGAAATTTCCAAAATAATTCATAAAATAATAAAAATTTCACAGAAATCCAATTATTTACAAATTTTTTATAAATTTCTCCGTTATAATCATTCAATTATTTTCATATAAATAATAACATTTTTACAGAGATTCAATTATTTTCGTAAATAATAAAATTCTTTTTAGAAATTCAATTATTTTCATAAATAATAAAAATCATTACAGAATATCAATTATTTTTAATACAATTTTAATCGAATTTCTCGAAAAATGTAAATTATTCTTGGAAATTTTATTAAAGTTCATCCAAAGAATTTAATTATTTAAAAATTTGTTTATAAAATTCTTTTTGAGAATTGAATTTTAATGAGCATTGAATTATTCAATAAATTATTTATTTGCATTTCATTTGTATTTAAATAATTGAATACTCGTAGAATTTTTTAATAAAAATTGATTTAAAAATTAATTTCAGTTAAAATTTTAGATAATAATTGAATATTAAAAGCAATATAGCGTGAATTTTTAAAAATAATTGAATTTTGAAATTAAATTTTTTGAAAAAGTTTAATTCAATTTTTTTAATATTATTTTAAATTTTTATTTTCTAATATTTATTTAATTGAAAAATTTGCGAATAATTGAAATTTCGTAAAATCAAATATTGTAAACAAATGGATTTGAAAATTGTCAAAGAACTTTTTCGAAAATTATATTAAAAATAATCGATTTAAAGAAGAATTTTAATTAAAAATTCTTGTAAATTAAAATAATAATTGAATTGTAAAAAATTTGTTCATTCGGTCATCTTTAATTATTATAAAATATGAAGAAATCGATCACTTCAAGTCGAAGACTCGGAGTTATCGTTATCTTCATGTTTTATAGTTTTAAAAATTTATTTTATAGTTTTAAGTAAAATGTTCTCTTATTTGACTCGGACTTATATTTTCCCCAGTAATTGGTCCATAATTACTAATTTTTCATTTTTGGTCCTTAAAGTCCGTATTTTTAAATACCTTCACTGATTCTCGAGCCCTTCTCATCTCATCATTTTTCAAAAGCATATTTCTTTTCGCAATGAATTTTTTCTAAAAAAAAAAAAATGGAATTCCATTTAATTTTTTTATTCACCGACACATCGTGCTTTAATTCGAAAATACATCTCGAGTGTATATCTGACAACATTCCATATGTAGGACCCTAAAGTTCCGAACGTTCATTTGAACGAAATTTTTTTTTTTAAATATAAGGAACTTTTTTCAATAATCTTATTCAGAATAGTAAATAAAACAAACATCAATCAAAAAATTACAAAAATTTTAATATTCGGGGTGCAAAACAACCCCTATGTAAATACCACATATAGGTAATAATAAGAATTATCCAAATCAAGAGAACTTGTTCAGATATTGGAAAACTAAAAACGCAGAAAATTTTCTAAAATTATAAGCAACTAATCCCACCATGCTAGAACCGGCGCTCACACCCCCAAAACCCACCCCTAATTAAATTACACATATAAGTGCCCCAAATAAAGTGAACTTGTTCGGATATTGGAAAACTAAAAACGCTAAAAAATTTCTAAAATTATACGCTACTAATCCCACCAGGTTAGAACCGGCGCTCACACCCCCAAAACCCACCCCTAATTAAATAACACATATAAGTGCCCCAAATAAAGTGAACTTGTTCGGATATTGGAAAACTAAAAACGCTAAAAAATTTCTAAAATTATAAGCTACTAATCCCACCAGGTAAGAACCGGCGCTCGCACCCCCAAAACCCACCCCTGATTTAATTACACATATAAGGGCCCCAAAAAAAGAGAACTTGTTCGCATATTGGAAAACTAAAAACGCAATAAATTTTCTAAAATTATAAGCAACTAATCCCACCAGGTTAGAACCGGCGCTCACACCCCCAAAACCCACCCCTAATTAAATTACACATATAAGTGCCCCAAATCAAGGGAACTTGTTCGGATAATGGAAAACTAAAAACGCAATAAATTTTCTAAAATTATAAGCAACTAATCCCACCAGGTTAGAACCGGCGCTCACACCCCCAAAACCCACCCCTAATTAAATTACAGTTTTAAGTGCCCCAAATCAAGGGAACTTGTTCGGATAATGGAAAACTAAAAACGCAATAAATTTTCTAAAATTATAAGCAACTAATCCCACCAGGTTAGAACCGGCGCTCACACCCCCAAAACCCACCCCTAATTAAATTACACTTTTAAGTGCCCCAAATCAAGGGAACTTGTTCGGATAATGGAAAACTAAAAACGCAATAAATTTTCTAAAATTATAAGCAACTAATCCCACCATGCTAGAACCGAAGCTCACACCCCCAAAACCCACCCCTAATTAAATTACACATATAAGTGCCCCAAATAAAGTGAACTTGTTCGGATATTGGAAAACTAAAAACGCTAAAAAATTTCTAAAATTATCAGCAACTAATCCCACCAGGTTATAACCGTCGCGCGCACCCCCAAAGCCTACCCTTAAATTTAAAAATTAATTTTTAAGTGAAAGATTAGTGCAATAAATTTTAGCTTATTGAATAAAATTCCTAAATTTTTATATAAAATTGATAGGGGAGAGTAGGCTACATTGAACTAGCGTCAACAGTGAACCATTTCAATTTTCTGAGAAATGACTGAGTGAAATTTTTTCTTATTTAATATATAAGTTAGTTTTACCAAAACAAACTATGTCCAAAAATTTCGGGCACGTAGGTTTATTATTTATAAAGAAAAACTAAAAAAACTGTTTTTCACGTACAAAACAAAAAATTTTGTGGAAATATAATCAAGTTTTTTTTTTAAATAGGAAGTTTGAAAAATTAGTAACTTGTGATTTATTTCGCTTTGGGTGTCAACTTCAATATTCCGATGTGATAAAGAATTTTAACTCTTACATAAATTTATTATAAACAATTTTTGTTGTGAATGTCATGTGAATACAGTAAGTGCGGCATCATTGAACCACCCGAAAAAGCAAAGAATTTTCAATGTTAAGAGTTGTAAAGTTGTCTGCTCTACTAATTAGTAAGAAAAATACTGGAAGACATGCTTTCATCACAATTGTCAACGTGATAAACTTAAACTGTCACTTTTGCTACCTAACCTGACATTGAAATATATTAATCTCCTATATAAACAAATAATAACTATTTAACAATAATTTTCTATTTTTTTGAGTAAAAAATAAGATTTTTTACAATTTGTAAGTGGAAATATTATTTTTGAAGTAAATTGCAGTGTTTTATTAGAGGTGGTTCAATGTAGACACAGATCCTTCAAAATAAGAAAAGTGTAACTTGTTAGAAAAAAATTAGATTTAATTATTTAATGATAATAATTTGTGTCTGTAACGTGTGTATTAAGTAAAGGAGTACTTCAGTTTAATTTTGATACAAAAACCTGATCAAAATTAGTAACATTTAATTAGTTCTTGGACTTTATAAAAAACCCGGTTCAATGTAGCCTACCCTTCCCTATTCTAACTTTTCATTTAAATAAACAGATTTTACAAAATTATTTGCCAAATTAATTTATTAAAAAAAATTTGCCATTATGAATAACAATAATGCCAAATGCAAATAAGTACCGAATATTGACATTACACCATTAAAACAAATACGAGACTTTTGTACATAAGAACATTGTTTAAATATTTACCAGAAGAATAATAAAACAATAAAGAATATTTCAAGATACAGTAAAAAAATGCTTCATATTAATCATAATCAACTCTCTGAATCTGAATCTGAATTAGTACTCTCTAAATCTGAATTAGTAGAAAGTTACTAATGAAATGGTGAAAAGTCGTCCACCAAATGATTTAGTAATATATTACTAACAAAAAACAAATAGTGAATTTTACTAATTGATTAGTAGATTTCTACTAACAATTAGTAGAACTGTTTTATTAATAGTCGATAAAATAGTTTTACTAATTCATTTAGTGAAATGAGTGACTTTTAATTAGTGAATTTCTACTAAAACTTCAGTAAAATTTTACTTAGAATTAGTAATATTCTACTAATTGAAAAGGGGAAAAGTCGTCCATGAAAACTACTAAAAATTAGACAAATTTTACTATTTCTTAGTAGAATTCTACTAATTCAGATTTAGAGAGTAAGATTCTACTAATTCTTAGTAAAATATTACTAATTGAAATGGGGAAAAGTCGTCCACCTAGAATTAGTAGAAAACTACTAATTCAAATAGTCATTACTAATTGAATTAGTAAAAGGATAAATGCAAAAGGTGCAGGTTTGCACATGCGCATATTTAGACGCCATTAGTTCTTACTAAATGAATTAGTAAAATATTTATTCTTAGAAATTTTAACCAATATTTAGAATTAAATATTTTTTAAAGACACATTATTTATTAATATTTACACAAAGAAAATAAAGAATAAATAGATAAAATTAAATATTAAACGAAAATTTAGTTCATTTTAAAACAGATTAAAAAATTATCACAATTACACAGACAACACAATCAAAATTGTATTATTAGCACTTCCATAGTTTTTCAAGAATTAAAAATTTCTCTAAATATCACCAAAATCTAAACGATCTTAGCAGATTTATCACAAGAATTCTTTTCTAGCACTTAACACTTACAAAAAGTATTCAAAATAATACGAGTCACTTGATATACTGTGTACACCACGTTTAATTCTACTATATAATTCATTAGTAAAATTTGATAATTCTACTAATTCATTAGTAAAATATTAACCTACTAATTGAAAAGGTAAAATTTCTACTAATTCAGATTTAGAGAGAAAATTGAGATTTGCATATAATTAAAAAATGACAAAAAAGTGAGGTTACTTTTTGTGAAATGTAAATGAAAACAATAACAACCTAACAAGATGGTTGGTTTTACCAAGAAGCTTGTGTTCATTTTATTAAATTTGTTTAACTTTTAAGTAATCTTTTAAATAATTGAAATCCTGTGAAAATTTTATTATTTATGAAAATAATTGAATTCATGCAACAAATTTTATTACATTTTTTTAAATAATTGAATTGATGTAAGAAAATTGTATTACTTTTAATAATAGTTGAATTCTTACGAAGGATTTTATTAAAATTTTTGTAAATAATTACATTTTTTTAAATTTTGCAGAAATTTAAATTATTATAAACATGAAGATATCGAGCTATCTTCATGTTTTATAATACAGTCGGGCCTCCGAACTGTACGCTTTCAAACTGTTCGCTGTCGCCGAAGTGTACGCTGGCTTTAGTTTTTAAGTGCTCCACAGTGTACGGTGGCGCTACTAAATTCAGTGCCGTATATTTGAAAATGTTGCCTTTTAAGGAAGAATCTGACGGACAGTCAAATCAAAAGTTATTCCAATGTCATAATTTCGTAATTTAAAAAAACAAATTAAATTTTAAATTCGTCTTGTTGGAAAGGTGAAGAATTTAATTTTGAATATTTAAAACGATTAAAGTTTCATTAGAAACATTTGTTAAATTTTAGGTTATGTTATTTAAATCATTCATTATTGTTTTTATTTGTCATTATTTGGTTAAAAAATGTTGATTTTTCTAACATTTATAATTTTAAGAATAGTATATATTTTTATGATTTTAATTAATTTTAAATCTAAAATTATGTATATTATAGTCCCAGACGATAAATGAGGAGCAAGTTTTCAAAACTTGATAAATTCCTATTTTCTTATTATTTCGAGAAATCGAAATAAATGACTTTCCTGACATAACCACTCAGTTAATTTCAAAATAAAAAATTTGTAATATTTAATATTTGTAACAATGTTTTTATATTTAATACGTTCTGTTTTTAATTGAATTTTCACATAATAAAGTAACTTTAAGGTTTTGGTAATTTGTTCTAATAACAAACATAAAAATTAAAAGTCAACTTGGTTATGTCAAAAAGTTTTTAAATTGAAAATTCGCTGTTAATAAATTTTTTTTTAAATTTAACAGGGACATGACGATTTGTGAGATATTTAAATTCTTAAATTTATGTTTATCTCGATTTTAAAAAAAAATATATTTATTAACTTCTGAAAACTTGCTCCTTAAATATATAAGTGTACAGTCCTGAAAATTAAATAGTGGGGATGAGTTCGTCAGCGTACAGTTTGAAATCAAGTGGAGGGGTTATTTCTGGGGTACCGTACAGTTCTGCGGCCCGACTGTAATATCCTTGCCTAAATTGGATAAATTTGTTTTATTAGGTCACAATAGTCTGTAAAAAAGTTTTCAAGACCCTAGGCCCTTCGGCACCCTTCGTTTATTTTTTAGGTTTTACCAAATATTGATAATTTTTTTTTAAATTAATAAATGGCATAACAGTAAAAATGTTAAAAAGTATTTAATTTTTTGAAGAATTATATTAATAATTTTGAAAACTTTGATTTCTGAAGAATTTTTAATGATTATTTTCAATAATATTTAAAAAAATTTTATAAATGCGTATTTTAGATTAGAAGCATTAATGCTACCCGGCTGGTATTAGCGCGTGTCTTCGAGCGACGGCCGAAAGAGAAAGAGAGATTGAAATTGTGATTGGAAAATAAAAAATACGCAAAACGGATTTGTTTTCTAGTTCTTAATTTTAATCATGAAACAATTTGTTTTATTAGAAAAACAATAAATCTGTATAATTTTAATTTGTCAAACATTAGCCAAGATAATCTCTTTATAGAAAAACAATGAAAAAAATTCGTTTATGGAAAACTGTTAAGCTTGCCCAATCTAATCTTATTTCTCTATGTTTTACAAGCAGTTAAAAATAACTGGTTATCAGTGAAAAAAATGACTAATTTTCAGAAAATCCATATAAAATATGTATATATATATATATATAAATATATTTAACACTTTTTCGCTTATCAAAATTTTGTAGATATTCTTTTTTATTTGTTAAAAAATTAGAAACTAATTTTTCTTCTAGAAAAGAAAAAATTTAAAAACAGAATTGATAAATAAGAAAAAATAAAATCTTAACTAAATATTGAAAAATAATAAAAATTTGAAAAAAGAAAATTTAACATTAATTATGTGGAGAATCGTATTGCTGAAAAATAAAAATTTTGAGTTGTGCGTAAGCTAATCAAAACAAAATATTGCGTAGAGTTCCGAATATGTAGTACAACGGCGGAGAGGAGTGAAATACACCGTTCGGTTGTACTCGGTACATTTCGGCCACACGATCGGATCCGAAGCCCCGCCTCACTCCTCAGAGCACGCCAAGGCATCAGAAACGAAATTACGAAAATCTCTTTCGCTTGCCTTTCACTACAAGTTCTCTTATCCCCACTCAACTCGACCTTCTACGCGATTCGCATGTGTGCGCGCACACCACTCTAGAGGCACTAACGTGTTCGTGTAAACGAATCCACAAATGAGCGCCTGGATCGTAGATACTCAAAATTCAACTTCTGAATTTAACTATTTTAAATACACATCCTTGTAGGAAATTTCATTGCACATCTTTTTTTCTCATGAAATTTTTTTGTATCTATTAACGTTTTCGAAATATTTTGGAAAAACTGTTTTTTTTTTAAACTGTAAATTTAATGACATTTTTCACTTCAACTCGCGATATTTCAGACAATTTTAAAAATTTTTCAATGAAACAAAAAAGAAAATGCGTCTTAAGGTAATCTACGAATGATAAAAAAAGAAAAAAGTTATTTTCTTTATAAATAAAATTGTTATTAATTTTTTTCTTTATTAATGTAAAAAACACGAAGTACAATCTTCACGGCTCTCGTTTAACGGGCGAATTTTAAGTAACAGAGAACTTCCAGTGAGAGAGTTGTACATTATGGTCCAAAAAAGTTTTCTGGGAAATCATAGGGTTAATAATTAATTAGTGTTGATATGGTGAATGTTTAAAGTTGCTAGGAGCCGAACGTGTACCACGCGCCACTGGTCATAACCTATGAAACAACACTCCCGAGTGCCTATGGCGAGTGACGCGTGCTGTACGTTTGGTCGCTAGCATCTTTAAACATTCACCATTTCAAAACTAATTAATTATTAACCCTATGATTTTCCAGAAAACTTTTTTGGGCCATAATGAACAACTTTCTCACTGGAAGTTCTCTGTTACTCAAAATTCGCCCATTAAACGAGAGACGTGAAGATTGTAATTCGTGATTTTTACATTAATAAAGAAAAAAATTAATAACAATTTTATTTATAAGGTAAAAGTCCCAATTATGGGACGCTGTTTAAGCTAAACTAAATTTCTTGGAATCAGGAGTGTTAATATGAATAATTAGGGTATAGATTGAAAGATTGATATGTTATGAATAATATTTAGACCCTAAAATGGTTATTTTTCATGAAATAAAAATAATATTAATTAAATTATAAAACTCTGCACTGCACTAATTATGGGACGATGATTCCTGTATGTACGGGTGTCCCATAATGAATGTTCCTATTATGAGACATTTATTTAATTCAATAAGTAATTAGAATTCTATTGACTTATCTTAATAATTTGAATATTAATTATAAAGAATAAAATACAATATACAAATTCTGGTTTAATAAATAATTATAAAACTAATTTTTCTGGTAGAAAATTAATGCGAAAAAACTGAAAATATTTGAGGTTATGTTTGCTGTATATAAACATTTCTTATTAATTTAAATGCTATACACAAATAATTATTCTTTTAACGTGTAAAATTTTTTGAAATAAGTAGAAATTTCTTATGACCAATTTTAATTGCATTTATTTTATTTTTTGTAATACTGTCTCATAATAGGGACAAAATTATAACTTGTCCCATAATTGGGACCTTTACCTTAAAGAAAAGAACTTTTTTCTTTTTTATCATTCGTAAAATACCTTAAGACCCATAATCCTATAAGGATGTGTATTTAAAATAGTTAAATTCAGAAGTTGAATTTTGAGTGTCCAGGGGACTTAGATTTCGGCCGAGAAAAAACTACGTGACCTTCTATGATCTATATTCACTACCCTAATATGAACTAAGAATGATGTTCGCTAGCTTGACACTCAACATTTTTATAATGTTTGTTGTTTTCCTTTGTTAATAATTAATAAATCGATATAAAAATTCCACTAAATCTCCCTTTATAATAATTTAATTAACATTTCATTTAAAAAAATCGTTTCATTTTGAATTTGACTTTTATTGCAAGTAGCAAACCAACTTCAAGTTAGTTATAATACTTGTCTGTAACCTTCAAAATAAACAATTTTTTCGTAATCAATCTCTTTTGAAAACTACTGCAAACCCAACGCGAAATTTTAGCAGCAAAAAGATAATGTTTCAATCTACATTCTCCAAAAATTTGGCATAAATCGGTTTTTCTCCAACGAAGTTACAAACATTCAAAATCGCGATAAAATGAAGAATGGTTAATTTTTAAGGTAGATTTTTTTATATTTCTCAGTTGATAAATTTAAAAAAGTATTAAAATATTAAAATACTTATTATTTAAATAATTCTGATTTACTAAAATTAAATTACTTCGCCAAAAAAAATTGTTAAATATGATCGATTTTTGACATTTCATACAGAAACTTAAATAACATATTTTACAGTTTATTATAAATTATTTGATACTTTTATCAAGTTCACTGAAAGAATTTGATATGAAAATGCACGAGAAATGAAAAGAAAAAATTGATGAGAATTGTCAAAACTTGCCGAAGTTGAACGAATGAGTCTTGCCTGTGTGTGTAATTGTGTATGTTAAGAAGTATGTTTACTCACTACTGATTGCTACTGTTTCTTCATATACTTTTATCAATATTCAAAAATTGCGAATTTAAAATAAGAAATAATACTTTTAATTTCTTGAATATAGTTACTTTAAAAGCTATTCGTAAAATTATTTCAATCGTTGATATCAACCCTGAATGTTCTATACGTTTGAAAAATAAAATACTAAAATTTCCTTTCGGCTTTATCATATATTGTAAAAAAGATTCTTTCAGTGTTCAAAACACAAATTCAGTCTTTAAAAATAAATATCAGCCGCTTTTTTTATATTTCTTAAAGAGTTTTCTCCATTTTTAAATATTTTATAATGTCTGTCAATGTAACCTTTTTTCATGTACTCCCAATTTATAACATCTTTTTTTATATCAAATCAAATTATTTTTTACAAGTCATTGTGCATTTCGTAATCCCAAACAATCTACGAATATTTTCCCAAAGTATTAAAATTTTTTATAAAGGTCAAAAATACATTAGGCGAAATAAAATGGTTTGACCCACTTATATATGTAATTTAATTAGGGGTGGGATTTGGGGTGTGAGCGCCGGTTCTAACCTGGTGGTATTAGTTGCTTATAATTTTAGAAAACTTTTATGAACAAAAAGTTTTGAACGTTCAAATGAACGAAGTATTTTTTGTTAAAAATAGTTTCATAGATTATTGATTACAATTCAAATTAAAAACTCAAATTTTACATTTAGAAACATTATAATTAATTTGCTTAATAGTGACGCAAAATTATAGTAATAAAAATTTAATTTGAAGAAGAAATAAATAAATTTCGTTCATTTGAACGTTCAAAACTTTAACCTCCTAAACTTTTAGCGTTTTTAGTTTTCCAATATCCGAACAAGTTCACTTTATTTGGGGCACTTATATGTGTAATTTAATTAGGGGTGGGTTTTGAGGGTGTGAGCGCCGGTTCAAACCTAGTGGGATTAGTTGCTTATAATTTTAGAAATTTTTTAGCGTTTTTATTTTTCCAATATCCGAACAAGTTCCCTTGATTTGGGGAACTTATATGTGTAATTTAATTAGGGGTGGGTTTTGGGGGTGTGAGCGCCGGTTCTAGCATGGTGGGATTAGTTGCTTATAATTTTAGAAAATTTATTGCGTTTTTAGTTTTCCAATATGCGAACAAGTTCTCTTTTTTTGGGGCCCTTATATGTGTAATTAAATCAGGGGTGGGTTTTGGGGGTGTGAGCGCCGGTTCTTACCTGGTGGGATTAGTAGCTTATAATTTTAGAAAATTTTTAGCGTTTTAAGTTTCCCAATATCCGAACAAGTTCACTTTATTTGGGGCACTTATATGTCTAATTTAATTAGGGGTGGGTTTTGGGGGTGTGAGCGCCGGTTCAAACCTGGTGGGATTAGTAGCTTATAATTTTAGAAAATTTTTAGCGTTTTTAGTTTTCCAATATCCGAACAAGTTCCCTTGATTTGGGGCACTTATATGTGTAATTTAATTAGGGGTGGGTTTTGGGGGTGTGAGCGCCGGTTCTAGCATGGTGGGATTAGTTGCTTATAATTTTAGAAAATTTATTGCGTTTTTAGTTTTCCAATATGCGAACAAGTTCTCTTTTTTTGGGGCCCTTATATGTGTAATTAAATCAGGGGTGGGTTTTGGGGGTGTGAGCGCCGGTTCTTACCTGGTGGGATTAGTAGCTTATAATTTTAGAAAATTTTTAGCGTTTTAAGTTTCCCAATATCCGAACAAGTTCACTTTATTTGGGGCACTTATATGTCTAATTTAATTAGGGGTGGGTTTTGGGGGTGTGAGCGCCGGTTCAAACCTGGTGGGATTAGTAGCTTATAATTTTAGAAAATTTTTAGCGTTTTTAGTTTTCCAATATCCGAACAAGTTCCCTTGATTTGGGGCACTTATATGTGTAATTTAATTAGGGGTGGGTTTTGGGGGTGTGAGCGCCGGTTCTAGCATGGTGGGATTAGTTGCTTATAATTTTAGAAAATTTATTGCGTTTTTAGTTTTCCAATATGCGAACAAGTTCTCTTTTTTTGGGGCCCTTATATGTGTAATTAAATCAGGGGTGGGTTTTGGGGGTGTAAGCGCCGGTTCTTACCTGGTGGGATTAGTAGCTTATAATTTTAGAAAATTTTTAGCGTTTTAAGTTTCCCAATATCCGAACAAGTTCACTTTATTTGGGGCACTTATATGTGTAATTAAATCAGGGGTGGGTTTTGGGGGTGTGAGCGCCGGTTCTTACCTGGTGGGCTTAGTAGCTTATAATTTTAGAAAATTTTTAGCGTTTTAAGTTTCCTAATATCCGAACAAGTTCACTTTATTTGGGGCACTTATATGTCTAATTTAATTAGGGGTGGGTTTTGGGGGTGTGAGCGCCGGTTCTAGCATGGTGGGATTAGTTGCTTATAATTTTAGAAAATTTTTAGCGTTTTTAGTTTTCCAATATCCGAACAAGTTCACTTTATTTGGGGCACTTATATGTGTTATTTAATTAGGGGTGGGTTTTGGGGGTGTGAGCGCCGGTTCTAGCATGGTGGGATTAGTTGCTTATAATTTTAGAAAATTTATTGCGTTTTTAGTTTTCCATTATCCGAACAAGTTCACTTTATTTGGGGCACTTATATGTGTAATTTAATTAGGGGTGGGTTTTGGGGGTGTGAGCGCCGGTTCTAGCATGGTGGGATTAGTTGCTTATAATTTTAGAAAATTTATTGCGTTTTTAGTTTTCCATTATCCGAACAAGTTCCCTTGATTTGGGGCACTTAAAAGTGTAATTTAATTAGGGGTGGGTTTTGGGGGTGTGAGCGCCGGTTCTAACCTGGTGGGATTAGTTGCTTATAATTTTAGAAATTTTTTAGCGTTTTTAGTTTTCCAATATCCGAACAAGTTCACTTTATTTGGGGCACTTATATGTGTAATTTAATTAGGGGTGGGTTTTGGGGGTGTGAGCGCCGGTTCTAGCATGGTGGGATTAGTTGCTTATAATTTTAGAAAATTTTTAGCGTTTTTAGTTTTCCAATATCCGAACAAGTTCACTTTATTTGGGGCACTTATATGTGTTATTTAATTAGGGGTGGGTTTTGGGGGTGTGAGCGCCGGTTCTAGCATGGTGGGATTAGTTGCTTATAATTTTAGAAAATTTATTGCGTTTTTAGTTTTCCATTATCCGAACAAGTTCACTTTATTTGGGGCACTTATATGTGTAATTTAATTAGGGGTGGGTTTTGGGGGTGTGAGCGCCGGTTCTAGCATGGTGGGATTAGTTGCTTATAATTTTAGAAAATTTATTGCGTTTTTAGTTTTCCATTATCCGAACAAGTTCCCTTGATTTGGGGCACTTAAAAGTGTAATTTAATTAGGGGTGGGTTTTGGGGGTGTGAGCGCCGGTTCTAACCTGGTGGGATTAGTTGCTTATAATTTTAGAAATTTTTTAGCGTTTTTAGTTTTCCAATATCCGAACAAGTTCACTTTATTTGGGGCACTTATATGTGTAATTTAATTAGGGGTGGGTTTTGGGGGTGTGAGCGCCGGTTCTAGCATGGTGGGATTAGTTGCTTATAATTTTAGAAAATTTTTAGCGTTTTTAGTTTTTCAATATCCGAACAAGTTCACTTTATTTGGGGCACTTATATGTGTAATTTAATTAGGGGTGGGTTTTGGGGGTGTGAGCGCCGGTTCTAGCATGGTGGGATTAGTTGCTTATAATTTTAGAAATTTTTTAGCGTTTTTAGTTTTCCAATATCCGAACAAGTTCACTTTATTTGGGGCACTTATATGTGTAATTTAATTAGGGGTGGGTTTTGGGGGTGTGAGCGCCGGTTCTAGCATGGTGGGATTAGTTGCTTATAATTTTAGAAAATTTTTAGCGTTTTTAGTTTTCCAATATCCGAACAAGTTCACTTTATTTGGGGCACTTATATGTGTAATTTAATTAGGGGTGGGTTTTGGGGGTGTGAGCGCCGGTTCTAGCATGGTGGGATTAGTTGCTTATAATTTTAGAAAATTTATTGCGTTTTTAGTTTTCCATTATCCGAACAAGTTCCCTTGATTTGGGGCACTTAAAAGTGTAATTTAATTAGGGGTGGGTTTTGGGGGTGTGAGCGCCGGTTCTAACCTGGTGGGATTAGTAGCTTATAATTTTAGAAATTTTTTAGCGTTTTTAGTTTTCCAATATCCGAACAAGTTCACTTTATTTGGGGCACTTATATGTGTTATTTAATTAGGGGTGGGTTTTGGGGGTGTGAGCGCCGGTTCTTACCTGGTGGGATTAGTAGTTTATAATTTTAGAAATTTTTTAGCGTTTTTAGTTTTCCAATATCCGAACAAGTTCACTTTATTTGGGGCACTTATATGTGTTATTTAATTAGGGGTGGGTTTTGGGGGTGTGAGCGCCGGTTCTAGCATGGTGGGATTAGTTGCTTATAATTTTAGAAAATTTTTAGCGTTTTTAGTTTTTCAATATCCGAACAAGTTCACTTTATTTGGGGCACTTATATGTGTAATTTAATTAGGGGTGGGTTTTGGGGGTGTGAGCGCCGGTTCTAGCATGGTGGGATTAGTTGCTTATAATTTTAGAAAATTTATTGCGTTTTTAGTTTTCCATTATCCGAACAAGTTCCCTTGATTTGGGGCACTTAAAAGTGTAATTTAATTAGGGGTGGGTTTTGGGGGTGTGAGCGCCGGTTCTAACCTGGTGGGATTAGTTGCTTATAATTTTAGAAAATTTTTAGCGTTTTTAGTTTTCCAATATCCGAACAAGTTCACTTTATTTGGGGCACTTATATGTGTTATTTAATTAGGGGTGGGTTTTGGGGGTGTGAGCGCCGGTTCTAGCATGGTGGGATTAGTTGCTTATAATTTTAGAAAATTTATTGCGCTTTTAGTTTTCCATTATCCGAACAAGTTCACCTTATTTGGGGCACTTATATGTGTAATTTAATTAGGGGTGGGTTTTGGGGGTGTGAGCGCCGGTTCTAGCATGGTGGGATTAGTTGCTTATAATTTTAGAAATTTTTTAGCGTTTTTAGTTTTCCAATATCCGAACAAGTTCACTTTATTTGGGGCACTTATATGTGTAATTTAATTAGGGGTGGGTTTTGGGGGTGTGAGCGCCGGTTCTAGCATGGTGGGATTAGTTGCTTATAATTTTAGAAATTTTTTAACGTTTTTAGTTTTCCAATATCCGAACAAGTTCACTTTATTTGGGGCACTTATATGTGTTATTTAATTAGGGGTGGGTTTTGGGGGTGTGAGCGCCGGTTCTAGCATGGTGGGATTAGTTGCTTATAATTTTAGAAAATTTTTTGCGTTTCTAGTTTTCCAATATCTGAACAAGTTCTCTTGATTTGGATAATTCTTATTATTACCTATATGTGGTATTTACATAGGGGTTGTTTTGCACCCCGAATATTAAAATTTTTGTAATTTTTTGATTGATATTTGTTTTATTTACTATTCTGAATAAGATTATTGAAAAAAGTTCCTTATATTTAAAAAAAAAAATTTCGTTCAAATGAACGTTCGGAACTTTAGGGTCCTCCATATGTTTGTTAATTCAATATTGAAATCCCAATAATTTTTGCAGAATTTTAATTGGATGGGAGAACTGACGTAAACTCTATGAAAGATTTTCCACCATTTTCATGTCACGTGACCTCCAATTAAAACGAGAGTTTTCCGCTTTATGTTCAGCAATTAATTTCTTTTTAATACAGGAGAGAGAGAGAACGCTTTTCCTGTCCCGTATTTTTTTTTCGGGTTCATTTTAACGAAAATATTTTAAATTGCTGTCATATAAGGAAAATAGCAAATTTCTGCGCTGTGAAAACTTTAAAGATATTCCAAACAATAGATTGAATTAATAATTAATAATTAATAATTAATAATTAATAATTAATAATTAATAATTGATAATTAATAATTCTATCGTCATTTTTAATTAAATTGGTAAATTTTTCTTTTAAAGCATTTATTATGGAAGCAGAAATTAAAACAAATTAGGATTTAAAAAGTATTTTTGGAAATAAAAATTAGGTCCTAAATATTTAAATATTTTTTTTATTTATTTTATTTATATTATTTATTAAAAAAGAAATTGAGTTGTAATTTAAAGCATGGAACGTGACACACAGACTTCTATGTAATATATAATATTTTATAGATGGCATTTTACGGCTTCGGTCTTCAATTCCATGCCGAAAACCGCAATATGCTTTCGTTGAGGGTCAGTGTTAAAGCGCATTCCTCGAATCATTCGAAGATCACAATGAGAGAAATACGACAATAAATTATTGATAGTGACCGCACAATTCATTCTAAATTCTTCATTCTATTCTCTTGTGTACCATTTCTTTTTTCTTCTGAAAAAATAAATAATTCATCGAGTCGATAATTTATTCACATTTTTTTTTACATCTATTTTAGTATAATATTTTTAGCAGAAAATATTTATTTATTTTTAAATAGAACTTAAATTTATAATTCTAGTGGATTTTAACGTATTGGTTTAAGCCAGTGGACATACATGAATATTCACGTCTTTTTTCTCATATTATTAGCACAGCGAAGCATTTCACTTTTATTAATTAATAAATATTCCTCTGGTTCTATTTTCCTTTTAAGAAAATTAGCAGCGTCACTGTGTGGATCTTGTTTCATTACTGATTAGGAACGTATTATTTTTAATCCACTTATATTTCTCTGTTTCAATGTTTAATCGTATTTTTGTTGCAAGAAAAAAAAGACTTCTTTCTGCAATATTCGATAATTCATCTTTACTAAAAAAAAAACTGTTTCCTTTTTTAAAACTGACAGTTCAGAACATCAGTTTTAGTAAGAAAAACATTTTTTTTTTGTTTCTATTCTAGAAAAACGGATATTTTTACTTGTATAAAATAAGAGCAAACTACTTTAAAACTTGATTGAAAATCACTACTTTAAAAAGAAGATAAAAGTGTTTTTGAATAAAAAAAAAAAAGATATTGGAGTTGAGTGAATAACTAAAGTTTCTTGCACCTCGGAGAACTAATAACCGAAGATCCGGAAAGGCAGTGCATGACAAACCACTCGCATCGTCGAGCACGAAGACCCTTGGTTATGCTCTTCGTACTTGTGGTCAAATGCCTTTCGAGTCCACTGCAGACGTGGATCGGAACACTTTCCGGCCCTCAGCGGGATCGCTTGTTGCGGACGTCGAATTATCCGGCTGTGGCCTGCATGGCGACTATTGCTTAATGATTGTTAATGGAACAAAATGGAAGTGGAGCCTCGATGGAACTCGAGGCGTACATTCTCGTAATAACACAAACGTTATGTTTGTGTTTGTGTCTCTATTTGTCACACGAATGGATACTATGAAAACTAAACTGATTATACAGTAGAAACTCTTCTTAAAATAAAAAATGGTTCAATTTGTTTCAAAAGCGGTTCAATTTGGTTCAAAAACGGTTCAATTTAGTTTAAAAACGGTTCAATTTGGTTCAAAAGTGGTTCAATTTGGTTCAAAAACGGTTCGATTTGGTTCAAAATTGGTTCAATTTGGTTTAAAAGTGGTTCAATTTGGTTCAAAAGTGGTTCAATTTGGTTCAAAAGCGGTTCAATTTGGTTCAAAACTGGTTCAATTTGGTTCAAAAACGGTTCAATTTGGTTCAAGAGTGGTTCAATTTGGTTCAAAACTGGTTCAAAAACGGTTCAATTTAGTTTAAAAGTGGTTCAATTTGTTTCAAAAGCGGTTCAATTTGGTTCAAAAATGGTTCAATTTAGTTTAAAAATGGTTCAATGTGGTTTAAAAATGGTTCAATTTAGTTCAAAAACGGTTCAATTTGGTTCAAAAGTGGTTCAATTTGGTTCAAAAACGGTTCAATTTGGTTCAATTTGGTTCAAAACTGGTTCAAAAACGGTTCAATTTGGTTTAAAAATGGTTCAATTTGGTTCAAAAACAATACAACTTGTGGCAGAAGAAGAATCTCTTGATGAAGCAAAATTATTTTTGTTTCATGAAATTGCAACAACATAACTTTTTGCAGAAGAAGCTCTTGATGCAGCTACATTATTACAAAAATTATTTTTGTTACCTAATCCAGCAACAATACAACTTGCTGAAGAATAAGCTCTTGATGCAGACAAATTCTTTTTAATTTTTATTATTCATAAAAAAAATTGAATTCTTACGAATATTTTTACACAAAAATTTTTAAATAATTGAATTCTGTTTGGAAATTTTATGAAAATAGTAAATATTAAAAATCATTGAATTGCGAAAAGTTTTTAAAAATAATTAAATTTTACAAAGAATTCTATTAAAATTTTTTACAATCATTGAATGTCTGTGTGGTGTTTTATTAAATTTTTTTTTAAAATAATTGAATTTCTAAGAAAAAATTTCTTACTTTTAAAAATAATTGAATTATTGTGATGAATATTGTTATTTTTAAAAGTAATTGAATTTTGCAAAGAATTTTATTAAAATGCCTCAAAATAATTGAATTTTCAGGAATAATTTTTTTTTTATCCACATAATTGAATTCTTTCGAAGAATTATTATTTATGCATAAATAATTAGATTCTTGGAAAGAATTTTATTAAAATCTGAAAGAATAATTGAATTATTTCAAAAAAGTTTAATTAAAATTGTATTTAAAATAATTCATTTCTTTCGAACAAATTTTATTAAATTATTTGAAAATAATTAAATTTCTGTAAAAAATTCTAATATTTTTGTAACTAATTGAACTCTTGCAAAAAATTTTATTAGAATTTTTAAAAATAATTGCATTTCCAAGAAGAAATTTATTACTTTAAAAAATAATTGAATTCTTGTGATGAATATTGTTATTTATGAAAATAATTGAATTATTTCAAAAGAATTTAATAAAAATTGTAAGTATTTAAAATATTTGATTTCTTTCGAACAATTTTATTAATATTTAAAATATTTGAAAATAATTGAACTCCTGTGAAAAATTCCAATATTTTTGAAAATAATTGATTTTTTTTGAGGAATTGAAATTAAATTTTTAAGAATAATTACATTTTTTGAGCAATTGCTGTAAAATTGTATATTAAAAATAATTGAATGCTGCGATGAATTTTATGATTTATACGAATAATTGAAATTTTGCCGCAAGAATTTTATTAAAATTTTCAAAAATTATTGAATTCCTTAGAAGAATTTTATTGTTTATGAAAATAATTGAATTATTGCGAAAATTTTTATTAAAATGTTCAAAAAGAACAATTGAATTTGAACAAGAATAATTAAATTTTTTATAAGAATTTTATAAACGTTGTTTTAAATAATAATTAATTTTTTCGAAATATAATAAATATTAGGAACATTTTATTTTAAATAATTGAATTTTTGTGGAAAATTTTATTTGTGAAAATAACTGAATTTTTCGTGAATTACTTTAAAATAGTATTTATAATAATGGAAATTTATGTTTTTTAATTTATTGGAAATAATTGAATTCTTGCTTAGAATTTTATGAAATTTTTTTTTTTTAAATTGAATTTTTATAAAAATATTTTTATTAGCGAAAGCATTTAAATTATTGTGAAGAATTGTATAAAAAAATTTGAAAAATAATTGAATTTTATCAATTTTTTTTCTAAATAATTGAATTCTTTTGCGAAATTTAATGAAAATACTAGATATTAAAAATAATTGAATTTCGAATATTTTTTGAAAATAATTGAATCGTTTTAAAAAATTTGATTACAATTTTTGAGAATAGTTTTTTGATTTCTAGTATTAGCGAACTTAAAGTAGTGGAAATTCGCAAAAAATAGAAATATTAGCTTTTCGTGGCTGAAATCTAAAAAAAACTATCGAAATAGTAGCGTAATGTAAAAAAAGTAGTAAATAGTAGGTTTTAGTAGATGAGTTCGAAGGCTGGAATATTAGGAATAGATTTTTCAAAGCAAAATCCTCTTTTTGTTGCAGTCCCAAAATATTTTCTTTATTTCCCTTGACAATTTCTAAGAGACCATATTCTCAATGGAAAATGTCCCAGTCATTCTAATTAACAACCTCGTCCAATCAGTCATGCAATTGAAAAGGACGTAAAAAATTTGATTTCTCTATTTGTTCCCAACAAACCGCAATTTTTATATACATATTCACTCTTCACGTCAAAGGGAATTACCCTTTTTTAAAAATTGAATCCTGCCAATTTTAATTGGAACCAAACTCTATTTTAAGCAAATTTCACACGCTTCGATGACGTTGATGCACTTCTATCGAGTGTGTCTCTTGAAATTACTAAAGTATAATTTTTTTTTTTATTCAAACGCAGATGTGCGGTTGACACAATTGAAGATTATTTAAATCAATCAGACACGCAATTATCGATGCCTCTCTTGATTTAAATAATCCGCAGAAAATAAGAAATTGGAATTTATGTTTAAATTCCCCATCGCGCCAAGTTTTCCGAATAGGGAATTAGTCGATTTTGTTGACCTATTATTAGAAATTTATTAGTATGGAACCAAACTCCACAATTAGTGGAAATTTCTGCTTAAATAGTTTCACTAGTCAGTAAAATAGTTTTCTTCGTTCAATAGAGCATGGGACATAGTTTGCCAATTATCTGCTTATGATATGGCTGTGTATGTAAACTGAGAATTTCTTTCTTTCTCTATAGAGACAGAGAGAGAAAAATTGTCAGAGAAAATTGTTTTTCTGTTCTTTTAATGAGTTTCGTAATAAACAAAGTTATTAGGGGAAAAATTGAGATCCGCGCAGCATCTCAATCGTAAATTTTAATGGCGTTTGTGTCTTATCAGGGCAATACAGGTGTATATCGATCGAACATGCTTGTTCGTGCACGATACAATGTTACTTCCGCCGGAAGTAATTGCTTCGCCGGAAACAGACTGAAACAGACAGGGATTCGCAATTTATGCTAGCCACGCCTCCTTTTCGTTGGCCGGTCTTTGAAGGCCAAGAAATTTGAACGAATCTTGTTCATGTCGTATATACGTTCTCCCATAGTCGAGATCTCTTAACAGCAAATTCATTGGATATCATAAACATCCCCCGCTAAGAGGCGGTAACAAATTCGCATTTTTACTCTTAGCGATAAAACGACTTTATATTATCGAATAAGCGAATTCTAAAACAAATAAAAATATTTTTCTCCCTTAAAAAAGTTAACAGGGTTATCACTAGTTAGGGGAATCGGGAAATTCAGAGAAAAGTCAGGAACAATAAAATTATTCAGGGTTATCAGGGAAAAGTCAGATAAAATTAGCTGAATTTTCCCTGATAACCCTAAATAATTGTATTGTCCCTGATTTTTCCCCTGAACAATAAAATTATTCAGGGTTATCAAGGAAAAGTCAGATAATTTTATCTGACTTTTTTCTGATAACCCTGAATAATTTTATTGTTCCTGAATTTTTTTTAAATATTAAATTTCTAGAATTGCGGTAAAAAAATTCTTAATTTTGTTGTCCAACTGCTTTTAAAAACTATGTAAATTACAAAATTGTTTATTTTCAAACAGAAACTTCAAAAAATAAACATTTTTGAATAATTTCAGATGCAAAATTTAAAAATACATCATTTACCTATTTACTAATTAATTATTATTATATTATTATTTTCAAAAATTTAAATAGTAATTACACGAATTCAACTATTTTCGAATAAATAGTAAAATCCTTTGCTGGAATTCAATTATTTTCAATTTCAATGCAATTTTAGTAAAATTTCTTGAAAGAATTGAATTATTTTCAAATTTTCAATTTCAATACAATTTGAATAAAATTCTTCCCAAGAATTGAATTATTTTCAATACAATTTTAATAACAATTTTCTAAAGAATTCAATTATTTTTTTCTATATAATAAAATTCTTCGCAAAAATTCAATTATTTTTTCTAAAAGTAATAAAATTCTTAGCAGCAATTCAATTATTTTCAACACAATTTTAATCAAGTTTGTCGAAAGAATTCAATTGTTAATTCAAAAGTTTTCATAAAATTCTATATAGTAATTCAATTATTTTTAAAAATTTGAATGAAATTCTTCGCAAGAATTGAATTAGTTTTAATACAATTTTAATGAAATTTCTCGAAAGCATTTAATTATTTTCAATTTCAATATAATTTGAATAAATTCTTCGCAAGAATTAAATTATTTTTATAAATTATAAAATTTTTCTCAGGAATTCAATTATTTTCAATTTCAATGCGATTTTAGTCAAATTTCTCGAAAGAATTCAATTATATTCCATTTCAATTCAATTTTTAATTAAATTTCTGGAAAAAATTCAATTATTTTTATAAAAAATAAAATTTTTCTCAGGAATTCAATTGTTTTCAATTTCAATACAATTTAAATAAAGTTCATCGCAAGAATTGAATTATTTACAATACAATTTTAATTAAATTTCTGGAAAAAATTCAATTATTTTTTATAAATAATACAATTTTTCTCAGGAATTCAATTCTTTTCAATTTCAATACAATTTTAATAAAATTCGTCATAAAAATTTGCAAGAAGTCAATTATTTTCATAAATAATAAAAGTCTTCAATTATTATTTTCAATTTCAATTACAATTTTAATAAAATTGTTCGCAAGAATTGAATTATTTTCAATACAATTTTAATAAAATTTCTCGAAAGAATTCAATTATTTTTTTTCTATATTATAATAAAATTCTTCGGAAAAATTCAATTATTTTTTCTAAAAGTAATAAAATTCTTAGCAGCAATTCAATTATTTTCATAAATAAAATTCTTTGCTAGAATCCAATTATTGTCAATTCAATTATAATTCAATTCCTCGACAGAATTTAATTATTTTCAAAAATTTCCATACAATTCTTCAAAACAATTCTATTTTTTCAAGAATTTTAATAAAATTCTGCGCAAGAATTAAATTATTTCAAATTCAAAATTATAAAAAAGTTACCAAAATTTACTTAAATTAATAGAAAATATTCAAAAGGTTCAACTTTAGAAAATTTGAATTTGAATAAATTTGAATTAGAAAGTCAAAATAATTAGTTTTTTTGACAAATTGTTATTAACATTTTTTTGAAATTAGTTGAATATTTGAATACATATTTTAATTGAACAATTTTTCGAAACGTTCAAATTTCATGAAATTGAATTGTAAATAAGTGGATTTCAGAAATAATTACCGTGAACTTTTTTTATTGAATAAATAATTTGAATTCTTAAGGAATTTTCTGGAAAACTATCAAAAATAATTTATTTAGAGAAGAATTTTAGTTAAGAATTCTAGAAACAATTTAATTGAACAATTTTATTGAAATGTTGAAAATAATTTCAAAGAAGTTAGAGAAAAAAAAACTCTTGATGCTATGAATAATTTTACAATTGAAGGTATTCGAAAATAAATGTACTGCATACCTTTTTTTGTGTAATACATTTATTTTTATAAAGAAAAAAATTTATTTTAGAAAGAAAGAAATTTCTGTTAGAGAGAAAATATTCTTCGGGATCAGGGATAAAGTAAACATTTAAAAAATTTTGTCTGGAAGTGAGGGAAAAAGTAAAATGAATTTTTTGTGGCAACTGTGAATGAATCGAACAACTATATATTGTATATATAATTGAAAAATCCATTGTTGGCGAGAGATTAAAAGGGATTTTTGCGTTGATTGCGGTTCGTAGCAGTGATTGTAAGGTTTTGCGGTGTTAAATCAGGCGATGAGGAGGAAAAAAAAGTTGCGGTGACATCCGTCGTCTTCCTTTGAACTTTTCTGTCGGTAACAACCCCGGCTTTTCTTCTCTATCTCCCGTTGAAGAGTCCAGCTTTTAGCCTTCAGTCCAGGCTATTCCGGTCGCCAACCTCCACTGTGCTGAAGGAAGATGGAACGATAAAGAAAAGTTCCGGGTTCGAGGGCTGCGGCATCAAGTACACCGTGACCGACCGTAAATCATTATCACAGACTACAGGGTTCCGCAAACCTTTATATAGTTTTTTTTTCCTTACTTTTTTTTGTAAAAAATTCATTCTACCACCCGCGAGGCTTGGCACCTGCTGTACCACTCGAATCTCGACGCAATTCTAAAATCTTCATTCTTCAAACCACCCGCAAGTGTTTAATTCATTTCCGAAAAGATGCTCTAGTTCTTTTTCACTTTTAAAGCTAATATAAACTTTTAAACCTTATTAATCATAGTGTCCTAATTTTATAGAATTTTCTAAGAAAAGGATTAAAGAATACTTTTTTAAATTTCAGGCTTCGCACTCATCCACTGAAATCTACTATTTACTACTTTTTTACATTATAATTAAAATAAATTCTATTTATATAATTACGTTTATAATTAAATATTAAAATAAAATAAAAATTATGCTACTATTTGGATCCTTTTTTTAAAATTCAGAAACTAAAAGCTACTTTTTCTTTTTTTGTTGAGAATTTCCACTACTTAAATTCGCTAATACTAGAAATCAAAAAACCTTTTTTCAAAAATTATAATCAAATTCTTTAAAAAGATTCAATTATTTAAAAAATATATTCGAAATTCAATTATTATTATAAATAATAAAATTTCCACAGGAATTCAATTAATTTAGAATAGAAATTTCGAAAAAATCAATTATTTGAAATTATTCAATTATTTTCATAAAAATGATAAAATTCATCGCCGGATTCAATTATTTTTAATACAATTTTACAGGAAATACTCGAAAAATGTAATTATTCTTAAAAACTTAATTTCAATTCCTCGAAAAAATGAATTATTTTCAAAAATATTAGAATTTTTCACAGGAGTTCAATTATTTCAATTATGTTTCAATCATTTTCATAAATAACAATATTCGTTACAAGAATGCAATTACTTTTAAAAGTTAAAAATTTCTTCTTGGAAATTCAATTATTTTAAAAAATTCTAATAAAATTCTTTCCAAGAATTCAATTATTTACAAAAATAACAAAATAAATTCTTTTTAAACATTTTAATAAAATTTTTCGCAATAATTCAATTATTTTAATAAATAATAAAACTTTTCTTAGAAATTTAATTATTTTTAATACAATTTTACAGCAATTGCTCGAAAAATGTAATTATTATTAAAAAATTTAATTTCAATTCCTCGAAAAAATCAATTATTTTCAAAAATATTAGAATTTTTTACGGGAATCAATTATTTTCAAATATTTTAATAAAATTGTTTGAAAGAAATAAAATATTTTAAATACAATTTTAATTCAATATTTTGGAAATAATTCAATTATTTTCATAAATAAAAATATTCATCATAAGAATTCAATTATTTTTAAAAGTATCTAATAAATTTCTTCTTGAAAATTCTATTATTTTAAGAAATTTTAATAAAATTTTTCGCAATAATTTAATTATTTTCATAAATAATAAAATTCTTTTCAGGAATTCAATTATTTTTTAAAATTTTAATAAATTTTTTTGCAATAATTCAATTATTTTCATAAGTACTTAATAAAATTTTTCACATGAATTTAATTATTTAAAAAAAAATGTAATAAAAATCGTTGTGTAAGAATTAAATATTATTTTCGCAAATAACAATATTCATCACAAAAATTCAATTATTTTTTTGAAATAATTTAATTATTTTCATAAATAACAATATTCGTCACAAGAATTCAATTATTTTTAAAATTAATAAATTTCTTCTTTGGAAATTCAATTATTTTAAAAAAATATAATAAAACCTTTCTCAAGAATTGAATTATTTAAAAAAAAATTTAATAAAATACCACACAGACATTCAATTATTGACAAAAATTTAAATAGAATTCTTTGTAAAATTCAAATGAGAATTTGCATAAAATTAGTTGAAAGAATTGAATTATTTAAAAATTTGTATAAAATTCTTCACAATTATTAAATTATTTTTATAAATAATTAATAATTTATAATAATTAATTTTTCGATAGCTACTTTTTTACTACTTTTTTAGTTTGAAAGATACTTTTTGCTACTTTTTTAAAATTAATTATCGAGTTCGAAATCTGAAATTCTATCACTCGGATAACTATACTTCAGGAAAAAATAAGTAGAAAAATTGAGTTAAAAAAAATTAATTAGAAAAATTCTTTCAGGAAAAAGTTGATATTATCGCAAAAAAGGGTTGTTACAAATACTTAATTTTAAAAAATACAAAAAACTTTTATAATTAAATTTTCTTGTTTATCTAACAAATGTTTCCTTTTTTCTGTTACAGGTAAATATCACTTGTCGGGAATTTCACGACTTTCTTCATACTTTTTAAGGTAAAAAAAAAACAACAAAAAAAACTAAAGAATAAAACTTTTACCAACTAAAATGTCAGAGAGGAAATATCAACACCGATAGAAAATTTTTCAGGATATTTCAAAAATATTTGAGAAAATTTTTCTAATCTATTTAGTATATATGAGGACACGAAACTTTTATAAAATGTGGGTAAAAAAGTTTTCCGAAAAAGTATTATACACACCTATAAGACTTGGACTTTCGCATAAAGAACAAGTTCAAGGTTCAAAAGTTGATTTTTCAAAGAAAAATATAAGAATCATCTTTTTATGTTCTCGTTGAAACTTTTCCTTGCCATTTACTTCCTTGCGTGTTTTCTCGGGAACTTTTTTTGCTCCTCTTTTTTTTTTTTAAGAAAAGTGAACTTCTTATCAGTTGTCGAAAGTCACTGAAACTGCGCGCAACACTTTTGTTCGCCATTGTCAGGAAGACTTTATTTATGGAGTAAGAAAATTTTTCCTTGAATCAACATTTGTCCTCGTCGACAAAATAATGATTCATGTCCTCTTGGGGAAAGTTTGAGTCAACGGGAAGTAAAAAAAATGTTATTTTGTTCTAAATTCTCTTTTATTAAAAGCAATTGTCTCTAGAAGTTAGCAAAAAAAAAAAATTATTATTTTCTTATTTTGGAAATGATTTTTAAATTAGGAAATACTATTAAAGAATTTTTTATACAGAAAATTATTTTTATAAGAAATGTGGAACTTTTACGCGCAAAGAGATTAATTTCTTTGGTTAAAGTAGAAAAACAAACTTCGAATTTAAGATAATTAACTTGGACTTTTCAAAGAGCCAGGGAAGTTGGAACAAAACAGCTGCGGAAAAACAGGGTTTTTTTTTCTTTATCATTAAATTACGAGTGCCTCAAGAATTATGAAAGCAAAGAGCCATAATATCCATCTTTACAATTCTTCAGAGCTCCAGCTCTCTAGAATCTCTAAAAGGCAAAATTGAATTGTCTCTCAAATTCCTTTTTTTCTTGCTCTTTTTTCCTTATTCAACGATTTTTCAATTGGTTGATTTTTAACTCGCATAAAATATTGAACTCTTATATTCAATCAGAGCGTATAATCGACAAAATCGATTTATTTAATCAAAAGAATAGCTTTTCCTTTAAAATAAAAATTACAATTTTGATATTTAAATAACACTTTGAGAAAAAAAATTTTTTTCCATTCAAACGATGAGAATAATTGTAAATTCTTCATTTTTTAAAAAAATATAATTTTTCTGAAAAATATTTAATGATGAGGAGGAAAATGAAAGATTTAAGGGAGATTTGTGTATTTTTGGAAATTCGATAACATGAGTGGTTGACATGACATTGGTAACTAAGTGAACTTATAATTAGAGAATAGCTTCCGGCATTCGCCAATACCAGTGGGTATCCAAAGTTAACAATTTCAATATTTTCCTCAAAGAGTCAAAATGCTAGTCAAGTAAGTTTGCTATTTTAACCTCGGGTTAAGTTGCTGGTTTACTAATTCAACTTTAGGCCAAGTTTCGGGAAATACTCCACCAGTTTCTATTGAGTAAGTTTTCTTCCTTGTGACACACACTCACGCACACATTTAATTAAATCCTTATTCCCGAACTTCTATAAAGTTAGAATATTTCACGACTGATTAAGTTGAGGATAATACACAGTAAGTGTAATATACAGAAAAAAAAGTAATCTCACATTAAGAGGAAAAATCAGATTTTTATCAAATTAATTTCAATAAAATTTCATCGAAAGAATTTAATTCTTTTCATGAATAATATATTTTTTCACATGAATTCAATTATTTTTATTCCAATTTTTATAAAATTTCTTGAAAGAATTCAATTATTTTCAATTTCAATACAATTTTAATAAAATTTCTGGAAAGTATTCAATTATTTTCAATTTCAATACAATTTTAATAAAATTTTTGTAAAGAATTCAATTATTTTCAATTTCAATACAATTTTAATAAAATTTCTAGAAAGAATTAAATTATTTTCAATTTCAATACAATATTAATAAAATTTCTGGAAAAAATTCAATTATTTTCAGTGTTTTAATTAATTTTATCACAATTTTTTAATTTTTCTGCAAATATTAAATTGAGACAAAATTAAATTATTCTTGTAAATAATATACTTTTTCTCAGGAATTCAATTATTTTCAACTTCAATATTTATTTATTTTATTTATTTATTTATTTGTTCCATGTATACCTAAAAGGTTTTTACATTTTTTCCCGCAGATGATTAAAATTATATTTTCAACTTCAATATAATTTTAATAAAAATTTCTTAAAAGAATTCAATTACTTTCAATTTCAATTCAATTTAAATAAAATTCTTCGAAAGAATTCAATTATTTTCAATTTCAATACAATTTTAATTAAATTTCTAGAAAGAATTCAATTACTTTCAATTTCAATTCAATTTAAATAAAATTCTTCGCAAGAATTGAATCAGTTTCAATACAATTTTAATTAAATTTCTCGAAAGAATTCAATTATTTTCAATTTTAATACAATTTTAATAAAATTTCTAGAAAGAATCCAATTATTTTCAATTTCAATACAATTTAAATCAAATTTCTGGAAAAAATTCAATTAATTTCAACTTCAATGCAATTTTAATAAAATTTCTCGAAAGAATACAATTATTTTCATAAATAACAATTTTCTTCGCATGAATTCAATTATTTTTACCAGAATTTTTATAAAATTTCTTAAAAGAATTGAATTTTTTTCAAGAATTGTTAATTTGAATTCTTTTTGAGAATTCAACTATTAGCAATTCAATTATAATTTGATTCCTCGACAGGATATAATTATTTTTAAAAATTTTCAAACATTCTTCAAAATAATTCATTTTTTTTTCTAAAACATTTTAATAGAGAATTAAAAATCTTTGCACGCATTCGATTATTTTTATAATTATTGTAAAATTCTTCGGAGAAATTTAACTGCTTTTAATACAATTTTAATAAAATTTCTCGAAGGAATTAAATTGTTTTTAATAAATTTTGATAAAATTCTATAAAAGAATTGAATTATTTTCAACACAATTTTAATTTTGTTTGTCAAAAAAATTTTCAAGAAGTCAATTATTATCATAAATATAAAAAAAATCTTCCCAAAAATTCAATATTATAATAAAATTTCTCGAAAGACTTCAATTTCTTTCGAATTTTAATAAATTCTTTGCAAACATTCAATTATTTTCATTAATAATAGAATTCTGCAGAAGAATTTTTATTTTAATTTTTCAAAAATGTATATAAAGTTTGTTATAGGAATTCAATTATTGACAATACAATAAATTATAATTTAATTCCTTGACAGGACTTAATTATTTTCAACAATTTCCATATACAATTCTTCTTAACAATTCCATTTTTTCAAAAATTTTAATAAAATTTTATGCAAGAATTAAATTATAAAAAAAGTTACAAAAATTAAAGTTAATATAAAATATTCAAAGGATTTAAAAAATTTGAATTTGAATAAATTTTCATTACAAATTATAAATAAATTAGTTTTTGAATAAATTTTATTAAAATTTTTTTAAATTAGTTGAATTTTTAAATACATTTAATTGAAAAATTTTCAATTTGTTCAAATTTCAAGAAATTGAATTGTAAATAAGTGGATTTCAGAAATGATTTACGTGAACTTTTTTTATTGAATAAATAATTTGAATTCTCAAGGAATTCTCTTGAAAATGATTAAAAAATAATTGATTTAGAGAAGAATGTTAGTTAAGAATTCTAGAAAATAAAATTAAATAAATGAAATAAAATAAAATTTGCGATATCTTTAGAAAAATTGTGTTTTTATTAAAATTAGAGGAAAAGGATTTTTTTTTCTTTTTTTTAGAATTATTAATTATTAATTCATTCTTTTCAACTAGTCGCCCATTGATACATAAATTTTCCTGTTTAAAAAGCCAATCATTCGCAGGTTTTTCATATTTTAACAGTCACATACATTTGGAGAGCAACAACAAAAAAATTCGTGAAATTTTATCACTGGTTTGTATATTTAAATTTTTAATTATTTCCTATAGAAATTTTGTCGTTTGTCCCGAGGCCATTTTTCAGAATATGTACGTATTTAATGGAAAAACTTTTTATTATTAATGCACTTTTGTTGCAGGTTAATACTATTTACCTGATGTATGATTATACTCGAATGCGAAATGAATTGAAAATTGCTATATTGAATTTTCCCATAAGACTTTTGAAATATCAAAACAATAACAAAAATTTTTATATAATTAAATTTTATTTGTATTTTATATTTAATTGAAAAGAAAATTCGATTATTATTAACAAATTTTTATTTTGGTTAAATAAATACATTTCGAATTTTAAATATAAATTACTTGTGTATTATTAAATAAATATTTATTTTTATCAAATAATTTTTATCGAAATCAATTAAATGGTATTTAGTTATTCAAACACTGCATTTATTGGTTCAAATATATTTACTTATAAATAATTTATAAGTAAATAATTCATTTCAAATACGATTTAATTAAAATACAATTTGATTTAAATAAAAATTATTCCATTCAAGTAAATATTTATTTCATAATAGAAAAAAAGTAATCCATTATAAAAATAAATTTTTTTCAGTGTGATAAAAGTTTACAAATCGGATTTTTCGAGTATACAATTATTTAAGGAAAGAATTTGCTTTTGCAAAAAATATACGCGGAAAATAATATAAGTAGAAAATCTATAAATTTATGCTTGAACAAATATAATATAAAATCTCTAAAAATTTTATTCTCAATATTTGCTTTTTAAATCTGAATATATAATTTAAAAACTGGAGAATAATGGTACATGATCTCTTTTATTCACACACGACACTTTTGAATTTATATTTTATATCTCGTGCCAATTAATAATTGTCATATTTTCAATTTTCCGCTGAACACTCGATGGGAAAAATTATTTAAAACTTCTGGATGAAATGGCCCAAAGTATTAAAACATTTTTATTATCATGACTCATCGAATTTCCTGCAATCGTAAAATTTCGGTTTTAATTAATATGTCGTGTATTTTAAGGAGAAAATTTCGGTTTAATAGTCCTATTTTATTTTTTTTTTTATTTTTTTTTTTTTTTTGTAAACGAGGTACATTTGTTTTGCATTTTGCGAGATGTGGGTTCTGATAACTGTTAACTGCCGGTAAAACGAGAAAGAAAAATGTTGAAAAAGAAGGAAAAAAAAATGGGAGAGAGAGAGAGAGAAAGAGATATTCCCTTGGAAGATTGTCACGTCTGACTGTAGCTCGACTTTTACTACTGTAAAAGTCTCTCCCTCCAACGTTGGAAACAATGGGAAACTTTTAACTTCTCTTTTCCTTCTTTTTTCATATATACCTCTCTCTCTCTCTTCGTACAATGATTTTTTTTTCTTTTTTTAATAAAAATTTTAATGCAGAAATATTTTTACCAAAAATTTTTTAATAAAATGTGAAATATTATCTTTTTCTCTATTACGTTGAAAATTGTGCGAGGTAAAATACAGTGTTGATTTTCAGTTATGAATTTTTATATAAAAAAATGTTTAAAAAAACGTTAAAAAAATTTTAAATCTGTTGTATTGAATGTTGTATTAAAAATAGTTAAATTCCTGCGAAGAATTTTACTAATTATGAAAAATTGAAAATAATTGAATTTGTGCAAAGATTTTAATTATAGTTTTTAGAAAAAAATTGAATTATTTTGATGAATTGTATGAAATTTTTTGAAAATAATTCAATCCTGTTGAGGAATGGAATTATAATTGAATTGCAAATAATTGAATTTTTGCAAAAAATTTTATATTTATGAAAATAATTGAATGCTTACGAAGAGTATCCTTAGATTTTTTTAAAATAATGGAATTTTTAAAATAATTTTAATTAATAATTTTATTTTTAAATTTTATTAAAATTACTGATAGAAAATTAAATTTTTTTTAAAGCATTTTGTTAGAGTTTTCGTACATAATTAAATACTTTTAAAGAATTTCTTTAAGTTTTTTTTGGCAAATGTTGTAGTTTTTTAAATAGTTTTAATTTGAAAATTTCGAAAATAATTAAATTTTACGAAGAACTTGTTTCAACTATTTAAAATAATCGTTTCTGTTAGTAATTGTAATTAAAAAATTTTATTATTGAAATACATGACAATTTTTGTGAAAATAATTGAATTTTTCCAGAATTTTATTACAATTCTTGAAAATAATTCAATTCTTTCATGAAATTTTATAAGAATTTTACTAAAAATAATTGAATTCGTGCGAAGAAATATATTATTTATGAAAATAATTGACTTCCCGTAAATTTTTATGACGAATTTTATTATATAAAAAAATAATTTTATTCTTTCGAGATATTAAAATTTTATTAAAAATAATTCAATTCTTGCGAAGAATTCTATTCAAATTGTATTGAAATTGAAAATAATTGAATTCTTTCGAGAAATTTTGATTAAAATTATATTGAAGTTGAAAATAATTAAATTCCTGAGAAAAAATATATTATTTACAAGAATAATTTAATTTTGTCTCAATTTAATATTTGCAGAAAAATGAAAAAATTGTGATAAAATGAATGAACACTGAATGAAACACTTTTGATTTGTTTTTTTGTCTCAATTTTGATATGTGCAGAAAAACTGAAAAATTGTGTATAGAAATTTAATTAAAGCACCGAATGAAACACTTAAAAAAATGTTACAGCATTTGATGAAAAGAGATATGTCTCCTTAAATGTTTCGCGCAGTCTCCTTATTCGTATAGAGTAGGAATTTACGAGGTCGCGAGTAAACCAAAGATTATATTCGTGAGACCATGGCACTTGTGAGTCAGCCATTCATTATGTTAGTGAAGCCGGGGCGTAAGGAAAAGACCCATAGAACCCCGGAAAATCGCGTGTATATATATACAGTGCAGGGAAAACGTTGGTACATGTACCCAACAAAAGGATATGCTTAAATTTAACCGTAAATTATTCTCACAAATAAGCGTTCTTTACGACATGGATTATCGTTACTTTTATCGTTTAAGTAACCATAGTATTTTTTTTTTTTTTTTTTTTTTTTTTATTTTTTTATAGACTTGACATTCAAATTACAATACACAGCGTTTTAATAAATAAATCTGGATCAGAGAATGAATGCCTTGGAATTTTATTAAATATACGCACTGTGTAATAATTCTCTGTTCAATAAAGTCTCTCAGTTTTTTGATCGATAATTTATGGGTTTTATGGAAAATTATTCGAACGTTTGTTTTTTTTTAATTTTAATAAATTCTTCGCAAGAATTAAATTATTCTTATAAATAATTAACTTTTTTTCAGGAATTTGAGTATTTTTAATTTCAATACAATTTTAATAAAATTTCTCGAAAAAATTCAATAATTTCCAATTACAATACAATTTGAATAAAATTCTTTTCAAGAATTGAATTATTTTTAATACAATTTTAAAGAAATTTCTCGATAGAACTCAATTATATTTTTCTACATAATAAAATTCGTCGAAAAAATTCAATTATTTTCTCTAAAAACAAACTAACTTCTTCGCAAGAATTTAATTATTTTCAACACAATGTGAATAAAATTCTTCGCAAGAATTGTATTATTTTCAACACAATTTTAATAAAATTTCTCAAAAGAATTCAATTATTTTCAATTTCAATACAACCCAGGCGAGAACTGACGCTGGATTCAGGCTTTACGGAACCTTCGTTGAGGCTTGGTCAACATTGATCAAGCCTTGGTGGGACGGCGGAACGAAGGTTGCTTCTAGCTATAATGTAACACTTATTTAAGACTGACGCTCCAGTCTTTGTTGTAGATTGGCGTTTAATGTTCAATCAATGCTGCGGAACCCTATAATGCAGGACTGAAATAAGGCTGCTTCCACTGTTCCCAAATTTACGCGTCTCTCGCGCTCATTCAATATAATATGGATATATAAATTGTAAATAATAATAATAATAATAATAATAATAATAATAATAATAGTAATAATTATAATTATAATAGTAATGAATATTATTGATATTATTTTTATTCATGTTATATGCGTTTGTTTGGAAATAAGTTACTATTATAATAATTATATCATTTTCATATAAATAATATATTACTAACAATAAATGTCATTTGAAATAGTAATATTAAAAAAATAATTTTAGTAAAAGAAACCAATTTTTCTGTTAATCGGTACATTTTTTTCTCGATTTTTCAGCAGACTTTTTAATATTATTTACAAACATATTCACATTTTTTTATTCACAACACAACACACAATTTTATTATTATATATAACGCTTAAAACAAAGAATGAAAAATATTCGCTCGCATGTGGGATCGAACTCACGCACCCCGCCCCTAACGCATAACCGGAAGTCCTAAACGCACGCATTTAAACCGCTCGGCCACAGAAGGCTGGAAGGCACCTCGCCTAATCTACTATTTCAATGCCAGCGCCGTATATTCTGTATATACGGCGCGTCACTCAATATTTGTTCAGCATGGGACACCAATGTTCGTCCCATGCTCGATTCAAGACTCGGTCAATCTTGATACAATATTCACTTTCTTTATTACCGTGTGCACTGAACAATATTAAATATCAATATTTATAAATTATTTATTATTAAAATATTTTTTATGATAATTTTATAAGTTAAATTATATATATTATTTTTTTTCTTGTACAGTGTCAAATTATTATTTTCAAAGTTTAAGAGTTTCGTTTATCTGAAAAATTATTAGTGAAAAAAATGTTCATTAGGTAGTAATAAATATTTATGCTTAGTAGTTTTACACTAGAATTAACTGTTTAGTAAATATTATCAAAAAACTATTTTTTGTCAAACGCGCGCGACTAAACACAAATAACCTTGAAACTCCAGCATTACCAACTCAACACATACGTTAAACTCTTGAGTTGGCAATGCTAAAGTCTCAAGGTTATTTGTGTTTAATCGCACGCGTTTGACAAAAAATAGTTTTTTGATAATACATATTTACTAAACAGTTAATCCTAGTGTAAAACTACTAGGCATAAATATTTATTACACCCTAATGAACATTTTTTTCACTAAAAATTTTTCAGACAAACGAAACTCTTGAACTTTGAAAACAATTATTTCACACTGCAAGAAAAAAATAATAATGTATAATTTAACTTTATTTATATAAATTTTATATAATTAATAATAATAATAATTATTATTATTATTATTATTATTATAAAAAAAAATAATATTTAATATTTATTTTTAATTTAATATTTTTTATAATAATAATAATAATAATAATAATAATAATAATAATAATAATAATTATTATTATTATTATTATTATTATTATTATTATTATTATTATTATTATTATTATTATTATTAATAAATTAATAATTAATATAAATATTATACACTAGATAAATATTAATATTTATTTACCAATTGATATCTTAATAATAATAATTAATAATAATTTTTAAATAGTATACAAAATTATCATAAAAAATATTTTAATATTAATTAATTTATAAATATTTATATTTAATATTTTTAAGTGCACACGTCAATAAATAAACTGTCAAGATTGATTCAGGCTTGAATTAAGATCAGATGTTCGAGCTTCACTCACGAAGATTGACCGAGTCTTGAATCGAGCATGGAACGAACAGTGGTGTCCAATGCTGAATCAACATTGAGTGACAGTGGTATAAAGACTGCTTCAACACTGGGTTACCCAGGCTGGGCGTTCAAGGCTCAATAAATCTTCAATCCATCGTCAGCATTGGTCTTTCGCGCCTGGGAATTTGAATAAAATTCTTCGCAAAATTTGAATTAGTTTCAATACATTTTTAATTAAATTCGTCATACAAATTTACAAGAGGTCAATTTTTTTCATAAATAATAAAAGTCTTGACAGGAATTCAATTATAATAAAATTTCCCAAGACTTCAATTTTTTAAAATATTAATATTTTTTTCGCAAGAATTAAATTATTTTTATAAACAATAAAATTTTTATCAGCTATTCAATTATTTTCAATGAAATTTCAATAAAATTTCTTTAAAGAATTCAATTATTTTCATAAATGATATAATTCTTCGCATGAATTCAATTATTTTTAGTAGAATTTTTATAAAATTTCTTGAAAAAATTCAATTATTTACAAAATTTTTAATTAAAATTATTTTAAAGAACTCTATTATTCTTTTTTTAAAAAAATCCAAATATATTCTTCGCAAGAATTCGATTCCCCGACAGGTTTGAATTATTTTCAAAAATTTTCATACAATTCTTTAAAATAATTCAATTTTTTTCTTAAATTTTAATAAAAAATTTAAAAATCTTTGCACGAATTCGATTATTTTTATAAATAAAATTCTTTACGAGAATTTAATTATAATTCGATTTCTCGACAGGATTTAATTTATTTTCAAAAATTTTCATACAATTCTTCAAAATAATTCAATTTTTTTCTGAAATTTTAATAAAAAATTAAAATTTTTCGCAAAAATTTAATTATTTTCATTAACAATAGAATTCTTCACAAGAATTTTCAATTATTTTTGAAACTGTCTATAAAATTCTTTACAAGAATTCAATTATCGACAATACAATAAATTATCATTTAATTCCTTGACAATACTTAATTATTTTCACCAATTTCTATACAATTCTTTTAAACAATTCTATTTTTTTTTTAATTTTAATGAAATTCTATGCAAGAATTAAATTATTTAAGATTCAAAATTATAAAAAATGTTACAAAAATTAATTAAATTAATATAAAATATTCAAAAGGTTCCACTTTGGAAAATTTGAATTTAAATAAATTTTAATTGTAAATAAGTGGATTTCAGAAATGATTTACGTGACCTTTTATTTATTAAATAAATAATTTGAATTCTCAAGGAATTCTCTTGAAAACTATCAAAAATAATTTATTTAGAGAAGAGTTTTAGTTAAGAATTTTAGAAAATAAAATTAAATAAATGAAATAAAATAAAATTCTAGAAAACAAATCTGATTATTTAAATTTTAAAGAAATTTTTTATAAAATTTAATTACTTACAATTTACAAAATTTTTACTAAAAATTATTAAAAAAAAACTCCATTTATTTTTAAAGGAATTGAAAAATATTCTTCGCAAGAATTTAATTATTTTCATAAATAAAATTCTTTGCTAGAATTCAATTATTGTCAATTAATTAAATTAATTTATAGTTTGATTCCTCGACAGGATTTAATTATTTTCAAAATTTTCAAATAAATTCTTCAGAATAATTCAATTTTTTTCTATAAAATTTGAATAAAAATTTTTAAATCTTTGCACGAATTCGATTATTATCGTAATTAGTAAAATTTATCGCAGGAAGTTAATTGTTGTCAATACAATTTTAATAAAATTTCTCGAAGGAATTAAATTGTTTTTAATACAATTTTAATAAAATTTCTTTATAAATAAAAATTATATCTTTGTGTGAATTCAATTATTTTCCTAAATAATAAAAATTCTTTGAAAAAATGTAATTTAATTTTTAACAAGAATTCAATTATTTAAATAAATTGAATAGAATTCTTCGCAAGAATCCATTTGTAACAAGAATTTAACTATATTTAAAAAAATTGAATAAAATTCTTCGAAAAAATTTAATTGTTGTTATAAATAATAAAATTCTTTGCTTAGAATTCAATTAATGGCAATTCATTTATAGTTCGATTCCTCGACAGGATTTAATTATTTTCAAAATATTTCCATAAATTCTTCAGAATAATTGAATTTTTTTCTAAAATTTTAATAGAAAATTTTAAATCTTTGCACGAATTCGATTATTTGCATAAAATTAGTAAAATTCTTCGCAGGAAGTTTATTGTTTTTAATACAATTTTAATAAAATTTCTCGAAGGAATTAAATTGTTTTTATTGCAATTTTAATAAAATTTTTCGAAGAAATTAAATTGTTTTTATTGCACTTTTAATAAAATTTCTCGAAGAAATTAAATTGTTTTTAATGCAATTTTAATAAAATTTCTCGAAGGAATTAAATTGTTTTTAATGCAATTTTAATGCCTCGCAACACTTTTAATTCGTTTTTTGTCTGAATTTGATATCTGCAGAAAAACTGATACAAAGAAAATTTTTTTTTACCAAAAAAAGTACTGACGAAGAAAAAGAAGTACATATGAAAGAATAAGAGCAGAAACAATAAGTACATGATGGAATAGTTTAGAACTGATGATAATCAGAAACGAAAAAAAAAGACTTTTAAGAGAATATTGTGGTTAGCCTTGATAGAGAATTAAAAAAGGAAAAAAGTTTTTGCACCTGGGCAGTGCCAAGTACGGGGCGGCATTGTTATTCCCTTGTTTATGGGCAATTTTAACGCAAAAGAAAGCGCGCCATTATCTTAACTGCCTAGAAGAAGAAGAAGAAAAAGGAGAAAAAGAGGATGGAAGCGAGAGAGAAGTGTCTTTGGGCCTTCATACTTAAAATGTAGTATTTACATACGAGTGAGCGAGGCAGCTAGCAGCCAAGTGAGTTGTTCCTTATCGTGGCTTTAAATTCCCAAACTAATTATCATTAATTAGAAAAGTTGTGCCTCTCCGTGTTTCCAGTTTCACCCGCGGTGAAGTCAGCGCGGCTTTAAAAGTTCAGAGCAAGACTCCGTCGCGATAAATCACCTCTTCTATAAAACAATTGCGAGACGCCCTGTGTACGATGCGGATGCAAGAAATGCACGCTGCCCACTTCTATATTATTTTTTATTTATAATTTTATTTTCCAATTTTTATTTTTACATTTTCCAATATAGCGACCAATAAACGAACAACTTTAATTAGACGCATTTTTTTCTTTCTTTTTTTTTCAAGAGAGAAAAAAAACATTAAAGATAAAATGAGAATATTTTTTCTCTCCAACCCAGAGAAAATGCATCAATTCCCATATATTTGATCTCGAATATAATCCATCGGATCTGTTTTAAAAATGAGTCTACTGTTCAAATTTCATATTCATCTGCGAAAAAAGAAATCAATTTTTTCTTTTTTTAAATTTTATGTATTCATTCTTTTTGAAATGAATAATTGTTGAAATTATTTTTCAAATAAGAAGGAAAAGAAAATATTCTGACCGAGTTTTTTTATTTGTGGAAAAAAAGCCATTATTCGCGAGCGCAGACACACGATATGAAGAATAACAGAAACTGATTATGTAATTTTCCCTTCTTTTTTGAATATAGACTCGAGCTGCAGGAGTGTAATTTATCATTGCATAAGACTCATGCTGCACATTGATACACATTAACTTTAGACGACATATAACAAAATGTACATTTCGACACGTCAATGCGGTTGATAAAGAGCATTTATCAATAGCGAAACTCGCACGTTACGATTCGTTTTGCTTACACTGGGTTCATTAATAATGAAAAGAAGTTTTGCTCTTTAGATTGGAATTCACGATCTTGGTTTATAATTTTTAGATAAAAAATGAAACGTGTATGGCACATTTTTTTTCCAAAAAGACAATGTATTGAGAAAAAAAATGTATTTGATTAAAATTAACGATTACTTTGTCTAATTATCAAATAAATATTTGTACTTGAATTAACTAATTTTCTATTCGCATCAAATAAATTATATTCGAACCAGTAATTTCTGTATTTGAAGCAAATACTGAATAAAATTATTAATAATTAATTAATAAATAAAAAAATCAATAATAATTAATAAATAATTAATAATAAAATTATTAATCAAATAAATTTAATTTACTCCAATAAAAATTATTTGATTCAAGTAAATATTTATTTAATAATTTTTTTAGTCTATTTTTTTTAAATAGATTTATTTATTTATTTATATATTTATTTTTTTTATTTTTATTTTTTTTTCAGTTGAAATCACTCAAGAATAATTATTATACCGTAATTCAGGCTCCGTTCTCGATAATTACCTAATTTTAAAAAAGTATCAAAAAATAGCTTTAAAAATGAAAAAAGTAATAAAATAATTTAATTCTTTCGAAGAATTTTAATAACATTTTTCAAAATTATTGCATTTTTCTCGATGAATTTTTAAATACAATTGTATTAAAAATAATTGAAATCCTATGATGAATTTTATTATTTATTATTTAAGAAAATAATTGAAAGATTAATTCAATTAAAATTGTATTCAAAATAATTGATTTCCTGTGATAAATTTTATTATTTATTATCTAAGAAAAGAATTGAATGTTGGAAAGAATTTTATTATTTATGTAAACATTTAAATTCTTGAAAAGAAATGTATTCAATTTTTTTAATAATTGAATTTTTGAAAAAAAAAATTATTATTTGTGAAAATAATTGAATTTTTTCAAAGAACTTTTATTGTTTCATAAAAATAATTGAAATTTACGATGAACGTTATTCAATAATATTTTAATAATTAAATTGTTATTAAAAATGGTAGATAACAATTGAATTCTTTCAAAGAATTTCATTAAATTTGTTTAATAATTGAATTCTTGTTAAAAATTTTATTATCTATAAAAATAATTCAATACCTTGAAAGAATTTTATTATTTAAAAAAAAAAATTTAATTCTTGCAGAGAATTTTATATTCAATTTTTGTTTAAAAATTGTATTATTTATGAAAATAATTAAATTTTTTCAAAGAATTTTTATTATTTACAAAAATAATTGAATTTCTGGAAAGAATTTTATTTTTTTATGAAAACAATTAAATTCTTGCAATGAATTTTATTCAATTTTTTTTACTAATTCAATTCCTGTTAAAAATTCTATCATTTATAAAAATAATTGAATTTTTTCAAAGAGAATTTTTGTTATTTTTAAAAATAATAATTGAAGTCCTGCAAAGAATTTTATTATTTATAAAAATAATTGAATTCTTGTTAAAAATTGTATTATGTATAAAAGTAATTGAATTTTTTCAAAGAATTTTTATTATTTACAAAAATAAGTGAATTTCTGGAAAGAATTTTATTTTTTTATGAAAACAATTAAATTCTTACAATGAATTTTATTCAATTTTTTTTTATAATTCAATTCCTGTTAAAAATTCTATCATTTATGAAAATAATTGAATTTTTTCAAAGAATTTTTGTTATTTTTAAAAATAATTGAAGTCCTGCAAAGAATTTTATTATTTATAAAAATAATTGAATTCTTGCGAAGAATTCTATTCAATTTTTTTAAATAATTGAATTCTTGTTAAAAATTGTATTATGTATGAAAGTAATTGAATTTTTTCAAAGAATTTTTATTATTTTTAAAAATAATTGAATTTTATTTTTTTGTGAAATTAATTAAATTTTTGCGATGAATTTTATTCAATTTTTATTAATAATTGAATTCTTGTTAAAAACTTTATTATTTACCAAAAAAAATTAATTCTTTCAAAGAATTTTATTATTTACAAAAAAAAAATGAATTCTTTCAAAGAATTTTATGATTTAAAAAAATAATTGAATTCTTGCCATGAATTTTATTCAATTTTTTTTAATAATTTAATTCTTTTTAAAAATTTTATTTTTTGTAAAAATAATTGAATTCTGAAGAAATTTATAAAAAGAATTTTTAAATATTTTTTTTTTTTGAAAAAATTTACGAAAATTGTATTTTAAATAATTAAATTCTTTTGTGAAATTTTATTAAAATTGTATTGAAATAGTCTATAAAAATTTAGTTTTCTTATAGAATATTAATAACATATTAATATTAATTAATATTAATAACATATTCATCAAGACATCAAAATTATCTCTTTCATTAGAATTACCCATATAAATTCTTCAAGAGTGTATAAACTATTCAATTAAAAAACTCAATAATTAATGAAATGATTATTAATTATTAGTATGTTTAGCAGCATAAAAGAACGCATTTATAAGTAATGTGTCACAGTCCTTTTGAAAAATTAATTAAAGAGATGTTAAATATTGCACTTAATTTTATTAGCTTTTATTAAATTCGTTAATTATAAATGTGGATCAATAAGAATAATTTATGTCAATTGCAGTCCATTTGTGTTAATTTTCATACTTAACCCATTAACGCCCAGACGGACGAAAAATTTCAATTGACTTTGAGGACCTGGTTTATTACAACAATGGATACAAAAAAATTGACACATAATATTTTTAACGTAAAATTTACTCCTCTTTCAGATTCTGATGTTAAAATTTGTTTACAACAAATTGTTTAAAAGTTATAAACAATTTTTTCCAAAAAAACACGATTTTTGGAGAAAAAAATTTCTTTTCAGACGTATTTTCACCGGAAAAATGCAAATGGATGCTCTCAAAAGATCAAAATATCGCGTCCATGGACCCTCAGCTACAAAACCCTGAAGATGCCAATTTTTTTTTTCAAAATGGCGGACGACAATATGGCGGCAAAAACTAAAAAAATGGCTCACATATGAAACATAGTGCTCTAACTTTTTTGAATCACCGAAATCGACTGAAACTCGATACTCGGGGGTTCTTGGGGTCGCTGATTACGAATATGATGTTATTTTTCCAAAATTCAAAATGGCGGATCCAATATGGCGGACAATTTTTTAAAAATGACTCTATATTGCTTGAAATTTGTTACTCAGGGGTTCTTGGGGTCGCTGATTACGAATATGATGTTATTTTTCCAAAATTCAAAATGGCGGATCCAATATGGCGGACAACTTTATTAAAAATGACTCTATACTGCTTGAAATTTGTTACTCGGGGGTTCTTGGGGTCGCTGATTTCGAATATGATGTTATTTTTCCAAAATTCAAAATGACGGATCCAATATGGCGGACAACTTTATTAAAAATGACTCTATACTGCTTGAAATTTGTTACTCGGGGGTTCTTGGGGTCGCTGATTACGAATATGATGTTATTTTTCCAAAATTCAAAATGGCGGATCCAATATGGCGGGCAACTTTTTTAAAAATGATTCTATATTGCTTGAAATTTGTTACTTCGGGGTTTTTGGGGTCGCTGATTACGAATATGATGTTATTCTTCCAAGATTCAAAATGGCGGATTCTTGGAAAAATAACAGTATAAAAATATAAAATAAACAAAAAAAATAAAAAAAATAAAAAACAAAAAAATATATAAAAAAACAAAAAAATAAATAAAAAAACAAAAAAAAAGAAAAGACTCTTTTATGTCCACCTCCACGCGGTAAGAGTCGGGCAACGGCGAATTATTCGCCGGCAAACGGACCATAAAATTTAAGCAATATGAAGTCACTTTTACAAAACTCGTCCGCCATATTGAATCCGCCATTTTGAATCTTGGAAGAATAACATCATATTCGTAATCAGCGACCCCAAAAACCCCCGAGTAACAAATTTCAAGCAATATAGAGCCATTTTTAATAAAGTTGCCCACCATATTGGATCCGCCATTTTGAATTTTGGAAAAATAACATCATATTCGTAATCAGCGACCCCAAGAACCCCCGAGTAACAAATTTCAAGCAATATAGAGCCATTTTTAATAAAGTTGCCCGCCATATTGGATCCGCCATTTTGAATTTTGGAAAAATAACATCATATTCGTAATCAGCGACCCCAAGAACCCCCGAGTAACAAATTTCAAGCAATATAGAGTCATTTTTAAAAAATTGTCCGCCATATTGGATCCGCCATTTTGAATTTTGGAAAAATAACATCATATTCGTAATCAGCGACCCCAAGAACCCCCGAGTAACAAATTTCAAGCAATATAGAGTCATTTTTAAAAAATTGTCCGCCATATTGGATCCGCCATTTTGAATTTTGGAAAAATAACATCATATTCGTAATCAGCGACCCCAAGAACCCCCGAGTATCGAGTTTCAGTCGATTTCGGTGATTCAAAAAAGTTAGAGCACTATGTTTCATATGTGAGCCATTTTTTTAGTTTTTGCCGCCATATTGTCGTCCGCCATTTTGAAAAAAAAAATTGGCATCTTTAGGGTTTTGTAGCTGAGGGTCCATGGACGCGATATTTTGATCTTTTGAGAGCATCCATTTGCATTATTCCGGTGAAAATACGTCTGAAGAGAAATTTTTTTCTCCAAAAATCGTGTTTTTTTGGAAAAAATTGTTTATAACTTTTAAACAATTTGTTGTAAACAAATTTTAACATCAGAATCTGAAAGAGGAGTAAATTTTACGTTAAAAATATTATGTGTCAATTTTTTTGTATCCATTGTTGTAATAAACCAGGTCCTCAAAGTCAATTGAAATTTTTCGTCCGTCTGGGCGTTAATGGGATAAGTAATTACCAGGAAGTGCATTATATTTTTACGATTAAACACGGTTCCAGTATTAATGAAGTTATAATATTAAAAGGAATAAAAATTGAAATGCGATATTTTTTCAAATACGTTTTTTCATATATTAAATCCAAGGATATTTTTCATTTGTCATAAAATCTACTTTCAATAGCAGTTTTTTTTTTTTTTTTTTTTTTTTTGAAAAAGTTTTTCTCTCTCCGAACAACCCTTTTATCAAAGACACGAACGAAAAGTTTCTGCGGAAAAATTTAGACATTTCTCATTGGGACTCGGGAAATTCGACATCGTCAGATCTGAAAAGTTTCATTTTTCTCGTGTCCAGTGGGCCGATACTTATATAGGGGTGGAGGAGGAGGGAAGGGGAGGGGGGTTCCAATTTCACTGAAATTCAATGGTTTCTTATCAATCGAGCGCCAATATGCGAGAGGCACTTTACCTGCATTCGAAAAGAAAAATACGATTTTTGATTCTTTCTTTCTTTTTTTTTCTATTCGAGAAAAAGTATGTTTCATTATATGGGTGTGACATTTTTAAAAATAGAAATTTAAACCTCGTGTGGATTTATAGAAACATTTGGTTAAGAATAGAAGTTTAAATTACCGCGGGCACCGAATCTTATCGGCCCCAGAAGTTCTCTAAATCATGAAAATGGGCGCTCCTAGGGACTAATGGACCTCCGACCTTTTAAAATTTCGTATTAGATACATTATTTTTATGAGCAGAAAATTATCCCCGAGATAACAAAATTTCTTGATTTATTTAATGAAAAAAAATTACGATTTACAAAAAATGAAAAAAGATAGGAAAGCTGAAAACTTTTTTCAATATTTCACTTGCTTGCAACGAATTTTATTATAATTTTAAAAAATTATTTAATTGCTGAGAAGAATTTTATTATTTATAAAAAATAATTGAATTCCAGGAAAGTATTGAAAACAAAATTGAATTCTTGCAAAGAATTTTATTCAATTTTTTTTAATAATTGAATTCTTGCAAAGAATTTTATTGTTTATGTAAACATTTTAATTCTTGTACAGAATATTATTCAATTTTATAAATAATTGAATTCTTGTTAAAATGTTATTATTTATGAAAATAATTTAATATTTTCAAAGAATTTTATTATTTATGAAAACAATTGAATTTTACGAAGAAAGTTATTCAATAATTTTTCAATAATTGAATTGTCGTTAAAAATTTTATTATGAATTCTTTTGTAAAATTTTTTATTCCTGCGAAGAATTTTATTATTTATAAAAATAATTGAATTCTTAAGAAGAATTTTATTCAATTTTTCTATGATAATTGAATTCTTGTTAAAGATTTTATTATTTATGAAAATAATTGAATTTTTTCAAAGAATTTCTATTATTTTATAAAAATAATTGAATTCCTGCGAAAAATTTTATTATTTATAAACATAATTGAATTCTTAAGAAGAATTTTATTCAATTTTTCTATGATAATTGAATTCTTGTTAAAGATTTTATTATTTATGAAAATAATTGAATTTTTTCAAAGAATTTCTATTATTTTATAAAAATAATTGAATTCCTGCGAAGAATTTTATTATTTATACTTAAACATAATTGAATTCCTTCAAAGAATTGTATTATTTTAAAAAATAATTGTATAATAATAATTGTTACCAAGAATTTTATTCAATTTTTGTTTAATAATTCAATTCTTGTTAAAAATTGTATTATTTATGAAAATAATTGTATTTTTTGAAAGAATTTTTATTGTTTATAAAAAAATTGAATTCCTGCAATAAGAATTTTATATTATTTATAAAAGTAATTGAATTTTTTCAAAGAATTTTATTATTTCTAAAAATAATTGAATTCTCGCAAAGAATTTTATTATTTATGTAAACAATTGACTTCTTGTTGAAAATTTTACTATTTATGAAAATAATTGAATTTTTTCAAAGAATTTTTATTATTTATAAAAATAATTGAATTCCTCCAAAGAATTTTATTATTTTAAAAAATAATTGAATCCTTGCAAAAAATTTTATTCAATTTTTGTTTAATAATTAAATTCTCGTTAAAAATTGTATTATTTATGAAAATAATTGAATTTTTTAAAGTTTTTTTATTATTTATAAAAATAATTGAATTTTTGCAAAGAATTTTATTATTTATAAAAATAATTGAATTCTTGCGAAGAATTTTATTCAATTTTTGTTTAATAATTCAATTCTCGTTAAAAATTGTATTATTTATGAAAATAATTGAATTTTTTAAAGTTTTTTTATTATTTATAAAAATAATTGAATTTCTGCAAAGAATTTTATTATTTATAAAAATAATTGAATTTTTGCGAAGAATTTTATTCAATTTTTGTTTAATAATTGAATTTTTTCAAAGAATTTTAATAAAATTTGTTGAATTGTTTCTAAGAATTTTATTAAAATTTTTGAAAGGTATATCACTTGTAATTTATTAAATTAAAATGAATTGAAAATTAATTAAAATTAATGTAAAATGATTAAAAACAGAATTTATTCAATTAGAAGAAAATTATCGTTTTAATTTGCATATTTGTGGAAAATTTAAAGAGATGTCGGCTTAATAAATGGCTAATTAAATCCGGGTTGTAATGAATTCATTGTCAATCTGAAACGTTTGGCTTATACAAGTTTGTTATTTTGTTAGACGCGAATCATTCTGACTCGTCACCTTAAACGTCTTAACTCCCTGGTAGCTGAATTTGCATAAACAAAGCACCTAAAGTTTTATTGTCTTAAAGTGTCGGCTAAACAAATAAAAAAGAAAACAAGTTTTGCACACTAAAGTATTCCTGTTGGATCGCATGGAAAATGTAAATTGTCTATAAACTACGTTGAATTGCTCACCAAACTTGTCAAGAAACCTTTCATCACAAAATTCACCAGAGAGGAAATTACGCACCTCAATATCTCTCAAATAACAAAACCACTTTAATCAATTTTACACAACGAATATTTTACATTTTACAATCAATTATTTATATTTGCTGAAAAAATTAGTATTCTTCAAATAAATATTTAAAAATTTATTTTTATTATTTAAATATAATTGTGAAAAATTTATTTGAAATTTTTAAACATTTGAAAAAATTGCTTTAAATAAGTAAATTACTTTAAATAAATTATTTTAAATAAATAAATTACTTTGAACAAATAAATTTTCTCTATATAAGGGAAAAAGTTTCTTTTTTATTATCTGTGAATAAATCTTTTGTTTTACGTCGTTTTAAAGAATATTTACAATAAAAATTTATCACGTCACTATTTCTATATTCAAAGTTGTTTTATAGGTAAGAGAAAATCCAGGAGTTTACTTTTCTCATTCGGAAAAAGGAGAATATACTGTCTCCAAATGTAATAAGGGTGCTTTCACACAAAACAAACATTTCGCTGAAGAATCACAATATAGAATAAAACAACAATTTATTTTACTCGAATGTAACAGAATACGAAGAAAATTTATTTTCACAAAAAAATTTTTATTTAATTTATCGATCATATAAAAGAATATTATATGTAAAATAAACATAAATGCATAATGTTTCAATATTAGAAAAAGAGAGGAAAAATATTTCCATAGAGGAAAAGAAAAGTAATATTTTTAAATATGGAGTGTAAGATAAGTTGGTATTTTTCTCTACAAAAATAGAAAATGAAAGTAAATTTTGAAAGTGCAGGCAAATTATATGCGAGGCAAGTGGAAAAGTCGGTTTTATGTCAGACGCGTAAAAACTCCTCATTTGTGAAGAGGTTCATGATGGTAAAACTTTTATTTGTATTATAAGAATGAATATTACCAACTATTGTATAATTTTTTTTTTTCTAAAAGTTTACTAGAAAATTAAAAATTTTTGGGAAAATTGTTTAATAAATATTCTGTCATCAATTGTGAAGTTTTAGGGCTTTTTTACAAATTCTTTTCTAGTTTTTTACTTATGAAACTGATTTTTATATTCGTATAATGATTGCGGAGGTAAAATGAGAAAAGTTTTAAAATTGCGTATAGTCTAAAGCTTTCGACATTCATTTAAAGACTAATATGAGGTCCGATTATCGAGAACTCTTTCGAGCAGTTTGATACTAATTTCTGTCGACTTTGCCGCTATCTTATCTCTCCCTTTGCCGTATATTCTGTCTCTATGCCCTTGTGAAATCCAGGTCAGTACCAGGAAGATGTATTGTTTAGTTAAAGACCCAGTTCCGGTAATTATCTTGCAGTCAGCTAAATATATTCCACAAAATGTTTACCCTATTTTTATCGCAGTGATATAGTTTATAAACATACTTGATAGATATCTTATCTAATTAAATATTATTTTTTTGGAAATCACTGTGTTAATAGTGGAATTAATTTTTACAACTTTTGGAAAAGTATAAATACTTATTTCAACACTAGCATAACTATTCTTAATAAAATTCCACGAAAAATATCAATTATTTAAATTCAATTTTCATAAATTTTTTTTTTTTTTAAATTAAATATTTTAAACAATTTTTATAAAATTCTTCTCAAAAATTCAATTATTTTTTTGAAAAAATAAAAATTCTTTGCGCAGGGATTCAATTATTTTTATAAATAATTAAAATTCCTTGAAAAAAAATCAATTGTTTTCATAAATAATAACATTTTTAACAAAAATTGAATAAAATTCTTCGCAAGAATTCAATTCTTGTCATAAATAATAAAATTCTTAGCACAAATTCAATTATTTTTATAAAAAAATAAAAATACTTTGAAAAAATTCAATTATTTTCATAAATATTAAAAATCTTTACAGGAATTCAATTATTTTTATATATTAATAAAAATTCAATTACTCTCATAAATAATAATTTTTAACAAGGATTCAATTATTTAAAAGAATTGAATAAAATTCTTCGCAAGAATTCAATTGTTTACACAAATAATAAATTTATTTGCTGGAATTCAATTATTTTTATATATAATTATATATAATAAAAATTCTTTGAAAAAATTCAATTATTTTCAAAAATATTAAAATTTTTAACAAGAATTCAGTTATTTAAAAAAATTTAATAAAATCCTTCTCAAGAATTCAATTATTTTCAAAAATAATGAAATATTTTACGAGAATTCAATTATTAGTAAAAATTGAACAAAAGTCATAGCAAGAATTAAAATGTTTTCATAATTAATAAAATTCTTTGCCGCAAATCAATTGTTTTTGTAAAATAATAAAAATTTTTTTCACAGGAATTCAATTATTTATATAAATAATAGAAATTCTTTGAAAAAATTCAATTGCTTTTAAAACTAATAAAATTCTTTGCAAAAATTCAATTATTTTTATAAAAGAATAAAAATTCATCGAAATAATTGATCTACTTCCTACTATTTTAATAAAATTTCACAAAAGTATTCACTTTAAAAAAAATTGACAAAGTTTTCTGTATAAACATTCAATTATTTTCATAAATAATAAAAATTCATCTCAGGAATTCAATTACCTTTATTTTTATGAAACAATAACAAGAATTAACAAGAATTCAATTATTTAAAAAAATTAAATAAAATTCTTCGCAAGAATTCAATTGATTTCATAAATAATAAGATTCTTTGCAGGAATTCAATAATTTTTAAAAATAATAAAAATTCTTTGAAATTAAATTGTTGACATAAATAATAAAATTCTTTGCAGGAATTCAATAATTTTTAAAAATAATAAAAATTCTTTGAAAAAATTCAATTATTTTCATAAATAACAATTTTTAACAAGAATTCAATTATTAAAAAAAATTGAATAAATTTCTTCATAATAAACATATTGTTTACATAAATAATAAAATTCTTTGCTGGAATTCAATTAATTTTATAAATAATAATAATAATTCTTTGAAAAAATTCAATTATTTTCATAAATAAAATTTTCACAGAAATTCAATTATTTAAAATACAATTTTCATAAATTTTTTTAGAGAAAATCAAATATTTAAAAAAATTTTTTTTATAAAATTCCTCTCAAGAATTCAATTATTTTCAAAAATAATAAAATTTTTATCATGAATTCAATTATTAAAAAAAAATTGAGTAAAATTCTTCGCAAGAATTTAATTGTGTTCAATTCTTTTTGGAATTCAAGTATTTTTCTAAAAAATAAAATTCATTTAAGAAATTTAATTATTTTTATGAACTGTAAAACTCTTGAAAAGAATTAAATTATTTTTATAAACGAAAAAGTTGTTTTCTTAAAAATTCAATTACTTTCAATGCACAATTTTAATAAAATTTCTCTTACGGGTTTTAATTATTTTTAAAAATATTAAACTACTTCTTTTTCAGTCGTTAAACAACTTTAATAATATATAAATAACATTAAGACTAATATACTAAAAAAGAATTAATTACAAAGATTTTAAATGTTTTATTTTGCTTTGGCATTTTTTATAAAAGTAACTAATTTATGAAAATATTTATAATTTCAAAATTATCTTCTTGGAACGTTAAAAACTTGTGGATTAAATTTTTTTTTAAAAATAGTTAAACGTGTAGCAAAGTGGAAATGGATTTTATTTATTTATCCACATTTATTTGAAATCTATTCAAGAAAAAGAAAAAAATAGTCAAATGTGTGTGGCAAAATGGAAATGGATTTAATTTATTATGAAGGGAGAATGAATTTTTTATTCTTGACTTATGCGGATATTTTATCCTCTTGTTGAAGAGAAAATATTTCCTATACAATTCTTATTTCTCCAGTAAACAAATTTTGTATTCACAGCCACTCTCTTTTCCTTCATCTCCTGGACACTCAAGTGTATTGTTTTGAATTTTCTCGTTTCGAGTTTTCATTCTTCGCTTTTTTTATATATATACATTTCTTGGATCAGATATTATTTTCTGATCATATATAAGTTGGAAATTTTCCCCAAAAAAAAATTTTCAATCTGAGACCAAATCTTAGACAATGTTTCCAAACGAAAGGATAAAATAATTTTTATCCTTTCGTTTGGAAACATTGTCTAAAATTCTAAGCTGAGAAAAAAGAATGCCAAAAAACAATTTTAATTATGAAAATTATGAAAAAATGAAAAATAGCGAAAAATTGAGAGAATAAATTAAAGAAAAATGCTACATAAATTATTATATTCGCATATATACTTTAATTACGTCGAGTACTCTTGAAACAGAGTCATTATTAAAACCACATTGTTGAAAGTTGAAGGAAGCTATCAAGTTTTCTTTTATGAAAATCTTGAACCCGAGAAACTAATTATTTAGTCCGCTTATTACAAAAGAAGAATGTAAAGATGTTCCTTGTAATTGAATCTCGTGCCTGAATTTTCAATAAAATCCCATCGTTGCGAATTGAATACTTGATATACAAAAGACATTTAAATTATCTTATCAATCAAAGCAGGCAAATAACAGTGAAATCTGCAAATAAAATAATCTGCGTGAATAATAAAAAAAGAAGAAGCTAAAAAAGAAACAATACCCCAAAGAAACTTGAAATTAATTTACTTTTATATTCGATATGAATAATTCCATTTATTAAAAAAAAATTCAATTTCTCACATCCGCGGTTTTATATGAAATTCAAGAATATAACTTTCTTTCGAAGAGATCAAATGTACTTAACATTTTTATATGAAAAAGGGCGAGAATATGATGTTTGGAGAAAGATTAGATTTTTCCTGATATACTTGCGCGGAATCGAAAAAAAAAATCTTTCTCTCATTCCCCCTTCATTCATAATTCATTTGATTTTTTTTTCTTTTTTCTTTTACAATTGTGCGGCTATATTAAAAGCTCATCAAGCGAATCTCTCGTTCGCCTTTCATCTTCAAAGATTGCGAAATATCTTATAGACAATGTGTGCCTACTCAGGTCAATATAATTTCCCGGAAGTTATATCTGCAACAGGAAACAGTACCGTTCATTAGTCCCGGAAATCGATAACGACGTTGAACTGATTTTCTTATTCTGAATAGTCGGGGAATTTTTTTTTTCACGATTTACGACTTTTCTTCTTAGTCCTCAAGTTATTAAAACTACTTTACGAGCAATTTTTATGGACTTTTTTATTCTCTCTAAATATGTATATTAAATAATGATGGTGCGCATCATTTATTTGTTTTAATCCAGATTTTACCAACAAAAGTCAAAGTTAATAATTCAGTAAGATTAAATAAGTTAATAATTTAGTAAAATTTAATAAGTTAATAATTTATTAAAATAAAATAAAGTTAATAATTTAGTAAAATAAAATAAAGTTAATAATTTAGTAAAATAAAAATAAATTAATAATTTAATTATTTTGATTGCTGGAATTATCGTCAAAAGGATATGTCGAATAAATTACTCATTAAAAATTAAATTAAATTACTTTCAATTTCAATGCAATTTTAATAAAATTTCTCCAACGGGTTTTAATTATTTTTAAAAATATTACACTATACTTCTTTTCAGTCTTTTAACTACTTTAACAATATTTAAATAATATTACGACAAATATTTTTAAAAAAATTAAAAAAAAATATTAATGAAAAATTTACTTTTTAAAAATAAAATTATAATAATTGTTAATTTGATATATTAATGTATACGAGCTCGCTTCCTCTATCTATTTCAAACTAAAATTGTGTTTATTAATATTATTAGAATCGATATTCTATACGTTTTGGTTATAAAAATAATTATAGAGCAAACGTGAAATTGGAATGCAATGATGATATTGGTAATGATAATAGCATTTATTTTTGTGAATAAAATAATAGTAATAATAGCCAACAGGCTATTGGTACTATGAAAACAAAAGGTTTTAACTTTCAAAGTTTCAACTATATAATCAATTGTGCATAGAGCAAAATTTTCAAATAATCTAGTATTGAATTAAATGTCGAAATATTAATTTCAAATTTATTTTATCAATTTCAAATTAAAAATTCAAACCAAATAAAAGGGTTTTCAAACTTATTTTCTAAATTTTCATTAATAGAGACGAACTAATTAGAAAAAAAGGATAAAAAAGCTGGAAATTAATTTTTTAATAGAATATAGCACTGTATTTTAAAGTCTATCAAATTGAGAGAAAAAGATATTAAATTTGTTGCGACGCAAAAATTTTTGTACTTTTTTGTCTCAATTTGCGATATTCTTGAAAAAAAACTTTAAAAACAAGACATTAAAATAAATAAAAAACAGTTTTTATTAGAAAATATACTCAAACAAAAGAGTATTTTCCATTAATAAAAATTATTTTTTCAACATAACAGTTTTTTTTTAATTTCAAATAATCCACAAGTTTTTAACGTTCAAATAGAAAAATTTAAAATTATAAATATATTAAAAAATTATTGACTTTTATAAAAAGCAAAAGCAAAATTAAACATTGAAAATCTTTGTAAATATTTTTTTTTTTTAAATTGAATTTCAGTGAAAATTTGATTATTTATGAAAATAATTTAACATTTGCGAAGAATTTATCCATATTTTCTTTAAATAATTAAATTCTTTTGTGAAATTTTATTAAAATAGTAGAAAATCATAGAATTTTTTTCAAAGAATTTTTATATTATTTACAAGAATAATTGAATTCCTGCAAAGAATTTTATTATTTATGTAAACAATTAAATTCTTGCGAAAAATTTTATTCAATTCTTTTAAATAATTGAATTTTGGTTAAAAATTATTATTTATGAAAATAATTGAATTTTTTCAAAGAATTTTTATTATTTATAAAAATAATTGGATTTGTACAAAGAAATTTATTATTTATAAAAATAATTGAATTCTTGTGAAGAATTCTTTTCAATTCTTTTAAATAATTGAATTCTTGTTAAAAATTATTATTTTTGAAAATAATTGAATTTTTTCAAAGAATTTTTATTATTTATAAAAATAATTGAATTTGTACAAAGAAATTTATTATTTATAAAAATAATTGAATTCTTGTGAAGAATTCTTTTCAATTTTTTTAAATAATTGAATTCTTGTTAAAAATTTTATTCAATTCTTTTAAATAATTGAATTCTTGTTAAAAATTATTATTTTTGAAAATAATTGAATTTTTTCAAAGAATTTTAATATTTATGAAAATAATTGAATTTTTTAAAAGAATTTGTATATTATTTACAAAAATAATTGAATTCCTGCAAATAATTTTATTATTAATATAAACAATTGAATTCTAGCGAAGAATATTATTCAATTCTTTTAAATAATTAAATTCTTGTTAAAGATTATTATTTATGAAAATAATTGAATTTATTGAAAGACTTTTTATTATTTTTAAAAATAATTGAATTTGTGCAAAGAAATTTATTATTCATAAAAATAATTTAATTCTTGGGAAGAATTCTATTCAATTTTTTTTTAAATAATTGAATTCTTGTTAAAAATTTTATTATTTTTAAAAATAATTGAATTCCTGCAAAGAATTTTGTTATTTATAAAAATAATTGAATTTGTACAAAGAAATTTATTATTTATAAAAATAATTGAATTCTTGTGAAGAATTCTTTTCAATTTTTTTAAATAATTGAATTCTTGTTAAAAATTATTATTTTTGAAAATAATTGAATTTTTTCAAAGAATTTTTATTATTTATAAAAATAATTGAATTTGTACAAAGAAATTTATTATTTATAAAAATAATTGAATTCTTGTGAAGAATTCTTTTCAATTTTTTTAAATAATTGAATTCTTGTTAAAAATTTTATTCAATTCTTTTAAATAATTGAATTCTTGTTAAAAATTATTATTTTTGAAAATAATTGAATTTTTTCAAAGAATTTTAATATTTATGAAAATAATTGAATTTTTTAAAAGAATTTGTATATTATTTACAAAAATAATTGAATTCCTGCAAATAATTTTATTATTAATATAAACAATTGAATTCTAGCGAAGAATATTATTCAATTCTTTTAAATAATTAAATTCTTGTTAAAGATTATTATTTATGAAAATAATTGAATTTATTGAAAGACTTTTTATTATTTTTAAAAATAATTGAATTTGTGCAAAGAAATTTATTATTCATAAAAATAATTTAATTCTTGGGAAGAATTCTATTCAATTTTTTTTTAAATAATTGAATTCTTGTTAAAAATTTTATTATTTTTAAAAATAATTGAATTCCTGCAAAGAATTTTGTTATTTATGTAAACAATTGAATTCTTGCGAAGAATATTATTCAATTCTTTTAAATAATTGAATTCTTGTTAAAAATTATTATTTTTGAAAATAATTTAATTTTTTCAAAGAATTTTATAGAAATTTTTTAAAATAATTGAATTTTTTAAAAGAATTTATATATTATTTACAAAAATAATTGAATTCTTGCAGAGAATTTTATTATTTATGTAAACAATTGAATTCTTGCAAATAATTTTATTCAATTCTTTTAAATAATTGAATCCTTGTTAAAAATTATTATTTATGGAAATAATTGAATTTATTGAAAGACTTTTTATTATTTTTAAAAATAATTGAATTTGTGCAAAGAAATTTATTATTTATAAAAATAATTGAATTCTTGCAAAGACAAATTTTATTATTTACGAGAACAATTGAAGAATTTAAGTTTGCCATACCTACACTGTAAAAAATTTAGGGAGTTAACGGACTCGGGAGTTGGGAGTGAAATTTTTCGAGTTAAAAATCAACTCCAAAAGAGAGTTAATTTCTAACTCCCTTCATTCAACACCCGCGCGAGTTATTTTTTCCATGGGGAGTTAGCATTTGGGTGTTAAATTTTAACTCTCTTTATTTAACTCCCCTGGCATTAACTCCCCAATGGGTGCGACTTTTATAGACCCCCCGGGGGAGTTAAAATTTAACTCCCTTTTTTTACAGTGTAGTCATCTTTTACTCTCATTTCCACGTGGGTTAATATATTAAGGACATGTGTCTTTATCTTAAATTATTTATAATTTTTTAGAATATTATAAACAATTTTGATAAATTTTGGAAGTGAGTGGAAAATGAAATTGAAATGAGTAGAAAAAATTCTTCTTTTCTTCACCACTAACTTGTTCGTTTCCTTAAAAATTAAATTTATCTTTATTTCACAAATGAAATAAAATCCAAAATTTATAAATAATTAAAAATGTTAATCAATTTCCAAACTGTTCTTAATTGATTTCCGCAGTTAACGTGAGAGAAGAATTGAAATTTAGAGTGCAGGAAAAGTAATAGTTTTGAAATTGGCAGGAATCTCGAAAGGATATTTACCAAGTTGTTGGTCCACTGTCAGTGGAGAAGAAAGAAATGCGCAGGTGAGGAAGGTGATTTTGGTTGGTACGTGATCCAGTGTTCGAAGCGACGGAGACGATGTTCCAATTCTTTTATCCACCTTTCCTAACTCTCAAAATTTTCCATTGCTTCGTGCCTGGCTTTCTCTACGATCGACGAAAGAGAGACACGCGGTGAAAAAAGAAAAAAAAAAGAAAAAATAAAATAAAAGAAATGACTATGGTGCGACGAACTTTGCCAGGCACGTCCCTCCATGTTCTTTTCGAACGAAGAACATTGTCAGCTGAACCTTGAGTCTCTTGTTTTCTATACCGAAAAACCAATACGTATGCAACAAGGGTACCTTCTTTAATTTCGAGAATTGTTCTCCAGAACTCGAAGAAAGGAGCATCGCCAGAAGAGTTAAAACCATTTTCACTCGTGTTTCAAATTGAATGCATTTTAAACTATTTCCTACTGTCGAACAAAGGAAAACACACCCCTCTTTCTCTCTTTTCTTTTCTTTTCCAGCTACACAAATTATTTATTCAAAAAATTCATCTCTCTAAATACAAAATTAAATTTATTTAAATTCGAAACGTGGAATATTTCAATAAATAACAACTTTTACGAAAAGGAAAAAAAGCACACAAGGAAATAATTTATATTATCACTATAATGTTGTGGATTAAGTGATAAATATTTTTCATTCGAGATAAATGACAGTACTTTAGAGAGAAGATTTATTTGCAATTTAATTTCTCAACCCGGGGGTGAAATATTTACATCGCCCTTTTAAGTTTAGTTTATATGGAATAAATAGTTTTGCGAGAGTCTACATGTATTCTTGTATTTATGAGAATGCAAGTAACGGAGAGGAGAGAAAAACACCTCAAAGTGGAAAATGGTCCATAGCTGCACACACCCCCATCAGTTAAAATACAAACGGGGAAAAAGAGATTGCGAAAATACGTTGTGTGCTAAAACTTTTGCAACAATCTTTTTCCGTAATATTCCCGAAGGTGATACCTTTCATATCATCCACCTTGCCAAGAAACTATTTCGCGCGAAGCTTATGCAATTTTCCTCTTTTTCATAAAGTTTCTAAAAGGCAAACGTTTAACAATCTTGTTTTATGAAAAAACATAAAAAGATATACTCTTTCTATTCCCCCCCCCCCTCCTCTGACGTGGTTTAATTAAAATATTTGTCAAATTTTACATTCTCATTCGAAAAATTTCTAAATTTGTTAAATTTTTCTTTTTTAATACACATTTTAAAGGAAATTTTTAGCATTTTTAAAAAAGTATTTTAGCATTTTTCTTATCATTGTCGTAGTATTCTTTTCGTCGTTCTTTTTAAATTTGTATTAGCAACGTATTTATTGAAATTAGTGACTGACTTTTTGCTTTTGAATTATTAAATTTAATTAATTAAGGGAAATTACTATCTATTAGTGAAATAAATACTGATTCAAATATAAAAAGTTCATTCTGTTCACACCTTAAATTAAGTATTAGTCATTTTTGCGAATGTTTTTATTTTTAAGGTTTTGACAATTTTCATAAATAAACAAATTTTTAACCAAGTTTTTAACAAAAATTCAATTCACATTAAAAAAAAATTGAACAAAATTCTTCGCAAGAATTCAATTATTTTTAGAAAAAATAAAATTTTCACAGAAATTCAATTATTTTCACAAATCACAAAAATTTTTAACAATAAGATTTCAATTATTAAACAACTTATGGAATAAAATTTTTCGCAAAAATTAAATTCTTTGCGCAGGAATTCAATTATTTTTATAAACAATAAAAATTCTTTGAAAAAATTCAATAATTATTTACTATTTTAATAAAATTTCACAAGAGAAATTAATTATTTAAAGAAAATTTTAATAAATTTCTTCTCAAATGTTCAATTATTTTCAGAAAAAATAAAATTTTTAACAAGATTTCAATTATTAAAAAACTTTGAATAAAATTCTTCGCAAGAATTCAATTCTTTTCAATTCTTTGCGGTGGAATTAAATTATTTTTATAAATAATAACATTCTTTGGAAGAATTCAATTATTTTTGAAAATAATAAAAATTCTTTGAAAAAATTCAATTATTTTCATAAATAATGAAATTTGTAACAAGAATTTAATTATTTAAAAAAAATTGAAAAAAAAATTATTCGCAAGAATTCAATTATTTTCACAAATAATCAAACTTTTATCAAGAATTCAATTATTAAAAAAAATTGAATTAAATTTTTTTGCAAGAATTCAATTGTTGTCATAAATTATAACATTCTTTGCTGAAATTTAATTATCTTTATGAAACAATAAATTAAATTATTTTTATAAATAATAATTTTTTTAACAAGATTTCAATTATTTAAAAGAATTGAATAAAATTCTTCGCATGAATTCAATTCTTGACATAAATAATAAAATTCTCTGCAGAAATGAAATTGCTATTAAAAATAATAAAAATTCTTTAAAAAAGTTAAATTATTTTTATGAATAATAAAATTTTTAACAAGAATTTAATTATTAAAACAAGTTGAATAAAATTCTTGGCAATAATTTAAATGTTATCATAAATACAATTATTTTTATAAAACAATGAAAATTCTTTGAAAAAAATTCAATTATTTTCTACTATTTTAATAAAATTGCACAAAAGAATTAAATTTTTTTTCATAAATAATAAAAAATCATTGCAGAAATACAATTATTTTTCATGAAACAATGAAAAATCTTTGCATAGGAAATCAATTATTTCTCATGAATAATAAAATTCATTAAAGCAATTAAATTATTTTTATAAATAATAAAAATTGTTTGAAAAAATTTAACAATTTTTTACAATTTTTATAAAATTCAACAAGAAAAATTCAATTGTTTACATAAATAATAAAATTCTTTGTAGGAATTCAATTATTTTTGTAAATAATAAAAATTCGTTGAAAAAATTCAATTATTTTCATAAATAACAATTTTTAAGAAGAATTCAATTATTTAAAACAATTGAATAAAATTCTTCGCAAGAATTAAATTATTTTTATAAACAAAACATTTTTTTTATATTGGAATTCAATAACATTCAATGTAATTTTAATTAAATTTCTCGAACAGGTTCAATTATTTTTAAAAAAAATTGAACTACTTCTTTTAAGTCTTAAGGCTATTTTTTTGAACTTTTTTTCCTTTTTCTTTTTTTTTGAATAATTAACAAGTGCGAAGACTGGCAATAAATGTTAAAATGCCCAAAAATGAAACAACAAAAATTAAAAGCTATTGGCCAGAGAATTCGCCATATAACGTCATTACATTCCAGTTGACTGTCTTTTTCATAATAATTCTCCAGGAGAACCTGAAAGCAGAGAAAAATGACTAGAAACTCAAAAGGAAATTCTTGGCTCCATTTTTCGATGCAATTGAATAGATCAATAGAAAAAGCGAACGAAAGAGAATGAAACTTTTGAATGGAATGTTTACTAATACGAAAAGATCTCCATTTTTCCCTCTCTCTCTCTCTCTCAATTTTTTCCTATGCATATATATATAAACACATTTTTCATTCGCAGAGGGTCAAGAAGTAGATCTGTATATATATATAGGAAAGAGGTTGAACTACAAATAGAGCATGCAGCAACCGGAATGGAAATAAAAGTGGCTTAAGAGGGGGGAAAAGGGTAAAAAAAAGGGTAAAAAAGGGAAAAGAGGAAAAAAGGAGAAGAGAGGAAAAAGGGGGAAAAAGGGGGTAAAGATAGATAAGGTTTGTAGGATGCAGAGAAGGGTGAAATGAGAGAGAAAGTAGAAAAAGCAAAGCGAGATGAAAGAAGGGAAAGGAAGTGGCAAGTACACCGACAGTTTGAATAAGTGGTTCCCCGTGGGTTCCATTCGCGAATAAACTACCGCTTCTGCGCGCAAAATCGTTCACTGCAATTTAACCGCAAAGAAAATGTTGGAAAATTTCACTCCCCCCCTCCCTTCCCCTTCTCTCACTTTAAAGGGGTTCAACTTTAACAGACTGTAGCTTTTATCGAAAGGAAACGAAAATTTTTATCGTGGCACTCAAAGTCCGAACCTATTTATTTTTTACTAGCAACGAGAAAGTAAAATGTGCGCATATAAAAATGGGTCTTTTTTGAAAAAAAGAAAAAAATTATCAGAGAAAGTTACATTTTATTTTCCCTGCATTTTGGTTTTTGTCCATATAAAAAGAAATTTTACATAACATTTGTGGTTTCGATTTCAAGTCTATAAAAATATTTTACCGTTAGATTTAAACAACATTTTTTTTTATTAAGTAATTTAAAGTAAAAATTTTTGCATTTACAAATCGTAAATAAGATGAATTTTTATAAAAGAATCTACAATATTCATTAAAGATTAAATAAATTAAATTATGAAGTTTGTTAATGATTTTTGGCTTTTGTAACTATCACGGATAAAGAACTGCAATTTTCATATAAAATTGAAATATTTATGTAAATATAATTTCTCTGCAAAATATAATTGGCGATCCTGAGCTAAAACTGATGAAATTGTGTAGAAAGAGATAGTTAACTAAACACATAAAAGAAACTCAACTTTAAAGTCGTTAAAAAATTTCCAATTTAAAACATCGTCTCTAAATATTTAATCATAAAAATGAAATATCGTAAAATTAATAGATCCTACTTTTTTATATTTCAAGTAGCTATATCTTTTTATAGATAAATTACTTAAACTTCTTTGTTTCTTAACTTTTATTTATATTACAATACTAGAAAATAATTGAATTCTTTTGTAAAATTTTATTAAAATAGTAGAAAATAATTGAATTTTTTCAAAGACTTTTTATTATTTTTAAAAATAATTGAATTCCTGCAAAGAATTTTATTATTAATATAAACAATTGAATTCTTGCGAAGAATTTTATTCAATTCTTTTAAATAATTGAATCCTTGTTAAAAATTATTATTTATGAAAATAATTGAATTTTTTCAAAGAATTTTTATTATTTATAAAAATTATTGAATTCCTGCAAAGAATCTTATTATTTATGTAAACAATTCAATTCTTGCGAAGAATTTTATTCCATTTTTTTTAATAATTTACTTCTTATTAGAAATTGTATTATTTGTGCAAATAATTTAATTCTTGCGAAGAATTATATTGAAATGTTTTAAAAACATATTTGATTTTTCCCGAAAAAAATTATGAAAATTGTATTTTAAATAATTGAATTTCATTAAAAATTTTATTATTTATAAAAATAATTTCAAAATTTGCGAAGAATTTATCAACATTTTCTTCAAATAATTGAATTCTTTTGTGAAATTTTATTAAAAAAGGTACAAAATAATTAAATTTTTTTAAAGAATCTCTATTATTTTTAAAAACAATTGAATTCACACAAAGAATTTTATTATTTTTGTAAACAATTGAATTTTTACAAAGAATGTTATTCAATTTGTTTTAATAATTGAATTCTTGTTAAAAATTGTATTATTTATGAAAATAATTTATATTTTTTTCCAAGAATTTTTCTTATTTTTAAGAATAATTGAATTTCTGCAAAGAATTTTATTATTTATGACAACAATTGAATTTTTACAAAGAATTTTATTATTTTTATTCAATTTTTTTAAATAATTGAATTCGTGATAAAAGTTTTATTATAATTGTGAAAAAAATTGAATTCTTGCGAAGAATTTTATTCAATTTTTTTTTTTTGTAATTGAATTTTTTCAAATAATTTTTATTATTTATAAAAATAATTTAATTGTTTCAAAGAATTTTATTATTTATCAAAAATAATTTAATTCCTACGCAAAGAATTTTCATTGTTTCATAAAAATAATTGTATTTCTGCAAAGAATTTTTATTATTTATGGAAACAATTGAATTCTTTTGTAAAATTTTATTAAAATAGTACAAAATAATTGACTTTTTTAAAAGAATTTTCATTGTTTTATAAAAATAATTGAATTTTTGCAAAGGATTTTATTATTTATGAAAACAATTGAATTTTTGCGATGAATTTTATTCAATTTATAAAATTAATTGAATTTCTGAGACAAATTTTATTCCATTTGAAAATAATATTGAATTTTTTTAAAGAATTTTTTTTTATTTAAAAAAATAATTGAATTTATTGTTTCATAAAAGTAAATAAATTCCTGAACGGAATGTTATTATTTATGACAATTGAATTCTTGCGAAACATTTTATTCAATTTTTTTTTTAATAATTGAATTCTTGATAAAAGTTTGATTATTTTGAAAATAATTGAATTATTGAGAAGAATTTTTTTCAATTTTTCTAAATAATTGAATTCTTGTTAAAAATTTTATTATTTAGGAAAATAATTGAATTCTTGTCAATAGTTTTATTATTTATGAAAATAATTGAATTTCTGCAAAGAATTTTATTAAAATTTATAAGAAAAATTGAATTCTCATGAAAAATTTTATTATTTTTAAAAATAATTGAATTCTTCCAAAGAATGTAATTATTTATGAAAATAATTGAATTCCTGAGAAAATTTTTGAAAATAATAAGCAAGAATAATTAATTATTTTACTTAATAAAAGAAGTTTTTTTAATTTTGAATATGAAATTATTATTAATTATTATAAAATGAAATAATTTTTTTTCGATTTTTCCTCAAGATATCGATGTTTAAGTATATTCTTTAAAACAAGCAATGTTTTTCACCCCGCAAATAACAAAAATACTTGGGATTTTTCTTTGCCTTATATAAATGTTAAAAAGGATACAATGTCTTTATGGTATTTTCAGTAAAACTTTATTGTATAAAGGTAATAGACAATTCTTGAAATACCAAAAGGTTTTGGAGTAGCATTTTTATCAATAAGAGAATTCGCACAACCATCCTGCGAGTAACGTTAGATATTCGAGGAAATTTCCAGTTTACGATATTGAGACACACCTGAAGCGAGTTTCAAGTAGAGAAAAATCAAATCTGTTTGAAAACTATGCTTTTAATGACTTGACTGAAACGGTTTATGCTTTTTCATGTGAATACTTCTGTTAATTGCCTACCGGAGTGACATTACGATAACAATTCCGCAGTAATAGAGGCAAAATGAATTGTTTATAACAGACAACTGTATATTTGCAATCATAAAAACAAAATACCTGCGTCCATTCAGCGAAAATTCCGATCTATAGCAGAAAATTGTTAGTTAACTGAAAGTTAACAAGAAATATTCATGAAAACAATATTTCAAATTGGGAGAAAAAAAGACAAAGACAAAAACAAAGACAACTTTTATTAATATATATTGTAATAATGAATCTCTTTCGTTTCTATATTTAAATTTTAATTATATTTTCCAAAAGCGTTGAAATCGTTTTTAGACTTAAATTACCAAGTTTCTAAATTAAATAAACTTTAAACTCTGCGCGCACTGTGATTATAAACTTTTGAATTGAAAATTATCGTAGCTGACAAAATTTTGAATTCAGACAGATAATGTTTGAAGTAAGTTTGACCGGTTCTAAATTAGATGCACCTTTACTTGGAATTCTTAAGTTTAAAAGTTCCCCAGTGAAAACTTTCCAAAGATTGAACTTATTAAATCTTAAAGCATTCGCATTAAACGCAAAGAGTTCTTTTTACGACGAAACCTTTTTAGTATTTAAAATTAGAGGCACTAAAATCTTCACGCTTCCTAACTTGAAACATTACAAATTGTTATAACTTTAAGAGAGAGAGAGAGAGAGAGAGAGAGAGAGAGTACCTTACCGTGTTGTGTTTTTTTTCTTTTTTTTTTCTTTTTGCACTTTCCATTCTTTTTAATATTATATTTTCCCATTTTCTATTCACACGCAAATGTTAATTTCAAGATGAAGTAAATTCTCGTGAAGAAATGTTCAATTTATTACATAGGAGAGAGAACCGCAAGAAGTAAACGCATTTTCTTCTTCTTTTTGTTACAGAATGGCGTTTATGTAAGTGAAAAGGACATGGATGGTCTTGGCTTGTGTCCCTATAACCCTCAACATAACAGCACTGCCGTTTTTGTCGGTGAGTATTTCTATTTTTTTTTCTTTTTACTTTTAATTCGCATTGCATTGAGAACTTTTTAATTTTTATGACTTCCTGTTTGGAATATTATTTTTCAAACTGCTCGGTTGACTCAGAGGTTGGAGAAATCGCAGGGAACTCAGGAAAAATAAAATTGGAAAATAAAAAACAAAAATATTTGAAATTTAATTTTTTTCTAGAAATTTACACTACAAAGCTTCTAATATTTCATTATTATCTAAAATTTTTTATAAACTTCAATTTTAAAATCAATTTTTATAAAAAAAAATTCTAGAAGAATTCAATTCAATTCTTGGGAAGAAATTTATTAAAATTTCTAAAAATAATTAAATTCCTGTCAAGAATTTTATTGTTTAAAAAAATAATTGAATTCTTGGGAAGAAATTTATTAAAGTTTTTGAAAATAATTGAATTCCTAAGAAGAATTTCATTAATTATGAAAATAATTGAATTTATAAGAAGAATTTTATTATTTATGAAAATAATTGAATTCTTGGGAAGAATTTTATTAAAATTTTTAAAAATAATTCAATTCCTAAAAAGATTTATCTTTATTTGTAAATTATCTAAATGCCTGAGAAGAATTTTATTATTTATGAAAATTATTAAATTCTTCCAGGGAAAAATATTAAAATTTCTAAAAATAATTGAATTTTTACGAAGAATTTTATTAAAATTGTTTTAAATCATTGAATTTTTTATTTTTCGTGACAAATTTTTAATATTTGTAAAAGAAAATTAATTTCTCATAAAGAATTTTATCAACAAATTTTTAAATAATTAACTTTTTTCGACGAATTTTCACAAAAATTTTAAGAATATTTACATTATTCGAGGAACTGAATTAAAATTACCTACTAATAATAATTTTAAAATAATTGAATTCCTAAGAAAAATTGTATTATTTATGAAAACAATTGAATTTTTACGAAAAATTTTATTAAAATTATATTAAGTTATATTAAACTATTGAATATCGGTAAAAATTTTATTAATTATAAAAATAATTTAATACCTGAGAAGAACTTTATTCAATTTTTGTTAAATAATTGAATTCTTGCTAAAAAATTTATTACAATATTTAAAAATAAATGAATTCCTGAGAAGAATTTTATTATTATTGAAAATAATTGAATTCTTGTCATGAATTTTATTAAAATTTATAACAATAATTGAATTCTTGTCAAGAATGTTATTATTCATGAAAATAACTGAATTCTTGTCAAGAATTTTATTAAAATTTATAAAAATAATTTAATTTTTCCAAAGAATTTTATTATTTATAAAAATAATTGAATTCTTGTCAAGAATTTTATTAAAATTTATAAAAATAATTCAATTCTTTCAAAGAATTGTATTATTTATGAAAAATAATTGAATTATTATGGAGAACCTTATTCAAATTTTTTAAATAATTGAATTCTCGTAAAAAATTTTTTATTTATGAAAATAACTAAATTCTGGTTAAGAATTTTATTAAAATTTATAGAAGTAATTGGATTTTTGTGGAGAATCTTATTTAAATTTTTTGAAGTAATTGAATTTTCGTGAAAAATTTTTTATTTATGGAATTAATTGAATTTTTACAAAGAATTTTATTATTTATATAAAATAATTGAATTTTTGCTAAGAATTTTATTATTTATGAAAACAATTGAATTCTTGTCAAGAATTATATTATTTATGAAAAATAATTGAATCTTTGCGGAGAATCTTATTCCAATTTTTTTAAGTAATTGAATTCGCATGAAAAATGTTATTATTTGTGAAAATAATTAAATTCCTGTGAAGAATTTTATAAAAATCTTTTTAAACAATTAAATTCTTTATTGGTGGATTTTTTTTATTAAAAATAGTGGATGTTGTAAATAATTGAATTTCGAGTTTTTTTTTTTAAATACATAATTGAATCGTTTCAATGTTATCATTGAACCCATAATTTGACGAAAGACATAATTTTGTCTTTTTAACAATAAAAGAAAAAAAAACTTTCTAAAATTTGCGACTAACATAAAATTGATAAAATCGACAAACTTCGTCTATTCAAAGTATAAACACAAAAAAAGGGGTCAATTTAATTTAAAATTTATTGTAAAAATCAATTGCCAAAAACAAAACGAGAAACGAGTCGTGAATTTAATTTAAAAATGAAAAGTATGCAAAACGTGTAGGCATTCGATTATGTGCGCTTGAATTGGATGATGCAGTTAATTGGATAAAATAGTCATTTGTTTACGTTCGATTTCCAATAGGGCGCAAATATTGATATATGAGTGAATGCATAGTTTAGATACAACGCATATATGATAGCTATACTGAATTTTATTAGCTAATAGCTTTTTGATTTTCGCATTCTGTGGGTCCATTAATGTTCGTGCACGTGCTTTAATGAAAATCGAGCTTCGATTAAAAGCTTTGAAAACCGATATGTACCTGTGTTTCACGAAGAAACGGATTTGCAAATTGATACAACCTTAATTATAAAATATGTATAAATATCAATGGAAACAAATATTACACAGGGAGAAAATAAAAAGAAAATTCTAAATTCCATTTTTTTTTCTATATATATATATATATAAAAATGGAATATATAAATATTTTATATTCCACACTGTGTGTTGAGTTGATTGTAAATCCAATAAAAAATGTCTCGTAAATGAAAAAATATTTTACTTTTAAATGTAGAAAATAACTTTTTAAATACAAAAGCAAGTATTTTCTCTCCATTAAAATAAAAATTCTGTTCATGGAAAAAATAAAAGAAAATCCGATAGAGCTTGATACATTTTTGTTTTAGAATATAAAAATGTTGCATAAGAATTAAACGAACAAAAAATTTCAATTTGTTTTGCCATTATAAATAACCTCAAGAATAAATTTTGATCTAATCCTTGATCCTTATAGAAAGACATATCATTTTTAAAAATTTCAGTAAAATTCTAGAACAAATGTCATTGTTTTTAATATGAATCCAGATTTATGTAAACGTAGAAAAAAATTAATTTTCGACCTACAAAAAGGAGAATATTTGGAGAGCATTAGGAGAAGAAAATTTCTAAGAGAATTCATTTATTTAAATATCGAAAATGTTATGAAAATTGTGTTTCAAATAATTGAATGCTTCAGAAGAATTTTATTATTTAGGAAAAAAAAATTGAATTCTTGTGAAGAATTTTATTATTTATGAAAATAATTAAATTCTTGTCAATAATTTTTTTTAAATTTATAAAAATAGTTTAATTCTTCCAAAGAATTCTATAATTTATGAAAAAAAATTGAATTCTTGTCAAGAATTTTATTAAAATTTATAACAAAAATTGAATTTCTAGGAAGAATTTTATCATTTTTAAAAAAAATTGAATTCCTGAGAAGAATTTTATTATTTACGAAAATAATTGAATTCTTGTCAAGAATTTAATTAAAATTCATAACAAAAATTGAATTCTCATGAAGAATTTTATTATTTATGAAAATAATTGAATTCTTGAGAATAATTATATTAAAATTTATAAAATTAATTTAATTTTCTTCCAAAAAATTCTATTATTTATGAAAATAATTGAATGTCAAGAATTTTATTAAAATTTATAACAAAAATAGAATTCCTAGGAAGAATTATATTATTTTTGAAAATAATTGAATTCCTGAGAAGATTTCTATTGTTTATGAAAATAATTGAATTCTTGTAAAAAATTTTATGACAAAATTTAAAAATAAATTACTTTTTCAGAAGAATTTTATTATTTAAGGAAATAATTGAATTCTTTGTCAAGAATTTTATTAAAATTTATAAAAATAATTGAATTCTTCCAAAGAATTTTATTGTTTTTGAAAAATAATTGAATTTTCGCGGATAATTTTATTATTTATGAAATTAATTGATTTATTGTAAAAAATTTTATTAAAATATTTTAAAATAAATGAATTCCTGAAATGAATTTTATTATTTATGAAAAGAATTGAAATCTTTTGAACAATTTTATTAAAATTTTTAAAAATAATTGAAATCTTGAGAAGATTTTTCTTTACTTGTGAAAATTATTGAATTTCTGCGAAGAATTTTCTTTACTTTTGAAAATAATTGAATTGCTATGAAGAATTTTATTATTTATAAAAATAATGGAATTCTTGCAACGAATTTTATTATTATCAAAACAATTGAATTCTTGCGAAGAATTTTATAAAAAAATTTTAATTAAATATTTGATTTTTTTCGGAAATATTTATGAAAATTGTATTTCAAATAATTGAATTTCGATGCAAATTTTGTTAGCTATGAAAATAATTGAATTTTCTCAAAGAAATTTTATTATTTATGAAAATAATTGAAGTTCTGAGACGAATTTGATTACTTATGAAAATAATTGAATTTTTTCAAAGAATTTTTATTATTTATAAAAATAATTGAATTCCTGCAACGAATTATATTATTACGAAAATAATTGAATTCTTGTGAAGTATTGTATTCAATTTTTTTTTAAACTAAATTCTTGCAAAAAATTTTGATTTTTTCGAAAAAATTTATGAAAATTGAATTTTAAATAATTAAATTTTGATGATAAGTTTATTATTTATGAAAATAATTAAATGTTTGCATATTTTATCAAAGTTTTTTTTTTTATAAGCGAATTCTTTGATGAAATTTTATTAAAATAGTAGAAGAAGATAATTTAATTTTTTCAAAAGAATTTTTATTATGACCAACTCTATTTTCTCTGACTAAAAAGAATAAATCATGAAGTAAAACGGTATTAAGAAAATTGAAATTAACAATCAGTATAAAAAATAGAGTATACAATAAAGAAGCATTTTTCTAATTACTGTTAACAAGACAATTATAACTTTCTCGTTATGAAATTGCTTCTAATGTTAATTTCAAGTTTGTAATCATCTCTAATTAGTTTAAACAAGATCAAGACCTGGAAGAAAAGTAGCGAATAAAACTCAAGTTAAATTCCATTTTCTTGATTGCAAGCTGCTTTTTAAATGAAATTTTTCTTATTATCATGTGGCAGGAGAGGACAAGTAAATTATTTCCCATCTGACTTTTTCCAAGGATATATCAATTTTGAGACAAAAAAAACGTATCAAAATAATTGCATTGCAGCAATTTTGAAAAAGGGGTTTAGTCTCTTTGAAGTCTATCAAATTGAGACAAAAAATCGTATCAAAATTGTTGCATTGTAGCAATTTCGGAAAAAAGGTTCAGTTTCCCTAAGGATATCAAATTAAGACAAAACAATTTTACTACGTTTTTTGTCTCAATTTGATACCCTTATGGAAACTGTGATAAATTAGAAGAAGCATTTCGCAAAATGAAAAAAGTGAGCAAACAATAATAGCAGTGCCTGGTTATTATTTCAGTATTGCGCATCAGGGAAAAATATATATATGATAGTTTTGATAAAACTGTTGAAAATTTGTTAAGGTGCGCAATTGCTCAGGAATTTTCGTTATGCATTGCGGACGGTCGTATATAACATGAGGAAACTAGACGCTAGACTTAGGGGATGAACGTGCTCGTTGCAGACTACAAATCTACCATGAGCCCCAACGGTGAAGGTACACCAGATACCATACAGATGCAGATATAAGATGGGCATGTATTATGCATATAGAGATACATGGCGAAACACAGAGATACACACACACATATGCATTGCGTGTGTCAAGAGAAAAGATTTATTCAAGTTTCATGTCATATATTATCCTCTCAATTACAATTTCACCCAATCGCAGTATATTTACATCATTCACTTTATATGCTATATAAAGAAATATTTTTATTCTCCAAATGCACTTCAAATATTCTCCTTTCTATCGGGGGCGAAAAATTATTTTTCTCTACGTCTCCATAAATTTTGAACCACATTAAAAATAATGACAAATTTAAAGAATTTTTAAAGAATTTTACTGAAATTTCTGAAAATGAATCTCTTTTTTATAAGCATCAGGGAAAAGGTCAGAATTTAGTCTTAAGCTTCAAGGGAAAAAACAAATTTTTGAAATATTTTGTTTGTTATTCAATTATTTTTATAAATAATGAAAATCTTCCCAAAAAATTCAATTAATTTCATAAATAAAAAAATTTTCACGACAATTGAATTACTTAAAAAAATTTAAATAAGATTCTCTGCAAAATTCAATTACTTCTATCAATTTTAATAAAATTCTTGACAAAAATTCAAATATTTTCATAAATAATAAAATTCTTTGCAAGAATTCAATTATTAAAAGAAAATTGAATAAAATTCTTCATAAGAATTCAATTTCTTAAATAAAGAATAAAATTCTCCGCAAAAATTCAATTATTTTTATAAATTTTAATAAAATTATTGACAAGAATTCAATTATTTCGAAAAATAATAAAATTCTTCACAAAAATTCAATTATTTTTATAAATAAAAAATTTTTCACGAGAATTTAATTATTTAAAAAATTTGAATATGATTCTCCCGAAAATTTAATTATTTTCATAAATAATAAAATTCTTTCCAGGAAATAAATTTTTGTTATAAATTTTAATAAATTGCTTGACAAGAATTAAATTATTTTCATAAATGATAAAATTATTTCTAGAAATTCAATTTTTGTTAGAAATTTAATAAAATTCTTGACAAGAATTCAATTATTTTCATAAATAATAAAATTTTTCTCAAGAATTTATTTATTTTTAAATATTTTAATAAAATTTTTTACAAGAATTCAATTATTTTCGTAAATAATAAAATTCTTTCTAGGCATTCAATTATTTAAAACACAATTTTCATAACATTTTTAGAAAAAAATTAATTATTTAAAAAGATTTTTCAAATTTCTTAGCAAGAATTCAATTATTTAACAAAAATGTAATAAAATACTTCTCACAAATTAAATTATTTTTATAAATTAACTAAATTATTAGCAGCATTTTAATTATTTTTTAATAATGATTTAATTCGTCATAAGAACTGAATTATTTTTATAAATAATAAAATTTTTTTTAGAAATTTAGTTATTTTAACAAATAAAGAAAATTCTTCTCAGGAATTCAATTATTATTAAAAATAAAGAAAATACTTCTCAGGAATTCAATTTTTTTTTTAAATTTTAGTGAAATTGTTCAAAAGAATTCAATTATTTTCATAAATAATAAAATTCTTTTCAGAAATTAAATTATTTTAAAAATAATAAAAATTCTTGGAAGAAATTAAATTATTTTCATAAATAAAAAATTTTTCACGAGAATTCAATTATTTAAAAAATTTGAATAAAATTCCTAACAAGAATTCAATTATTAAAAAAATTGAATAACATTTTTCGCAAGAATTTTGTTTTTATAAATAATAAAATTCGTTGCAAGAATTCAATTATTAAAAAAAATATGAATAACATTCTGTGCAAAAATTTTATTGTTTTCATAAATAATACAATTTCTTTGGAAGAATTCAATTATTTTTATAAATTTTAATAAAATGCTTGACCAGAATTAAATTATTTTTATAAATTTTAATATAATTCATGACAAGAATTCAATTAATTTCATTAATAATATAATTCTTCTTATGAATTCATTTATTTTTAAATATTGTAATAAACTTTTTTACAAGAATTCAATTATTTTCATAAATAATAAAATTCGTTTCAGGAATTAAATTATTTTCACAAATAAAAAATTTTTCACCTGAATTCAATTATTTAAAGAATTTGAATAAAATTCTCAACAAGAATTCAATTATTAAAAAAAATTCAATAACATTCTTCGCAAGAATTTAATTGTTTTTCATAAATAATAAAATTCGTCACAAGAATTCAATTATTTTCATAAATAATAAAATTCTTTTTAGGATTTCAGCTATTTTCACAAATACAAAAAATTCTTCTCAAAAAATTAAATTATTTTAAAAAGTTTTAATAAAATTCGTCAAAAAAATTTAATTATTAAATTTGTTGATAAAATTCTTTATGAAGATTTAATTTTGAGAAACATTCAATTATTTAATATTATTTATTTTTGTATTTAAATATAATTTAATTCTTCTAGAATTTTCTTATAAAAATTGATTTTAAAATGAATTTCAATTAAAATTTCAGATAATAATTGAATATTCAAAACAAATGGTTTTGAAAATTGTTAAAGTACTTTTTTAAAAAATATGAAAAATAATTGATGTAAAGAAGAATTTTAGTTACAAATCCTAGAAAATAGTATTTAAATTGAAATGATAAAAATAATTTTGAAGACGTTACAGTAACAATTTTCTTATAATATAAATTATAAAATAATGATTTTTATCACTTTGTCTTGTTTTATAATAAAATTCTATATAATTTGTTGAGAATTTGAAAAAGGTTTGAATTTGAAATTTTAATATCTTAATTCCTCTGAAAATATAATAATGATTAAATATTTATCCAAAAAGCAATTATTGATGTTTTTGAATAATTTTACATTTAAAGAATAAATTAATAAATAAATAATTTTATAATTATATGATAATTTAATAAATTAAATAAATAAATGTAATAGATAATTTTTTTGAGTATCTTATAATTTTTAGACTAAATCAGAATATTCTTTAGGGGCAGAGGAAAAAAGTGAAAATTTTTCTCTGGAAATAAGGGAAGATTTAAAAAGAAAATGTTTCTCGTATAAATTCTTAATCGATGTCTTTCGAGCTTCGTATAATATATATAGACGATACGAATTTATTTTGCTCTCTGTATTCTGCAAGTGATTTCCATGATTATTGTACTATTTCAGGTGGTCAACTGTATGCAGCAACCGTTGCCGATTACTTCGGTGGTGAACCGCTAATTCACAGGGAGAGAATTCGGACCGAACGCTCCGATTTGAACCAGCTGAACGGTAAAGTGAATTTCCAATTTCGCAATCGCAATTGATCACACATTTATAAGGAATGAAATATTAATGTTTCTGATTTCCTTAGGGGAGCTAAAAGAATATGGAATTTTCCCTTAATATTATAAAGCCCTCCTCCATTCATAATTCAAAGGGAGAATATTTCCAAATTTTTGCAATTCTGAATCGTAAATTTTCCCCAGTTTTGCTGAAAGGGAAATTTTATTCTCTTTTTTTTATCTTTGCAAATTTTTTTTTTATTTGGACAAATTTTTACTCTCTTAGTTTCTCTTATGTTTCTTCTTTTTTCTTTTCTTTCTTTTTTTCCTTTCTTTCTTTTTTTCTTTTTTTTCTTTTGCTTTTATATATAGAGGAAGGACTGTATTTTCCTTTTTCTTTTTCTTGTTTTCTGTTTTAACTTTTGCTTTTTTATAGAGAAAAGATTGTATTTTTCCTTTCTTATCTTTATTTCTTTATTTCTTATCTTTTATTTTTTAATTATAAAGATAGAATAAAAAAACGTTTTTTTAGAAAACACTTTTTTTTACATAAAACAAATTTTTACTCTTTTCTACTTTCTCTTACTTTTCTTCTTTTTTCTTTTATTTCCTTTTTTTCCTTTTCTTTTTTTTTCTTTTGCTTTTTATATAGATAAAAGACTGTATTTTTCTTGTTTTCTGTTTTAACTTTGGCTTTTTTATAGAGAAACGATTGTATTTTTCTTTTTTTTAAGTATAAAATTAAAAAAAAACGTTTTTTCAGGAGACAATGAGCATATTTTTTTTTTTTTTTTTTTTTTTTTTTTTTTTGAGAAAACCTATATATAGTAATAGGAGATGTCGTTAAATCTAATGAGATTCGAGAACAATCAGTATTGTATTTTCAATCAACGCGTGCCAATTGCCTACTGATAGCTTTAGTTCTGTTTGCATTACATTGGTTCGGTAACGGAATATCGATCGAATAATCGTAATGCAATCCTTATCGCATATATATACGCCTTATAAATATATTGTATATTAGAAGTGAAGGCATTTCAAGTTATAGAACTTAACAATAGAACTGTTCAACGTCTATTAAACTGTCCTCAATTGTTAACTTTTCTCAGAATAGATACCATCAATTTTATTATCGGTTATCTTCTCTATCTCTTATATTAAAAATACAGAAAAGTATTTTTAAATTTTTATATCTCAAAAAAATAGCACACGTCAACGTGCGGAATTTATTAAATTCTTATTGGATTAAAATTAAATTTAATTATCAATTTAATATTAATTAATATTCATGAAAATAATTTATTTAGAGAGCAATAATTTTAGTTAAAAAAAACTTTCTCATTACTGAATATAAATAATTATATTAATTAATTAATATTAATTAATAATTAATGAAAAAAATTTATTTAGAGAACAATATTTTAGTTAAAAAATCTAGAAAGAAAAAGGGAGGGGGGTGAAAAAAAATATCCCCTTAAGGGGAAAAAAAAGAAACTGTGATTCCTGCTAGTTGGAAAAAATTCTTTTTTTAAAACGTGTAAACGAATTAATTTTTTTCAGACATTGTTGAGAATAGTTTTGAAAATTGCAGATCTTAATTATTTATTTTGCGAACGTATTGAATATCTTTCTTTTCACTCTCAAATTTCATCTTGGAGAGATGGAATACGTCAGTATGATATTACCAAGTATAATGAAGGTATAACAATAACGAATGAAGTAAATAAATCTTTGTTAAAACGTGCCCCGCGTATGAAATTACACTTATTTGTATTTATAATGAAAATACTATTATATTCAGAAATTAGGATTGAAAATTATTAATTATGCTCGGATTTTCTCTATGCAAATTCATTATCTTCTGAATTTCTGTTTTCAATCTACTATAAACTTAGGTAAAAATTCCACAAAATTTTACAACTAATATTTTAATATTAATAAGAATATTAAGAATAATTATTGTTAATTTTTTAATTCTTAATTTTCCAAAGTTATTTTTTCCATCGTTAATTTTTTTACATATTTTTTACTCTATTTATTTAATATTTTATTTATTTATTTATTCATGAAAAAAAAATTTGAGCCAATTACATGACTATTGTCAATTAAATATTTACTTAAATCAAATAATTTTTAAGTCAATTAAATGATTCAATTTAATTGAAACATTTAACAATTTAATATTTGCTTCAAATACTGAAATTATTGGTGTTCAAATACATACTAATTTCAAATACAATTTGATTTAAATAACAGGGTTGCCACAAAAAATTAATTTAGTTTTTCCCTGATGTCCAGACACAATTTTGAAAAAACAATTGAATAAAATTGAAAATAAATAAATAAAAATAAAAAAAGAACAATTTTCAATTATTCAAAAACATTAAAATAATAATAATAATAATAATAATAATTTATAATTTAAAATTCCATAAAATTTTTCGAAAAAAATTAAATTATTTACAAAAATAAATAAAATTTGAATAAAATCCTTCACAAGAATTCAATTATTTTTACAAGTAATAAAACTTTTCACGAGAATTCAATTATTTAAAAAAATTAAAATAAGATTCACCTCAAAAATTCAATTGTTTTTATAAATAAAATTCTTCACGGGATTTCAATTATTTTCAATAAAATTCTAAGTAAATTCTTAAAAAAAAAAAAAATGTAATTATTTTCAAAAATATTCAAAATTCAATTATTTTTTTAAATTTATGCCATAATGCTTTTAATATTCAATTATTATCTAAAATTTTAACTGAAATTCATTATTAAATCAATTTTTATTAGAAAATTCTACGAGAATTCAATTATTTAAATACAAAAATAAATAATTTATTGAATAAATGAGTGTTTTTCAAAATTGAATTTCTCATAAAGAATTTTATCAACATATTTTTAAATAATTCAATTCTTTCGACGAATTTTAATAAAATTTGATTAAAATTATATTATTATATATTAAAAATAATTGAAATTCTAATATAAGTTTTATTATTTATGAAAATAATTGAATCTCTGTAAAAAATTTTATTATTTATGCAAAAATAATTGAATTATTGCGAAGAAATTTATAAAAAAAAAATTTGCAAATAGTTGAATTCCTGTGAAATTTTTATTATTTATGACAGTAATTTAATGTTTGATTATAATTTTATCAAAGTTTTTTTAAATAAGTGAATTCTTTTGGGAAATTTTATTAAATTAGTAGAAAGTAATTAAATTCTTCCAAAGAATTGTATTTTTATATAAATAATTGAATTTCTGCGCAAAATATTATTCAAATTTTTTAAATAATTGCATTCCTGAGAATAATTTTATTATTTATGAAAATAATTGAATTATTAGAAAGAATTTTATTATTTATGAAAATAATTGAATTCTTGTCATGAATTATATTAAAATTTATAAAAATAATTGAATTCTGGTCAAGAATTTTATTATTTAGGAAAATAATTGAATTTTCGTGAAGAATTTTATTATTTATGAAAACTATTGAATTCTTTTGAAAAATTTTATGAAAATAGTAGATTTTGAAAATCATTGAATTGAGGGAAAAATTTTTGAAAATAATTGAAATTTTGACAGAAATTTTAATAAACTTTTTCAAAATATGTCAATTTTGGAGATAAATTTTATTACTTTCGAAAATAATTGAAATTCTTACGAGATTTTTTTAAAAAAAATTTTTGAACTGAATTGAGTTTTTGATAAGAATTTTATTACTTTTGAAAATAATTAAATTTATAATAATTATTAAATTTAATAATAATTTAATTTTCTCCAGTACTTTAATAAAAAAAAATCCCTGCATTCCCTGATCTGTGGCAACCCTGAATAAAAATTATTTGATTTAAGTTAATATTTATTTAGATAATAGAAAAGTAATCGGTTGATTTGAATCAAATTTTTTTTCTGTATTATGTTATTTCTTTGTATTTTTTTTATTTATTCTTTTATTTTCTTTAGTTTTATTCTTTATTCTTTTTTTATTCATTTGTTCTTTTATTCTTTTATTTTCTTTTCATTTTTTAATTCATTTATTTCTTTTATTCTTTTATTTTCTTTTCATTTTCTAATTCATTTATTTCTTTTCTTCCTTATTTTATTTTTAATTTTTCTATTCATTTGCTGTTTGTTTTATTGCTTTTTGCAAATTTTTGTTTTTATTATTAAAGGCGAATTTTTCAAGCGAATAAATTGATGATTTCAGGACCAAACTTTGTCAGTTCTTTCGCCTATGGTGACTACGTGTTCTTCTTTTACCGTGAGACTGCTGTGGAATACATGAACTGTGGCAAGGTGAGATTTGATTTTCCTCCTCTTCTCTCGACGATCTAAATTCGTAACTATCAAAATGCAGCGTTGCAAACGAACGCAAATTTCATATTTGCGTAAGCAGCTCTCTCTGTCCCTCTCTACACAGCGAAAACGCAGCATTCAGGACAAATTTCAAATCCTATAGTTCGGCATTTTCATTTTAACAAATCAGTCTGTTTATCATGAACAAACAAATGCTCGCGCTCACTAATTAGCTGAAATAATTTTACTTCATTAACTTTATTTTATTTTTTTTTATTTTTCAATTAATTAAAATAAATCCTGTAAAAATATTTAAATTTACAAAAAATGTTTCCCTATGAAATATTTTCAATATTTTACAATTTTTGCTTAATTTGAGATACGATGAACACAATTTTGAGCAGTATTTATTGGTGAATTACCAGAGATAATGCTATTTTCTATTTTCAGGCCATATATTCACGTGTCGGTCGAGTATGCCAACACGATAAAGGTGGTCCACACACTTTTAGTGACAGATGGACGAGTTTCCTGAAAGCGAGGCTCAATTGCTCCATACCAGGAGATTATCCTTTCTACTTCAATGAAATACGTGAGTTCTCATTTTTTCTATTTTTTTTTTTTTATCTTACTTTTGATATTTTCTAAAAAGAATTTTTAAAAGCTTTTTCCTTTGTCAATTTTTACAGCTCTTTCTTTCGACAGGGAAAAAAAGAGTCCATGAAAATTTATTTCGTCAGGAAAAGGAGTCATAAAACTTTTTCCTAACAGAAAAAGAATTTAAAATTGTTTTTTTTCTCCATTTGGAGAAGAAAAATTTAATATACTTTAAACCCGTTAGAAAAATGGCAACAAATTTTTTTTTTTACCTAAATTCTTTCTTTATTTAATATGAAAAATGTTTCTTTTGGACCATTCTTGACATTGCTGAACATCAGCAGTTGTAATGTGCTCAATTTGAGATAACTATTATAAATTCAATGCACACTAATTAGTAATATTTAATTACTCTATTCTTCAGTTGTGTTCAAAAAATTTTCGAAAGTCTTTCACAAAAATTCAAATATTTTCACGAAATATGAAAATTTTTGCTGAAATCCAAATATTTTCAATATCTACTATTTTAATAAAATTTCACATAAGAATTCAATTATTTTCAAAAATAATAAAATTTTTAACAAGAATTCAATTATTAAAAAAAAATTGAATAGAATCCTTTGCAAGAATTCAATTATTTCATAAAAAATAAAATTCTTTGGAAAAATTCCATTATTTTTCAAAATAATAAAAATTCTTTGAATAAATTCAATTATTTTCATAAATAATAAAATTCTTCTCAAAAATTCAATTATTTTTATAAATTGCATAAAATTCATTGCAAAATTTCAATTATTTTTATAAATTGAATAAAATTCATCGCAAGAATTCAATTATTTTCATAAATAATAAAATTCTTCTAAAAAATTCCATTATTTTTAAAAAATAATGAAAATTCTACTAAGGAATTAAATTATTTTTGAAAATTAAATACAGTTCTTTGCAAGAATTCAATTATTTGTATAAATAATAATATTATTCCCAAAAAATCATTTATTTTTAATAAATTTGAATAAAATTCTGCTCATCATTTCAATTATTTTTATAAAAACTAAAATTCTTTTCAGGAATTCAATTATTTTCATATAAAATAAAATTCTCCTCAGAAATTCAATTATTTTTAAAAATTTTAATAAAATTCTTTAAATTAATTCAATTATTTTTATAAATAATAAAATTCTTGCCAGAAATTTGATTATTTAAATAAATTTGAATAAAATTCTGCTCAGCAATTCAATTATTTTTATAAAAAATAAAATTCTTCTCAGGAATTCAATTATTTTCATATAAAATAAAATTCTTTTCAGAATATCAATTATTTTTAAAAAATTTAATAAAATCCTTTGCAAGAATTCAATTATTTTTATAAATAATAAAGTTCTTGGCAGGAATTCAATTTTTTTTAGAAAATTTAATAAAATTCTTAGCAAGAATTCAATTATTTTCATAAATAATAAAATTCTTCACAGGATTTCAATTATTTTTAAAAATAATGAAAATTCTTCTAAGGAATTCAATAATTTTTAAAAATTTTATTACGTTTTTTCAAAAGCATTTAATTATTTTCATAAATAATCAAATTTTTTGCAAAAATTCAATTATTATTATTTTCTCGAAAAATGTAATTATTCTTAAAGATATTATTTAAATTCTTATGAAGAATTTAATTATTTTTATAAATATTAAGATTCTTATTATGATTTTAATTATTTGTATGAACAATAAAAATCATTGCACAATTTCAATTATTTTTAATACAATTTTAATCGAATTCTTGGAAAAAAATGTAATTATTTTTATAAATTTTATTAAAATTCTTGACAAGAATTCAATTATTTTTTATATATTATAATATAATTCTTTGCAAGAATTCACTTATTTTCATAAATAATAAAATTATTCTGAGGAATTCAATTTTTAAAAAAAAGTGGAATAAAAATGTTTGCAATTTAATAAAATTCTTGTATAATTTAAAAAAATAATGATTTGGAACTTTCTAATATGAATTGATTAAAAAATGAATTTTAATTAAATTTTAGATAATAATCACCACTTTTTGTCTCATTTACGTTAAAGAAAGAAAAATGTCGTCTTTCTTGCAGGTGTTACACAAAATAAAGTTTTTCATCATTTGAACGTTCAAAACTTTAGCGAAAGTAAGGTATTTTTTGGATTTGATTTTTAATCATTAACATTCAGAAAGAAGTATTTTTTTCATTGAAACAAATAATTGGATTTTTTGTTGCCCTAATTAAAAAAATGATGTCATTTAGAAAAATGGAAGAAAGTTTAAAAAAACATGATCCTATGGAAAGTTTCATTAAAAGTAAAAATCAGTTGCAGATTGTTATCATCCCTGACGTCTGACGTGAGAATATTGACCCTTTTTGAGAAATATTAATTTTTGCAGTAAAAAAAAAAAGAAATTCGTTACACTAACGAAAAGGGTTGAAGCTTTGAAATGGAAACAAATGGGAATTGGAATGAACAGTAGCCGAAAGTTTTGAAACTATGCTTCTTACAGGAAGCCTGATAAAAATGCCTCTCGAGTTGGAAAGTTCGTTTCCTAAGCTTCTTAGGGGCAAGTCATATCTAAACTAAAATCTCAAGTTTTGAAAGGAAGCCAAGAGCTATTAGAGCTGAAACTTGGAAGTTTGTATAGAATGGCATGGCAGGCAGGCAGGCAGGCGGCAGGGCGTTGCAGTAAATAGTTTTGTTTGAAAATGCGCTCAAGGGTTGTGTAAACTATCAGTTTGAGTAAAACATGTCATTTCTGGTGTGACGTGGATAAGTTCTGGTGCATCAATTATACAGGTGTTGTAGTGCATTGAACAATATGAAGGAAGCGCGGACTGCTGGCTCGCATTTGCAACGTTTTGCACAACGGATATCTATGTAATTTACGTAGGAATGCATCTGTCATCTCACGTATGGGTCGGTTAGTTATTGTACACAACACTGCCTGCATTTCCGGGTCTATGGCACTTGAAATGAACTCACGACTGTAGTTGCAATTCTTCGAGATGCAAAACAAGGTTTATACATCAGGCTAGCTCTTCTGCATATATTCTCTCTCCGTCTCTCTCTTGTAATACATTTCGAGGGAGGACTGAAACATGTACTTGTGACCTCATTCGCGATCATTCAACATCAACATTCGAATAGCGATTGAGAAAAGAATAAACAATCTCGTGACGTTACATCTGAGCTTTGACGCTATTTTCATATTTCATCGTAGATCCTTTGAGATTGAGACAATCATTTTTTATTCCATTTCTTTTCTCTTTCTCAACGTTGTAACAAAAATTTGAATACAATTCTTCGCAAGAATTCAATTTATTTCATAAAAAAAAATTCTTTGGAGAAATTCCCATATTTAAAAAAAAAAAAAAAAAAATTCTTTTAAAAAGTTCAATTATTTTCATAAATAATAAAATTCTTCTCAAAAATTCAATTATTTTCACAAATAATAAAATTTTTCTCAAAAATTCAATTATTTTCACAAATAATAAAATTTTCAGGAAAATTCAATTATTTTTAATAAATAGTAAAATTATGTCAGGAATTCAATTCTTTTTAGAAAACTGAAAAAAATTCTTAGCAAGAATTCAATTATTTGTATAAATAATAAAATTGTTACCAAAAATTCAATTATTTTTATAAATAATAAAATTTTCACCGAAATACAATTAGTGAAAATATTTTTATAAAATTCTTCTAAAGAATTCAATTATTATTTTCACAAATAATAAAATTTTCAGGAGAATTCAATTATTTTTAATAAATAGTAAAATTCTTGTCAGGAATTCAATTCTTTTTAGAAAACTGAATAAAATTCTTCTCAAGAATTCAATTATTTTGACAAATAATCAAATTTTCAAGAGAATTCAATTATTTTTAATAAATAGTACAATTCTTTGCAAGAATTCAAATATTTTCACGAATAATATAATTATTCTCAGGAATTCAAATATTTTCATAAAAAATAAAATTCTTCTCAGGAATTCAATTATTTTCATAAAAAATTAAATTCTTCTCATGAATTCAATTATTTTAATAAATAATAAGATTCTCCGCAAAAATTCAATTATTATTTTTCATAAACAATACAATTCCATGGAAAAATTCAATTATTTTTATAAATTTTAATAAAATTCTTAACAATAATTAAATTATTTTAATAAACAATAAGATTCTTTGCAAAAATTCAATTATTTTCAATATCTACTATTTTAATAAAATTTCTCAAAAGAATTAAATTATTTTTTAAAAAAATGTAATAAAATTCGTTGCAGGAATTAAATTATTTTCATAAATAATAAAATTATTGACAAAAATTCAATTATTTTCAAAAATAATAAAATTTTCACCGAAAGTCAATTGAAAATATTTTTATAAAATTCTTCTTAAGAATTCAATTACTTTCACAAATAATAAAATTTTCAAGAAAATTCAATTATTTTTAATAAATAGTAAAATTATGTCAGGAATTCAATTCTTTTTGGAAATAATACAATTGTCTCAATGTCTTATCATACTGATAGGAATTCTCCAGAAGAAATTGTCAAAAAAAAAAAAAGAAAAAACGACGAAACAAACGAAGATAATTGGGTAATTAGAAGTCAGTGGAAACGAAATTAAGGGAATTTAGCTAAAATAAAGACTGGTAATTATATTGCAGACAAGAGCAAGCAAAAATAAGATGAAATTGGATTGCGGTATAGATAGAAGAAAAAAAATACTTCTTTTGTACCACGGTAAGAACAGTATTGAAAAAAACGAAAAAACAAAAAAAAAATAACAAGTGGAACGTGAAGAAAACGAGTAAAAAGTATAAGGAAGGCACAAAATAAAAGGCAAAGAAAGCGCGAATCGGGAATATAAAACCTAAAGAAAATAGGAAATGAAACAGAGGAAAAAATAAAAGGAAGTGAAACTATAGCAAAAAAATAAAGAAAACAAGTATAGTAAACGAAATTAAAAAAATAAATAAAATGAGAAATGAACAAGTGAACAATAAAAGAAACAAAGAAAGAAAAACAGATTATTTCAATTTTGGATCTTTGGATATAATTTAAAATTATTTTTGTAGAATCTTTTTTTGTAGAAATGAAAATTTTCGTCTTTTATTATATTAGAAAATATTTCTCCACTTATTTTCAATAATTAGTAAATGGTCTTTAATTAATGGAAATATTTCTTTCGTAAGCAATAAAGTAACTATTATTAATTATTATAATGAAAATAAGGGGGAAAAAAATTGAAATTTAAAAAAAGGAAAATTTCTATAACGAAATAGTAGCTAATTATTAAACACTTTTATCTTTGGAATTATTCTCTCTTAACTGGAATTCTTTCTGTTGCTGACGGAATAATTACTATAAAATCTTAAGACTTATTTTATAACGGAATTAGCCTCCGTAACTGAATTCATTTCGTCATTCAAGATTTCCTTGGGGTTTAGTGTATTTAAATTTATTTACCACTGAAAAGCATAATAATATTAAAGAGTTTATGCTTTGAAATTGCTAATTTGATGCAGTAACAATAAATTAACCATGTGTTTGCGAAAGCCGCATGTTTACAGAGAAATAGAGCAGTTTATAATTTTAATTTTAACGATGCTCTCAGCTGAATAATATTGCCTTAAGATATTCGTTAAATAATAATATTATAATATAATTATTATTAAATGAATCAAAATTTAATACATATTTTCAATTGCTTAAGATAAAGTTTTGAATTTTCAAAATGAACGACAATATTATTGTTACTTTACTTACTACTTGTATTCTGTTAAAAGAATCATGTTTTTAAAATATTATTTTTGTTTTTAAATTTCAAAATTAGTAATTGAATAGAAATATTAAATTAATTTTAGGCTTTTTAAAATTAAAAATTATTAATTGAACTACCGTAAATGTTAGGCGTGATATTTGGTATTCCATTTATTATTATTATGCACATTACAAAAAAAAAATTTGACAAATTTCAGATTCAAAATTTGTAAAGTACATAAATAATTAATTGTTAATTATTTTCAAAAGTTTTAATAAATTTTTTCGCAGGGATTCAAATATTCTCATAAATAATAACATTTTGTTTGAAGAATTCAATTATGTTTAGAAATGGTAAAACACTTTGCAGGAATTCAATTATTTTCAAAACAATGTTTGTAAAATTTCACGAAAAGATTCAATTATTTTTTTAGTACATTCATAATTCTCTTCATAAATCAATTAAATCTTTAATCATTTTTCCGAAAGTTCTTCGAGAATTCAATTATTTAAATACAAAAATTCAATTTTTTGTAATAATTGTAAAGGTCTATGTTTTTTTAAGTTAAAAAAGTATAATATTTTCAAAAAATTATAATAAAGAAATTCTAACAATTAATTTTTCAAAAATATTTATAAATAAACTATAAAAGATAATGATTTTTTAATTATTATATATACAATTTAAAAATTTCCAAACAATTGAAATTTGGTAAAATCTTTTGAAAATAATTGAATTTTTGAATATTATAAACAAAAATAATCAAATTTTTGAAGAATTTTAATTATAAATATGAAAATGATTTTTCCAAAATTTCAATAAGTCTAAAAAAGTAAATTTTTTGAAAATTTAATTTACTTTGTTCAAAGATAATTGAATCTCAAAAAATTATGTTAGAACAATTCTAAGAATTAGTTTTTTAAAAATATTATATTGTAATTATTCGAAAATAATTGAATTTCTTAAACGAATTTTTGTATAATTTAAAAAAAAATAATTCGTTTTTTAAAGAATTTTAATTAAAAATTTTGAACCTGATTATTTTCTCAAAAATATTAAAAATTATTCCAAATAATTTAAATGTCATTATTTTTTTAATGTATTTGAATTTTCGTAAATATGTCATGGAAAATACAGAAAAGAATTGAATTTTAAAATATTTTCAAAAAGTCATTCTTAGAAGTTTTTCATTCTAATTTTTTCAAAGTTCAATTATTTTCTATGTTTTCAATTTTACATATTTCCGAAAATTCAAATACATTGAAAAAATAATAGGTAAAATTTTTTGTAAATTTAATTTTTAGAAGCTAGTTTTCATTAATTTTCATTTTTAAATTTACACTTGAAGATTTTTTATTAAAACTTTTGAATTATTTTCAAAATTTGCAATTAAAATTTTTCAAAAATTATAATTGAAATACTTGCAGGAAAATTAATTATTTTCAATTAAACATGACAAAATTTCGATTATTCAAAATCTTTTTAATTGTATTATATTTTGAAAATTTAATTAGAAAACTTACTCAAAAATATTTTTTTAAAGTTTTGTCTATAATTATTTTTTATGCTATAAAAATCGAAATAAATTGCAATTTATACTAAAAAATGTGGTATTTTGTTGAAATATTTGAAAAAAAGGCGAAAAAGTCTGAATTTTTGAAAATAGGTCGAAAAAATCGTATTTTTTAAAAAATAGTCGAAAAAAGTCGAAAAATTCATAATATTTGCTAAAAATACTGAAAATGGGATATTTTGTTGAAATATTTGTAAAAAAAGTCGAAAAAGTCTGAATTTTTGAAAATAAGTCGAAAAAAATCGTATTTTTAAGAAAAAAAGTTGAAAAATTCATAATATCCGTGGCCCGCAATTATTTTCATTAAATTTCTTAAATTCGAGATCTTTAAAAAATTTTAATTATTTACATTTTTTAATTTTAGTTTAATTTAAATGTTTTAAAAAATTTTTTAATTATTTACATTTTTTAATTTTAGTTTAATTTTAGTTTAATTTAAATTAGATTAAATTTTATTTAAATTCTTTAAAGAATTTGTGCTACTGCCACTTTTGGAAGAAAGATACCTGAGAAGTTAAAGAAAAATTTAGTTTACATTTGTAATTTTTGATCGACTAACAATATAAATCGCTAATTTTCAAGTCTTTCTAAAATAATGAATAAAAACTGATTTTAATGGATGAATGCGTGAATATAGAAGATAACTAATACTATAAATAAATTGAATTTCATTGTTCGAAATACATACAGTATACAGGATATAATTACGTTGTTATGAAATAAAACGAGACTTTTGAATTCAAATTGAGATTGTTTCAAATTAGAAATTCAATAATTGCTTGTGGGCTATGGAGGTAAATCGTTTGTGAAGTGCAAAAGTTGGAACTGGGTATAGAAAATTGATTATTAGTTGCGGCAGCGCATTGCTCGTTGCAATAGTAAACTTATTGTTCCAGTTTTCAGCAAACGGTGCACGACATTAATCTTGAGTTTCTTGTTGTTTGTTCGGTCAGACTTGTAATACGAGAACAAAGATGGATGTTGAGGTTTCATCGTTATAATTTTGCATGCGTGCAAAAAAAGAAAATTGCTTTTTAAATCATTTCAAATTACAGGAAAAAGTGGAAAATTTTCTCAACTTCTGGAACCTTTTGTACCTTTTGTATTTAAGAGAGAAAAAAGTCAATAAAATAATCTCGATATGAAAGTAGAGATCATTTTTATTTTCTTCCTTAAAGATATTTCAGACTTTGTCAGAAACTTTATGTCCAAGTTTTAAAATCGAATGGTTTTGCTTTTCATCTTTTGAATTATATATATATTCGTCACTCTGGGAAAGTTTTCGGTGGTTTTTCTTTTTTTTTTTTGTCCCCCTTGAATCTATGGACATCTCTCCGATGTCTGGAAAAAGTTGGGGGACAAAGTTTTCACAAATTGATGCGGCTGCAGTTTTGCACCGAGTGATTCACTCGAATAGTTATCATACTATCTGTGGCAACTATCGACTAAACTTGGAGAAGGGGAAGTTAATAACTTAATTCAAGACACTGTGTATTAATCTTTGGAGCAAAACTAATTTTATGGTCATCAAAGTGGAAAGCTGATATCAAAGCTTTGATATAGTGGGATCGGTAGAAAAGGTTTCGGAATTTTTTTTTTTTTTTTAATTAAAATTATTGGTTTAGTTGAATTATATTATAAAATAAAAATAACTGTGAAGCTTTCTTTTTCAGTTATTTTTTTTTTTTTTTATTGCAAAAATTCATGAAGATTATGAAGGACTTTTAAGTCTTCATTTATTCGCAGATAATTTACTTTCACATGGTAGATTAATTTCTTACCCCACGGATAATTAAATTTCACATGGAAGATTAATTTTTAAAAAGAAGGCTCATAAATCCGTGGTAATGTTCTAATTACTCAAGAGCGTAATTTGCAATTAAAAATTTACATAGGAACACCTCTGACACATACTTTTTTTTATATTAACTTTCTGGCATTCAATGAATTTATAAGATAACTGCAGCAATTTAATCTTCTTGTTTCGAGAGATACTGTCGTCAGTTTTTTTTTAAAACAATAATTACTTTGCGATAGAAGATTATTTTTTAATTTCGAGAAAATTTTCTTTATTTACTTTACATTTTTCTTTTTTTTGCAACTGAAGATAATAATTTGATTACAAATGCGCAGTGTGTAAATTTGTTAATTGTGGTAATTGTGGTAATTTTGCGAATTTTGCGAATTTTGCATCTTGTGTCTGTGGAGAGATTTCTTTCTGTTTTGAAAAGCAGGAGACTTTGAGACAAGTGCAGAGGGCAGTTTAAGTATCTCTCGAAAGGAAGTGAATTTCTTGTAGTACAGCGCCATTCAAAGTTTCTTGATGTATATAGCTCGACGTAGTAATTAACTTTTAATTACTTTTCTCGCACAGTGGCAAAGTCTGCAGATATTTAAGTAGGACTACTGCAAACTAGTTGCTCACGTAAGGAGAAATTAAAGAATTATGTCCTCCCCGACAACACAGCTAATCCAAATGCTTACCTTTGCACTTCCGTTCTACACTCGGATTTCATTTTGTAACAAAAGACATCATTAGTTTACCGTTTACAGGCTTCGCACTCATTTACTACTTTTTTCACGATTTATTACTATTTAGAAATAATACTTAATATTATTGTTTATTTATTATTTTTATTGTTCTTTTTAATTGTTTAATTTAATTTAATAAATTAAATTAAATAAATAATAAATCAATTATTTTCAACAAATTTTGATTAAATTTGTGTAAAAGAATTCAATTACTTTCAGTGTGATTTTTTACTGAATTCCTCAAAAAAATTCAATTATTTTACATAAATATAAAATTCATTGCGAAAATTCAATTATTTCACATAAATATAAAATTCATTGCGAAAATTCAATTATTTTACATAAATATAAAATTCATTGCGAGAATTCAATAATTATTTTGAATACAATTACATTAATTAAATTCCTGTAAATAATTCAATTATTTAAAAAAAATTTTAATAAAATTCATAAAAAGAAATTATTTTGTTTTCAAAAATATTAATAAAATTTCTCTCAAGAATTCAATAAATTTCCGGAATTTTTAATAAAATGTTCCAATTATTTTTAAAAATATACCAAAATTTTCTTCTAAAAATAAAAATATTTTTCACAAAATGAATATTATTCTTTGCAAAAAATCAATTTTTTTCATAAATAATAAAATTCTTTGTAGGATTTTTATTATTTTTAATATCCACTATTTTATTAAATTTTCTTTTTTATACAATTTAATTAATATTTAGAAAAATCATAAATATGTTACATTAACGAAATAAAATCTAATCTAAATTATTAGAAAAAAAAAATATTTAGAAAAATGTTGACAACATTTTCTAAAAGAAATCAATTATTTTTAATAACTTTTGGTAAAATTCATTCATATGAAATTCGCGCAGGATTTCAATTATTTTCAATACAATTGTAATTAAATTCCTTGAAAACAATGTATTATTTTAGAAGCTTTTAATAAAGAATTCAATTGTTTACAAAAATACTGCAATCTTTCCTCAGAAATTCAAAATATTTAAAAAAAAATTGCAAAAATTCAATTACTTTCAAAAATAATTAAATTCTTCGCATGATTTCAATTATTTTGAATACAATTATTGTAATTCATTTTCTTGAAAGAAATCAATTATTTTCGAAATTTTGAATAAGAAAGTTCAATTATTTATAAAAATACTAAAATTTTCCCTTAGAAATTCAATTACTTTCAAAAATATAATCAAATTCTTTGTTGGATTTCAATTATTTCCATACAATTTAAATTGTAGATGTTCCTCAAAAAATTTAATTCTTTAAAAAAATTTTCATGACATTCTTTGAGAAAATTCAATTATTTTCAGAAATTTTGATTAAATTTTTAATGAAAATTCAATTTTAAAAATCTTCATTTATTTTATCAATTATTTATTTTTATATTTGGAGAATTGATTTTTCAAAGAATTTTCTAATAAAAATTGATTTAAATCTGAATTTAAGTTAAAATTTGAGAAAATAATTTAATTATTAAAAGCGTAATAGGTATTTTTAGAACTAATTAAATGTCAAAAGACTTTTAAAATTGAATTCGTTGAAAATTTTGATTCCTGTAAAATTGTAATAATATTTTAATAGTTATTTGAAATAATGATCAATTAACGATTTTCCAAAAAAATTATTATTCAAAAATTTTAAATAATTTTATTTGAAAATTCTGAAAATAATTGAATTTTTAAAGAATTGCACTTATAATTTTTATAGTTAAATATTACAAAAATCTTTTACATTAAAATTATTGAAAATTTGAAAATATAAAATATAAATGAAAATAAGTATTTAAATAATATAAGAAAACTTTTTTCAAATTTTGAATAATATAATTGTAGAAATTCTGCAAAAATTTTGTATTTTTAATTTTGTTTTACTAAAGTTTGAAAGTTACCAAGAATGATATTAGTTTAGATATTTTTATTAAGGTGACTTTTCATTAATTCAAGTTTAGAGTGAAGCTGCATTTTTAACTACTTCGTTTTAGTCGTAAAGCTATTTTCTTTAATTAATCAACTAGTATATGAAGTATGCGTTTACTGTATAATTGTTTGCTATTTACTCGAAACATTTTCTCATATTTGAAAATAATTTGAATAAAATTTTGAAAATTTCTTTTTGCATTCTGGTTGAATTTGAAAATTGCGCTAATTGCAGATGAGCTTGGATAAATTTACAAAGAATATTTTTGGTGCAGAATGTAAACGTAAATTTTCGAACTATTTATCGTGTGAAAATATTTCCCTGGAAAAGAGGAAAAATGCGTTTTATTTCCTGTACAAATAAAAAATTCCACTCTTCTCCATGTGTGTGTGTGTGTGCGTCTATATTTTGAGAGTAAATTTTTCGAAGCAGATATAAAAATGTTCACAGGCAATTTCTCATTTATACCCCACAGCGGGGGAGTGTCTTTCCATTTGGTGAATGAAACCAGGATGGCATTTGGGAATTGCAATTTTTCAGTGGAAAAAAAAGAAGTCCTTTTAAAAAATAACAAGGAAAAAAAATGAAAATAAAAGAGACTATCAACATTGAATGTAAAGCAATACTCTTTCCCGTATTTTTTTTTTTTTTTTTTTTTTTTTTTTGAGGCCGTTGTCTAAAAAGTGCACCTCTTAGTGAGACCTTCTCATCCGGTAAAAGCTTTTCGGTCTGTAGAAAACTAATGCCTCCTGTCGAAAAGGCCCCCCTGGATATTCATCCAGCTCCTTATATCCAGCACTCGATAAATCGCTCCGCTCGAGTCTCGCGTTCGTGCACAATGGCGACGAATATTGTCGCCCGGTCCCGGCCCCGGCCACACATCGAACCGAAAATTCGAATCCAGTGGTGGTAGCTGGCCACGTGCCAGAAGCGGGCTTGCCGTGCCAAATCGCGAGTCCGAAACTACCCCTCAATCCCGTTTCTCTTCCTGCTGGACGTCGAACGTGTGCCATGCCATGCCGCTTCCTACAATCTTCCCCAGCTCTATATAGCTAATTCAAATTCAAAGAGTATTCCAAAAATGTCTTCAGGGATTGAAATTCATCTCTACATATACATATAGAAATTTCATGTGCATTCTACAAAGTGGAATGATATTAGAAGATGCTTGAAATTCGAGAAATGGGAACGCATAAATATTACCTAATACCTACCGAAAAATCATTATTTTACAATATTTCCTGATAATATAGATAATAATTCGATTCACTGAAGAAATTAAAACAAGTTTTTGAGAATTATTCCAGAAACGATAAAAAAATCAACTTTAAATAAATAAAAACAAAAATAACGGAAAGGGTACAAAAAATATTTCAGTTTTCTTGAAAGTATCAAATTGATACTAAAATGTGGATGAAAATTAATGTCAAAAATTCGGATCAATTTTTTATTTGATCCATATTTTTGGTATCAATTCGTTGCAATTTGATACAATGGAAAAAAATTTATTTTATTCAAATAACTGATTATTTGACTATTATCAATTAAATTGTATTTTAATCCAATAATATTTATTGGAGTCAATTAAATGGTATTTGAATCAAATAATATTTATTGGAGTCAATTAAATGGTATTTGAATCAAATAATATTTATTGGAGTCAATTAAATGGTATTTTAATCCAATAATATTTATTGGAGTCAATTAAATGGTATTTGAATCAAATAATATTTATTGGAGTCAATTAAATGGTATTTGAATCAAATAATATTTATTGGAGTCAATTAAATGGTATTTTAATCCAATAATATTTATTGGAGTCAATTAAATGGTATTTGAATCAAATAATATTTATTGGAGTCAATTAAATGGTATTTTAATCCAATAATATTTATTGGAGTCAATTAAATGGTATTTGAATCAAATAATATTTATTGGAGTCAATTAAATGGTATTTGAATCAAATAATATTTATTGGACTCAATTAAATGGTATTTGAATCAAATAATATTTATTGGAGTCAATTAAATGGTATTTTAATCCAATAATATTTATTGGAGTCAATTAAATGGTATTTGAATCAAATAATATTTATTGGAGTCAATTAAATGGTATTTGAATCAAATAATATTTATTGGAGTCAATTAAATGGTATTTGAATCAAATAATATTTATTGGAGTCAATTAAATGGTATTTGAATCAAATAATATTTATTGGAGTCAATTAAATGGTATTTTAATCCAATAATATTTATTGGAGTCAATTAAATGGTATTTGAATCAAATAATATTTATTGGAGTCAATTAAATGGTATTTGAATCAAATAATATTTATTGGAGTCAATTAAATGGTATTTTAATCCAATAATATTTATTGGAGTCAATTAAATGGTATTTGAATCAAATAATATTTATTGGACTCAATTAAATGGTATTTGAATCAAATAATATTTATTGGAGTCAATTAAATGGTATTTTAATCCAATAATATTTATTGGAGTCAATTAAATGGTATTTGAATCAAATAATATTTATTGGAGTCAATTAAATGGTATTTTAATCCAATAATATTTATTGGAGTCAATTAAATGGTATTTGAATCAAATAATATTTATTGGACTCAATTAAATGGTATTTGAAATTTGAATCCAATAATATTTATTGGTGTCAATTAAATGGTATTTGAAGAAAATACAATTTAATTGACTTTAATAAATAGTATTTCATTCAATTAAATATTTAATTGATAATACTCAAGTATTCGGTTATTTGAATCAAATAAATTTTGTTTTCAGTGTACTTTTAAGTTAACAGTGTTTTAATTATATCAAAAAAATAAATTAAACAAACCACAAAATTATTTTTTAAGTAATTTTTTGTGAAGAACTCAATGAACATAAAATAAATTCGGTTAAAAAAATTTTTGACGTTTTTAAGGTTTTATTTTTCTTAAAAAATTTTTAGATTTTAAAATCCATGCGTAGTTTTGTAAAAAATGTGTTTTTGAATCCACAAAAAAATTTCCAAATGAAAACATTGATTTTTATAATTTTTAAAGCATTCTTTTGAACAAAACTTTGTTTTTTTGGCAATGAAAATTACCACCGCGGGCTCGGTGTCGCTAGTGTTTTACACCAAAAATGGACGAAATGGGTGTACAAATTTAAAAAAATATAAACTTAAATTGTGACTTTTCGGTTTTAATTTTAAGTAGTTTTTCAATAAAAAGATAAATAATGAACAACAATCTTAACAAATATTTCTTAAACATTAGAATACTTTAAATATTAACATTTTTTTCAACCTTGTACACCTACAGCAGCCATTTTTTTTAGTTCACTTTATGGTCACTATGTGTCGCATTGCAATTTTAAATCCCCATTAGGTTGAAAATGCTAAAAAACATAATACCATTTTTACTGAAGTTTTTCATTTGAAAAATTTTATTCATTTGGGAAATTTTATTTAATTTCTTTTTAAAATAATTGAATTCTTCCGAAGAATTTTTATTATTTATAAAAAAAATTGAATTCCTGAGAAGAATTTTATTAAAATTATTATTGAAATTCATTGAATTTTTAGAAGAGTTTTAGAGTTTTATTAAAATTTTTGAAAAGAATTGATTTGTGTCAAAAAATTTTATTAAAATTGTTGAAAATAATTTACTTCAAAAATATAATTAATTTATAAAATAATTTGAATTGTTTTTAAGAATTTTATTAAAAATTTTGATAATAATTGAATTCTTACGAAAGATTTCATTAAAAATATATTGAAAATAATTGAATTGCTGCGAGTTATTCTATTAATTATGAAAATAATTGTATTCTTATAAAGAATCTCATCAAAATTCAATTATTATTGAATTCTTGCCAATAATTTTATCAACTATGAAAATAATTGAATTCTTGTGAACAATTTTATTAAATTCTTAATAAAGATTAAATATTTTTTTTCAAATAATTGAATTCCTTCGAGAACTTTTATTAACATTTTTTAAAATAATTGAAATCCTTAGAAAAATCTTCTGGAAATTGTTTTAATAATAATAATAATTAAAAGCCCAGGATGAATTTTTGAAAACAATTGAATTCCTGCAAATAATTCTATTTATTATACAAATAATTGAATTCCTTTAAGATATTTCATTAACATTGTTTTTAAAATAATTGAATTCTTTTGAAGAGATTTATTAAAATTTATAAAAATAATTGAAGTTCTGCAAATAATTGTTTTAAAAATAATTGAATTCCTGTTAGAAATTTTATTAAATATGAAAATAATTGAATTTTTTGAACAATTTTATACAAATTTTTTTTTTAATAATTGAATTTCTTCGAGATATGTCATTAAAATATTGTATTGAAAATAATTATATTTTTTTATAAAAGGTTTTATTAAATTTTTTGAAAATAATTGAATTTTTTGAAGAGTTTTATTAAAAATTTTGATAATAATTGAATTTCTTCGAGAAATTTCATTAAAATTGTATTAAAAATAATTGAATTCCTGCTGATAATTTTATGAATTATGAAAATAATTGAATTTTCCCAAGAATTTATTAAAATTTTTGAAAATAATTGAATTCCTGCGATGATTTTTATTATTTATAAAAGTATTTCAATTCTTTCGAAGAATTCTATTAGAAATTTGGAAATTAATTGAATTTCTTCGAGAAATTTCATTGAAATTGTATGAAAAATAATTGTATTCCTGCTGATAATTTTATTAATTGAAAGAATAATTGAATTTTTCAAAGAATTTTATTAAAATTTTTGAAAATAATTGAATTTTTTCGAGAAATTTCGTTAAAATTGTATTAAAAATAATTGAATTTCTTCGTGATATTTTATTAAAATTGTATTGAAAATAATTAAATTCCTGATAATAATTTTATTAAATAGGAAAATAATTGAATTTTTTGAATAATTTTATTAAAATTTTTGAAAATAATTGAATTTCTTCGAGAAATTTCGTTAAAATTTATTAAAAGTAATTGAACTCCTGCTAATAATTTTATTAATTATGAAAATAATTGAAGTTTTAGAAGATTTTTATTAAAGACTTTGGAAATAATTGAATTCCTTCGAATAATTTTATTAATTATTATGAAAATATTTGTAAAATATATTTAATTGATTTTTCGTTTAATTTCAGAATCAACAAGTGAAGTGATTAAAGGAATATACGCTGGAGAGCATGCACAATTAGTTTACGGAGTTTTCACCACGCCCGTGAATTCGATTGGAGGTTCGGCTATTTGTGCATTTCCTATGACCAGCATACTCGAGGTCTTCCAAGGAGCTTTCAAGGAGCAGGAAACTATTAACAGCAATTGGTTAAGGGTACTACCTGAAAAAGTTCCTGAGCCAAGACCCGGAGCTTGCGTCAACGACTCGAGAACACTTCCCGATGTCACTGTCAACTTCGTTAAAGCCCATCCTCTCATGGACGACGCTGTTCAGTCCTTCTTCGCATTACCTGTGATATCAAAAATTACCTACAAGTAAGACCATCAAAGAAATAAATAATATTTTCATTATTTACAAAAATTTACACTCATATTAATTATTGTCCCTTTTAAACAATAATAAAAAAATTCTTTTTTTTGCACTAAAAAATTTGAGACATAATTAATTATTTTTCAATATTAGTTATAGGTTTACGAAAGTCACTGTCGATCCTCAAGTGAAAGCTCTGGATGGAAAGACTTACGATGTACTCTACATCGGAACTGGTAAGAATTTTGTCTAATTTTCTTTCTCTTTTGTAAATTAGCTAATTTCGGAAAGAATAATTTTCACAAGAGAAATAATAGCAGAGACTAATTAATAATTATATTTTTAGATGACGGTAGAGTGTTGAAAGCGCTCAACACAAGAGCTCCTTATTCTCGAAGTAATGCGGGACAAAATATTATTAGTGACGTTCAGGTGCTCAAACATGGTAAGAATATTAAAGTGCTTTTGAAGCTTTTGATACCTTCTCTCTCCCTCTCTTCATAGATTAAACATAATAAAATATTCATGAAACTCGAAAAGAAAATTTTTTAATAAGTTTTGAAATATCAAGAAAATCTTCTATTTTGAAGAAGAAATATAAAAAAATCTATTTTCTTTTAATAAGGTGAAGCTGTAAAGGATCTGCAGGTTGTTCACCTCGCTGGTGAGGCCAGTAAATTAGTTGTGATTGCGGATTCAGAAATCCGAGCCGTTCCTTTACATCATTGCGATTCTCCAACTGCCAATACTTGTTCGGCTTGTGTCGCACTGCAAGATCCTCATTGCGCTTGGGATGCGACCACAAATCTTTGTGTGGCTGTGCCAACGAAACTCCACGACAACGATGCGGAAAAAACGCTTTTCCAAGATATCGTCTATGGCAAACACAAAGGCTGTGGATACGAACCAGGTAAATATCTTCTTCTTCTTCTTCTTTGTATCACATCCAGTTTTCCAATGATAAAAGTTTTTTTTTTTTTTTTTTTTTTTTTTTATTTTCCTAGTATTCTTATTTTTTGAGATTCCTTCAAGAAATTTTAATCTATGACGAATTCCTCAAATTTCTGTATCATTCTTACATTTCAATTTAGTATTCTTTTCTTGATGATATAATTGGTACGGAGAGAATGGAGAAAAAAAATCTCATTTACTTGACGCATCTCATTTGCTTTTTTTGCATAAAACACACCGAGAAATATGAGCTTTTCTTCAAAATAAAAACTTACAAAGTACAATTAGAAATTCATATTTTTCAACTTTAGAGAAATTAACATGGTGTTATTCAAATTCTATTCATAGTTGTGAATTTGTGATTATTCAACGTTCTTCATTATTTCATTGTACTACATTTTTAATTTTTTGTACAAGGTTTCCTTTTAGAAATTTGTTCCGTTTTGCATGTTTCAATTGTCTTATGTTATTATTATTATTTTTTTTAATTCGCTATATGTTGTTACTTATATTTAATACCTATTTTCGTATTATTTTTATAATATTATTTATTTTTTCGATTATTTTTCTTAAAATTGTGTGAAATGTCCCTGTCAATTAGCGAATATTGCTTCAGAAATGGCGAAATCTGTACCACCTGTGGTTCCACCTCGTATCGGGCGTGGAGAGCTGCCCGACGAACGTGACAATGAAATTGTCATCGAACTGGATCGAGATAATCAATATAGTCGCACTCAACCTAGAGCTAATGAACCTCAAGGTAGTAATTCGTGTCTCCTTTGAAATTATTTTATTATTTTTATTATTTTTAATGTTTAAATGTTAATATGAAATTTACTATAATATCAAATCTTACTACTCATTAATTGCAAATTAACTTTTATCATTATTCATATTTACTAACGTTATTGTTTTTAACAAAAGTTCACAATTCATTATCATGGAAAGGAAAAAATATTTTTTTTAATATTAATATATTTTTTACAACAGGGTTGCCACAAAAATTTAATTTCGATTTTTTCCCTGACCCTAAAGAATATTCTGATACACTCTCAACATTATTACCTAAAATTCTTCTTTAAATTAAACAGAATTGTTAGTTAAGCATATAAAAAATTCTGATTTTCAAAGATTTTAATTTTAAACACTTTTAAAACAATTTTTATTAGAAAATTCTGCAAAATTCAATTATTAAAATACAAAAATAAATAGAATCCAATTTACTGAATAATTATATATTTTTTAAAATTGAATTCCAATATAGAATTTCATCAACAATTTTTTTAAATAATTGAATACTTTCGACGAATTTTAATAAAATTTTTAAGAATAATTACATTTTTCGAGGAATTTCATTAAAATTATAATAAAAATAATAGAAATTTTGCAACGAGTTTTATTATTTATACAAATAATTGAAGTCCTGATAAGAATCTTATTCTTTATAAAACTAATTGAATTCTTGGGAAGAATTTTAACAAAAATTTTTAAGAATAATTGCATTATTCGAGAAAATAATAATATTTGAATTCCTGCAAAAAATTTTATTATTTATGAAAATAAATGAATTCTTCTGAAAAATTTTATTACAATTTTTAATTAATTCCTCAGAAGCATTTTATTTATTTGTGAAAATAATTGAATTGCTAAGAATTTTATTAAAATTTCTAAAAATAATGGATTTCCTGACAAGAATTTTATTATTTATGAAAATAATTGAATTCTTGCGGAGAAATTTATTGAAATTCCTAAAAATAATAAAATTTCTTACCAAGAATTTTATTATTTATGAAAATAATTGAATTCTTAGGAAGAAATTTATTGAAGTTTTTAGAAATAATTGAATTCCTAAGAAGAATTTTATTATTTATGAAAATAATTGAATTCCTGACAAGAATTTCATTATTTATGAAAATAATTGAATTCTTGAGAAGAAATTTATTAAAATTTCTAAAAATAATTGAATTTCTGAGAAGAATATTTCGATATTTATAAAAGTAATTGAATCCCTTACAAGAATTTTATTTCTTATAAAAATAATTGAATTCTTGCGAAGAAATTTATTAAAATTTCTAAAAATAATTGAATTCCTGACAAAAATATTATTACTTACGAAAAAATCGAATTTTTGCTACAAAAAAAAATATTAAAATTGTGTTAAATAATTAAATTCTTGATTTCTCGTGAAAAATTTTTATTATTTCTGAAATTAATTGAATTTTGATAACGAATTATATCAACAAATTTTTAAATAATTAAATTCTTTCGACGAATTTTAATCAAATTTTCAAGGATAATTACATTTTTTGAGGGAATAGAATAAAATTTCTAAAAATAAGTAAATTCCTGACAAGAATTTAATTATTTATGAAAATAATTGAATTTTTGCTAATAATTTTATTCAAATATCTAAAAAAAAAATTGAATTCCAGAGAAGAATTTTATTATTTATGAAAATAATGTAATTATTACGAAGAAATTTATAAAAAATTTGTAAATAATTGAATTCCTGTGAAATTTTTTGAAAGTAATTTAAGTTTTGACAACAATTTTATTGAAATTTTTGTAAATAATTTAATTTTGGAGAAAAATTGTATTATTTATAAAGATAATTGAAATTTTGTAAATTTTTAATAATTTTCGAATATAATTGATTTTTTGCTCAGAATTTTATTACTTTTGAATTAATTGAATTAGAAAATTCAATTTTTTTAGTGTTTTAAACTAAAATTCTATAAATCTATTATTTTTAACAATTAATTGAATATATATTAAAAAATTTAACGAATTTTTATAAAATCTGAATGATTAAAATTTTTCAAAAATCTAAGTTCTATAAAATTTCTTATTAAAATAATTGAAAACTAAAATTTTATAAAATTTGAAATTTAAACTTTTTGAAGTTAATCTATTTATGAAAATTGTTTTAAAATTGTTTTAAAATTAAAATTTTATTAATTTTGAAATATTTACGTTAAATTATTGATTAAATAATTTATAAGTAATAATTTGATGATATTTCTTCAAGAATGAAGTTATTTAAAAAAAAAAATGATTGTCAGAAATAGAAAAAATTGGAGATTTTGTATCAGAATTTGTGGTAATTTTTATAATTTATAAGTCAAAGAAAAAAGACACCAAGATTTAGAATTTTCTTCTGAAAATTCAATTTTTTTTTTTTTTTGAGAATTCAATTTTTTCCAGTACTTTTAATAAAAATCCCTGACTTTTTCCTGATTTCCCTTAACCTGTGGCAACCTTGTAAAACATGAAGTTTTCAATTTTCCACAGTGAAAATATCAAAAAACTGACTAGATATTGAAATAAATCTCTATTTTTCAGGAGTTGCAGTGACACCGGTTGTGTATTCAGCACAAACTCTAACGGGAGCATTGGTGGGAACCTGTTTCTTTTCCCTCATAGCGGGATTCGCCTCTGGGTTTTGGTTTTCCCAAAGGCTACGAAGTGCGCCATATCCCGATCCCTCTGAGCAGAGGCAGCAGCTGAATCGACTGACAGAAACCACCGACTCCCCCGGTTACAACAACAAGTCAATAAATCTCGTTCTCAACGTGCCGCCAAAAAATCCAAACGGGAAGAATGCCAATTCATCAGCGGAGAACAAGCCAATGCAAAAGGTGAAGAAAACGTATATATGATACAGAAGACGACAAGCCGTCTGAGGCTTGCCCCCCGACCCAGAGGTTTCAAGTTCCTCCGACATGTCGCACTCTGAAAACCCCTACGAAGACGGGGCATCCGAGCACCTCAAGTCCAGGAATGACATGACACCTTGCACAATTTCTGGAAGCAGTTCAGAAAATAATCTCTACGCAAGTCCCGACTTTGAGCAATCGCTCAACAAGGGTTACAACTCGGAGATTAATCTGGATTCCTTGCACATGCAAATGGGTCAAATTCCCTATCAACAACATCAACAATATAAAGCCAGCTTGAGGCGAAAATGCAAAGAGGGCACTCTTTCTCAGGAAATTTACTCCAAAATGAATCGATCACACGCTGGCGAATCAGCGAGAAATTATTCGAATCATAAACTTGAATTATTGGATTTTTATGAAGAAAGTCCATCGCGCAGCGTTGCCCACGAGAAACAAGAATTTCGCGAAATGCACGAGCACTATATGGTGCCCACTCACGATCCAAATCGTGTCAGTAAAAAATCACTCTCCCTCTTCAATCCGCAATTCCTTCCCAATTTCAACGATATTATTATGTACGTTGCGCATAATGACGACAACAATAAAGACAGTCGACAATTATACACAGATGTCACGCATTTGCGGGATGATTTGGATTTTATGAAACCTGGCGGTTATAGAAATGACATGCTCAACACAACGCAATCTCAAGCGAATATTGATCCTCAGGATTATTTGGGCTTGAGGTATCCTCAAAACTCAGTGCACGAGGTTACGAACGAGGATATTTTTATTTTAAAGAGGGAACTTCGAGAGAGCACGTGGAAAGACAAGTATGATTTGAGAGACTGTGCGTCTTAGTCTTTGGCAAATTAATTCTTCTCTTTCAAGCCTTAAAAAAAAATAAATAAAAATTGGTCTTCGAGAAATAAGAAAATTTCTTTAAAATTTTTATCTACAATTTTTATCTACAAAAAAATCTAACAAAAATCTGAATAAAGATTGAAAAATCTAAATAAAGATCGTTAGATCGTCAGATCTAACGATCTTTATTTAGATTTTTCAAGATTTTTCACTAATTAGATTTAACTCTCAAGAGGGAGGGATCCGAATTTTTCACAGAATTTCCAAATTATTTTCGAGATTTTCGTAGATTGTATAAGAAAAACGGACTCTCTTTCTCTCCGGAGAAAAAAAGAGAAAAGTAGACACAAGAAAAAATTGAACAGAATGCGATCAAATTTATCTATGTTGATCATATTTAAAGTTTCCAGAGAGCAACAACATGAAAAAAAAATTTGTTATCTAAAATATTTAGACTATTTTTAAATGAAATTTTGATATTCTAAATGCAACACAATATAGCGATTCTTTTTTTTTCTAAAAATATTATTATTGTTTTTTTTTCTTTAAAAAAGAAAATTGTAGAATATTTCATTCGTCTGAAAACTTGAAGCTTTATTTCAAAATTCAGTCCCCCATTGAACACAAAGTTTTATAAATTTTTTATTAATTTCTATAATTATTACGGAAATTTTTTAAACGTGCCTAGAATCGTTAGGCAATTATTTAGTTAGATAAAATCAATTTTTTAAATTATTCAGGGTTGCCACGGAGGTCAGGGAAAAATCAGAGAATTTTATTAAAAATTGTGGGGAAAAAATTGTATTTTTAGAATTCATAAGAAAAATCAAAATTTTCTTGTCTAGAAAGCTTTGAAAATATTGAAAAAATTTTTTTATTACGCAAAAAAAAAGAATTAATTTTTCTTACATTTCTTTTTGTTTGTTTTATAAACTTTAAAATTACAGAAAAACAAATTAACTTAAATTTTTTTATTTCGAACAATATTTAAACTTTACAGAATACTAAATTGAATTTATTTAAATGAATTAATTTCTTGAAGAACTATTGAAAAATTATTACTTATAAATTATTCCATGAATAATTTCAAACAAAAATTTCAAAAATAATTGAATTTCAAAAGGTTTTAATTTTAAATTTTAGAAAATTTCGAATTTTGAATGAATTTAATTAGAAATTTTTTTGAACTTGAAATTTGAAAAATTTATATTTCAAATTCTTTTGAAATTAGTCGAAGTTTATAAAATTATTTAATTATTAAAAATAATTAAAGTTCTACGAAGAATTTTATTGAAATTTAAAAAATTATTGAATTCTTTTTCGACATTCTATTAAAATTATATTAAAAATTATTGAATTCCGGCAAAAAAATTTATTATTTATAAAAATATTTGAAGTATAAAATTTTTTAAAAACAATTGAATTGTTTGGAAGAATTTTATTAAAATTTCTGACAATATTTGAATTTTGCAAGAAAAAATTTATTAATTATAAAAATAATTGAATTCTTGATATTAATTTTATTAAATGTAAAAATAATTGTATTTTTCGAAGAATATTATTAAAATTTTTGTAAATAATTGAATTCCTTTGAATAATTTTATTAATTATGAAAATAATTAAATTTTAATTCAAATTCTTTTGAAATTAGTTGAATTTTTTAATATATATTATTTAATTATTAAAAATAATTGAATTTCTACAAAGAATTTTATTGAAATTTTAGAAAATATTGAATTATTTTTAGATATTTTGTTAAAATCGTATTAAAAATTATTGAATTTTTGCAAAGAATTTTATTATAATTATAAAAATTCGAAAAATTATATTAAAATTATATTAAAACTGTTTTAAAAATAATTAAATTTTTACGAAAAATTTTATGCTTCATAAAAATAATTGAATTGTTTGGAAGAATTTTGTTTAAATTTTCTGACAATATTTGATTTTCGAGGAAAAATTTTATTAATTATGAAAATAATTGATTTCCTGTTAGAGAAATTTCATTAAAATTGTATTGAAAATAATTGAATTCCTGCTAATAATTTTATTAAATATGAAAATAATTGAATTTTTCCAAGAATTTTATTAAAATTTTTGAAAATAATTGCATTCCTTCGAATAATTTTATTAATTATGAAAATAATTGAATTTTTTAAAGAATTTTATTAAAATTTTTGAAAATAATTGCATTCCTTCGAATAATTTTATTAATTATGAAAATAATTGAATTTTTTAAAGAATTTTATTAAAATTTTTAAAAATAATTGAATTCTTTCGAATAATTTTATTAATTATGAAAATAATTGAATTTCAAAAGATTTTAGTTTGAAATTTTTGAAAATTATTGAATTTGAAAGGAGTTTAATTAGAAATTTTGTTGAACTTAATTTGTATTTGAAAATTTCCAATTCAAATTCTTTTGAAATTAGTTGGATTTTCAAATATATATTATTTAATTATTAAAAATAATTGGATTCTCAAAGAACTTTGTCAAAAAAATTATTAAAAATAATTGATTTGTAGAAGAATTTTAGTTAAAAATTCCAGAAAATTGGAAATTACAAAAAAAATTTGAAGAAATTAAAGTCTACCAATTTTTCTAAATTATCAAATTTCAAAAAGGTTCGAAATTAAAAATTTTTGAATATCTTACTTCCTATGGAAAAATAAGAATCATTAAATATTTATCTGAAAAAAAGTTATATTTTCGTATAATTTTACAATATTAAAGAAATTCGCTGATAAAAGTATTAGATCTTTTTTTTCAGTATCTAATCATTTTTAGAAATGAATCAGCTAATATTTTTTAGAGTCAGGAAAAAATTCAAAATTCTGTCTCGGAATTAAAGAAAAAGAAAATTAAAATTTTTGTGGCAACCCTGTTATTGTATATAAATTAAAAAGAATTTAATTATTTTAAGCCATTATAAATGTTGTCGAAATTTCAAAATTTTAACGTATTTAAATTATAAAAGTTATTTTTTTTATCGATTGACTCTAATTCTAGAAATTGTACAGAAATGTTTTTATCTTTGGAAGTATATATTGATATTTTTTATTTTTTGAATAAAAATTACTTTACGTATGTTAATATGGAAAAAGTTGTGTCCACTGGGGAAATTGAAGAGATTTTGAAACCGAGATACGCTTAAAAAATTAGCTTTTTGCTATTGATTTGGACGCTTATCCAGAATGACGTTATGACAGAAGTCTAGGGCGAAAAATGTAGGATGTAATTGAAAAATGTGATACGATTAGAGGACTGTGTTCTTAGTAGTGGCCTGTTAGGTGCTTAGATCAAAACAAAAGAATAAAAAAAAATAAGGGGGCGTTGCATAGGACATAAGCATTCGCAGCAGATGAGGCGTGCCTTCCATGTGTATTTGTTGGCATTTTGATCTGTATAGAATTTAAAGGTATAAAAAAGAGGGGACTTGGGTAAGTGCCTCATTTTCGTTTCTAGAGAACAAAAAAAAACAACAAAAAATCTTGTTTAGTAAAGTAGGGACACAAAAAAAGTTCGAAGTTGTTATACGCGTGTTGCATTGAAGACAGATAGATAACGTAGCGCTTAATGTATTTTGTACAAGTTAGAGAAAAAAGCGAGAGAGATGAAAAATAGCGAGACGAATTAATATTTTTTATTTACGCTTGTGATACGTGCAAAAAAAAATTTATATACAAAAATAATACTACGTTTCTAATACTTGTGTTTAGTAAAACGAAAAACTTGTTTTTAGTTTCATTTATTAATCGTAAAACTCGGTGCGATGAAATATTTTGAATGCGAGAGCAAAAAAAAATACATGACGAATAATCCAGACGCAAGAACCGAATTTTGTAAATAAATATAGCGTTAATATCTTGCCGTCAAGAATATTCCAAGTGTGTAAAAGCGGCGTTTTATAGATTATAGAAAGAGAGATTGCAGGCAGCTATTTTCTATTTTTGGGGATGAAAAATATATTTACAAGTGCTTTTTCTAAAAGAAATTATAAATCAGTTGTACATAGAAAACTGGGTGTCAACTTTTTCAAAATCAAATTTCTAAATATTCATTACTCTTATAGCAATATTATTTTATAATGTCTCTTCGCTTATTTACGAAAAGAGTTTACATTTAATGTGTGAATTTTAAAAGAATTTTGAATTTCTATACCAATTTTTAATTTTAAAAGTCGACACCTGTGGAAAACAGTTTTTTTAGATCCGATTTCTGCGAATAGTGCTTGGAAATAATTTTTTCTGTTCTTCGACTTGAATTTATACCCCCATTTAGGTACATTTTGCTGATTTTTGAATTATTGAATGATAAATGTACACTATTAGTTGTAATCTAGACCAAACAGAATATATATAAAGAATGAAAATTGTGCTAGACTATTGAATAACTAAACGTGCAAATCGATCGAAAGTACTCATTTTAAAACTGATTGTTAATCGTGACCTTCTATTGAAAATATTTCAAATTGATCTTCGATTATATCATTTATCATTTCGCAAATGCTTTGTCAAGTATTAAATCGAAAATCCTGTATGGAAAAAATTAATTTACTTACTCGAGTGAAAATAAAAATTTACTATTTATTTTCTCGATTAGCTTTGAATTGGTTTTAAAACGAGTCACTTGAAAGAGTACATATTTTACACATTGTAGTATAGGGAATGTGTTTACTGATGTAAGTAATTTCGTTAATGAAATAGGTCTTATAAACGATATATATGAGATTATGACATTCCATTAAAAGCCAGGACTGCCAACCATAATTATACTGCGGTAGCATCTCATAAAATGTTCAAGTTTATCGATTCTAGAGAAATTTGTAGATAGTTAATATTAAATGAATTAAGCATGTATAAATTTATCGTGAAACATACAATTTAGTCTACTTCGATTAGAATGAAATAATGAAATGTATTATTACAATTTGACATAAAAAAAACACAATTAACATTTCCAGTTATCGCGTTTTTAATTAAATTCCCCTTTTAATACCTTGTAAATAATTTTTATCGACAAAACACTATTTAAGAGGAAAAAAATTCATTTTCTTGTCTCAAAATTATTTTTTCAACTGTAGACAAATTTTATTAGAGAATCTTTTTTAGAAAATTTTCTTTCTATTGAAAGAATTTGAATTTAATTTTATAAAAATTAATTCCATAATTCGTTTTTTATGAATTTATCAAACTTTTAATATTTAGATTTTATTGATCTGAATTTTTCGTAAAGTTTATTTTCTCTAAATTTTTAATTTTTAAGTTTTTAAAAATGATAATAAAAAATTTATTCACCGTTGGTGGCAGTCCGGGCACGCAATATGCTGTGCCAATGCGATGTATTTCATATTGTAAATAAAAAAGAAAAGGTAGATTATTATTTTTTACATAAGCGTATTATTTTAAAAAAAAGAATTTCAGTTTTTTCTGAAAAAAAGGAGAGAGATTATTTTGATGTATAAATTAACTTTATAAGAAATACTTCCCCCTCGCCTCTCTTCCGAAAGCTTTCGATGTCTCTTTAAATAATTTCTGTAAAGGAAGTCTTCTGTACGATGCAATTGAGAAAGTATCGTTCTCTTTTATAGTGATATGTAATATTTTTACAATTTTTTATAGCTTATAGATCATATTCTACATTTATTTTTTTATGATTTATACGATTTATGTATACAAAAAATGAGATTTATATGTTCTCGATTTTTTTCTACTCTCTGTTATATTTTCAATATTCTCAAGTCAATTCGATATTGTGGTTAAAGAAAACGAGATTTTTAGAATTTAATTCTTTAGTTGTAAGTTTCGACTCAATTCTCTGAGATTTTTCCAGAATTTAAAATTTGCAAAAATGTTTCAATATTTTAACATTTGATGAATGAAGATTAGAAATCTCAGAGATTTCGAGCAATTAACAAATTATCAAATAATTG